>NC_045439.1:123298891-123323773 GCF_002776525.5 Piliocolobus tephrosceles
TTCAGGGCAAAAACTGCCTGACTAACTTCCATGGCATGGATCTTACCCGTGACAAAATGTGTTCCATGGTCAAAAAGTGGCAGACAATGATTGAAGCTCATGTTGATGTCAAGACTACCGATGGTTACTTGCTTCCTCTGTTCTGTGTTGGTTTTACTGAAAAACGCAACAGATACAGAAGACCTCTTATGCTTAGCACCAACAGGTCCGCCAAATCCGGAAGAAGATGATGAAAATCATGACCCGAGAGGTGCAAATGACTTGAAAGAAGTGGTCAATAAATTGATTCCAGACAGCATTGGAAAAGACATAGAAAAGGCTTGCCAATCGATTTATCCTCTCCATGATGTCTTCGTTAGAAAAGTAAAAATGCTGAAGAAGTCCAAGTTTGAATTGGGAAAGCTCATGGAGCTTCATGGTGAAGGCAGTAGTTCTGGAAAAGTAGTTCTGGAAAAGGGGATGAGACAGGTGCTAAAGTTGAATAAGCTGATGGATATGAACCACCAGTCCAAGAATCTGTTTAAAGTTCAGACTTCAATTAGTGTCAAATAAAAAGTGCTATTTGTGGGAAAAAAAAAAAAAGAAAGAAAGAAATGTTCATTTGGCTGGGCGTGGTGGCTCATGCCTGTAATCCCACCACTTTGGAAGGTCAAGATAGGCAAATCACCTGAGAGCAGGAGTTTAAGACTAGCCTGGCCAACATGGTGAAACCCCATCTCTGCAAAAATACAAGAATTAGCCAGGCCTGATGGCAGGTGACTGTAATCCCAGCTACTCGAGAGGCTGAGGCGGGAGAATTGCTTGAACCTGGGAGGTGGAGGTTGTAGTGAGCCGAGATCGCGCCACTGCACTCTAGCCTGGGTGACAGAGCAAGACTGCATCTCAAAAAAAAAAAGAAAAGTAAAAAAGAAATGTTCACTCGCAGTACTCCTGGTATATACTTGCTTTCTCGGGTATCAGGGGTATGTTCATGGAAATGTTTGAGACCCTCTGCCCTAGTGATCACACTACTCAGGAGCAGAAGTAAGGCCAGGGATGATCCTGGAATCCTGACACACATGAAATGAAAAGTCAGGGAAGACCCCACTTGAAATAGTAACTTGGATAGGCTCTTGGCTTAGAAAGGGCATCTACTGAAATGGTACCTAGGCTATGGGAAGGATTCAGGCAGAGAGCCCCTTAGGGACAATGCCTTTTTACAGTAGGGACCAGAGGAGAATTTTCATAATATCCACTCTTGGCTTGATTATGTTTTCTTTTTTTCCCCTAGAAACTGGTCCACAATGTGCATAACCACATCACCAATGACAAGAGATTCAATGGGTCTGAAAGGTATGGTCCCCTTGAGGAAAAAGAATGAGAAGGTACTTTGCTAAGGACAGGGAAGTAGAGGGGGATGCTCCAATACAGCAATGAGACTCAGGCTTTGATCTCACCATACCTTCTTAGGCCATGGAGGGATTTGCCACAAAGTTGATTAGTGCCGCGTACCTCTGTTTGTCTGGCTCTTACAAAGCCAACAACCTTATTCATTCTCTTCTCTTTGTGGCAGCATCAAGTCCTCTTGGAATATTTCAGTAGTGAAGTTTCTTCTGGAAAAGCTCAAGCAAGAGCTGGTGACCAGTCCCCACAATTACACTGATAAGGAGCTAAAAGGTGAGAAAAACTGGTTTAACTCCTATGCCATCTTTCTCCCCCTCTCCTCCCACTCCTCTTTCTTGGTCAGAGGAGAAGAGGAATAATAGAGATGATTTAGGTGGTTTTGAAAATAGTGGATTTGAAACTTTTTTTGGCTATTCTCACCTAAAATATGTTCATAGAATTATCTCAAATTGCCTGTTTATTTCCCTCTCAGTCTGAAACGAAAATGAGAGAAGGAAAGGGCTAGAACACCATCATGTATTCTGTTTATGCAGGTCTTGAATCTAAGGTGTTACAAGAAGGAGGAATCTAAGGTGTTATGAGGAGGTGTTATGTTCAGAAGCCAGGCCTGCCCCTTGGTCCCTAAATATTATTTCCCAGGCTTTCTCTTTCCTTGCTCTCTTTTGTTATTTGTAGCTAACACTGCAGTATTACGAAAGCTTCTGCTGAAAAAGTACTGGTAGGGCCAGGTACCGTGGCTCATCCCTATAATCCTAGCACTTTGGGGGACCAAGGCAGGAGGATTGCTTCAGCCCAGGAGTTCGAGACTAGCATGGGCAACATGGCGAAACCCCATCTTTACCAAAAACAAACAAACAAACAAAAATAACAAAAATAACTGGGCTGGGTGGCATGCATGACATAGTTCCAGCTACTTGGGAGGCTGAGGCGGGAGGATTGCTTGAGCCTGTGAGGTGGAGGTTGCAGTGAGCCAAGATTGTGCCACTGAACTCCAGTGTGGGCAAACCTTGTTTCAAAAAAAAGAAAAAATACTTGTAATCTTATATCAAGAGTGGCAATAGGGGTAGATTGTTGTTGTTTTTTAATTTTTTTTAAAATAGAGACTGAGTCTCACTATATTGCCCAGGCTGGTCTCAAACTCCTGGGCTCAAGCAATCCTGCCTTAGCAGGAGGCCTCCCAAAATGTTGGGATTACAGGTGTGAGCCACCATGCCCAAGAAGGGGTAGGTTTTATTTGGTGGAGGGAGCTGGGAGACACAGGAGCAAGTGGAGTTGTCTTTTTCCAGTGGGAGATATTTGGGAGGAGTTAGTGTTGGAGATGGAGGTGGGCAAAGAAAGCTAAACCAATTAGCCAGCCATGGTGTGTGCACCTGTAGTCCCAGCTGCTCAGGAAGCTGAGGCTGGAGGATCACTTAAGCCCAAGAGTTTGAGGCTACAGTGAGCTATGACCATGCCACTGCCCCCAAGCCTGGGTGACAGAGTGAGACCCTGTCTGGTAACAAAATCATAAATAAATAAAAAAAAAAGAAACCTAAACCAAAGAGGAGTGAATAGATGCTAATGTCTATGCCAAGAAAGCCCAGCATTTAGGCCAGGTGCGGTTGCTCACACCTGTAATCCCAGCACTTTGGGAGGCCGAGGCAGGTGGATCACCTGAGGTCAGGAGTTCGTGACCAGGCTGACCAAAATAGAGAAACCCCGTCTCTACTAAAAAGAGCCGGGTGTGGTGGCACATGCCTGTAATCCCAGCCACTCGGGAGACTGAGGCAGGAGAATCGCTTGAACCCAGGAGGCAGAGGTTGTGGTGAGCCGAGATTGTGCCACTGCACTCCAGCCTGGGCAACAAGAGCAAAACTATGTCTCAAAAAACAAAAAGCCCGTCATCTAAGTAGTGATCCCCAACCTCCCATTCATTAGTGTTAGGGCAGAAAAACGGGCTGAGGACCACTACTCTAGAGGACCCTCCTTCTTGTTCCCTTCCTTCCCTCCCCCTCAGGAGCCTGTGTGGCCTACTTCCTTACTAAGAGGCGTGAGTATCGCAACTCCCTGAACCCCTTTAAAGGCCTGAAGGAAAAAGAGGAGAAGAAACTTCGAAGTCGCCGATATCGGGTAGGTTTCTAGGCCTTTCTTTCAAGAAACTAAACTCTAAACCCTTCCCTAAGTGGGAAGGACCAGAGGACATGGCATCTGAGAATAGGGTTGAGAGCCAGGAATGTAGGAAGATAGAGAAGAACAGTGAGCCAGTGCTAAGATCTGACTTGGGAACTGGGTTCACGTAGGCATAGATTTTTTTTTTTTTTTTTTTTTTTGAGACGGAGTCTCGCTCTGTCACCCAGGCTGGAGTGCAGTGGCACAATCTCGGCTCACTGCAAGCTCTGCCTCCCGGGTTTACGCCATTCTCCTGCCTCAGCCTCCCAAGTAGCTGGGACTACAGGCGCCCGCCATCTCGCCCAGCTAGTTTTTTTTTTTTTGTATTTTTTTAGTAGAGACGGGGTTTCACCGTGTAGGCCAGGATCGTCTCGATCTCCTGACCTCGTGATCCACCCGTCTCGGCCTCCCAAAGTGCTGGGATTATAGGCTTGAGCCACCGCGCCCAGCCTTAGGCATAGATTTTACACAGCCTTCCCCACCAAACCTTTTCCCCAAATCTAATCCACAGAATGTTTACCTTCCTAATCTATCTCCTGGTTCCTGCCTTAGCTTTTTGCCAATCGATCCAGTATCATGAGGCATTTTGGACCTGAGGACCAACGTCTGTGGAAGGATGTGACAGAGGAGCTGATGTCAGATGAAGAGGACAGTCTTAATGAGCCAGGTGTGTGGGTGGCCCGCCCTCCCCGTTTCCGGGCCCAGCGCCTCACAGAGCTCTGCTACCACCTGGATGCTAACTCTAAGCATGGCACCAAAGCCAACCGTGTGTATGGGCCTCCCTCAGACAGACTGCCTTCTGCTGAAGCCCAGCTCCTTCCACCAGAACTTTACAATCCTAATTTCCAAGAAGAGGAAGATGAGGGAGGGGATGAGAATGCACCTGTCTCCCCATCTTTTGACCAACCCCACAAAACCTGCTGTCCTGACTTGAACTCATTCATTGAAATCAAGGTGGAAAAGGATGAATAAAATCTACAGCCAAGAATAACTCTGGCTTCCGCCATGCCCCATGTCTCAGAAATAGGTGGCCATGGGGCTTCACAAAATAATGAGATGCTCTGTGCAGTCTGAGAAAGCACATTTGCCTCTTTTTTTTTTTTTTTTTTAACACAGTCTCTACTGGAAATGGAAGCAGAACACTCTGGTGGGATAAAAACTTATCTAGAAGGGGAGAAACTCCCTCCTCTGTGAACAGTAAGCCAGAAAATGTTTATTCCTCAGCATAAACAGTGTCTCGGAGAAGCCTGGGATGAGAAAAGGAAGAGGATGGGTCCAAGAAACATGAGGCCTTCTTGACATATGCCCCATCTCTGAGTTGTTTCTGCCCCTGCCCAGTTCCACCCAAAGCTCTGAGGAAGCAGCCCAGGTTGCACCTTTTGCTTCCCCATGACTACTGGTCTTGCTCTGCAGTGGAAACTGAACAGGACCAGTCCAGGTTAATACCGCCACCTGGTGGGCAGTTTCAGTCATGAGCTTGAGTCTTCTGACCAGAGGAACACAAGTTCTCACTGTTAGGGAATTGGATCCTGATATAATAGCTATCGCTTATTGAATTACATGAGGAAAATTTTACTGTTCCTATCTTGCAGATGAGGAAATTAGGCTTAAAGAGTTCCCATGTCTCACCGGCAGCCTCTCTCCCACTATGTGACCAAGCAAAATACACAGCTTTGCAGCTATTTCTTGGTCCTGTTAGCCAAGCTGTATTTTGAAGAAGGGGTGTGCATTTTGGATGGATTGAAAAGCAAAAATGGCTTTATATTTATTCATTCTTACAACAAATATTGATTGCTTTACTAGGTGTCAGGTACTGTGCTATGGTTGATAAGGTTGGACGCTGTACAGAGATTTTTTTTAGTCTAGTCAGGAAGCCAGGCAGTGGAGTAGGCAATGAAATGAACTGTGCTAAGGGTGACCATGGTGGATGGAGTGGAGTGCACTATAGCAATATACAGCAGGGGTAGCTAACCTACTCTTGCAGTGTGGAAAGGTGGCTTCTGAGAGGGTGTAATGTCTAAACTGGGGAAGAGTTAATCAGGAGAAGGAAAGGGGAGGCTAAGAGAGTGTTCCAAACAGGGAACAGCAGGTACAAAAGTCCAGGGGCAAGAGAGAGTACAGACAAGGTCCAGTTCTACTGCAGACTGGTTTGGGGAAGGGATAATGCTAGAGGAGAGGCTGGAGAGTGAGACCTCATAATATAGAGTACAGACTTCAGCCCAAGGGCAGTGAGAAATCGTTGAAAGTTTTTTTTAGCAGGGAAATAAAACGACAGGTTTTGCCTACAGGAAGTCTCCAACTCACTGGTTTGACTTAGGATGGTTTGACTTAGGATTTTTCAACTTTACGATGGTGCAAAATGATTCGGTATGCTCCTCACCTTATGATGCAGTTACATCAGATAAACCCATTTTAAGCTGAACATATCGTAAGTTGAAGAAGCACTTCTGCCTTACGATATTTTCAATTTATAATGGATGGGTTTATCCAGACATAACTCCATTGTAAGTTGAAAAGCTTCTGGACTGAAAAATCACTTGACCTCAGGGTATAAGATGGATTGCAGGGAGCAAGCCTTGACTAGGAGACTTTTGCATTGGTTTAGGAGAGGAAAGATGGTGACCTGACATATATAGTGGTGATGAGGGGAGGACAGATTTGGAAGATGTTTAGGAAGCAGAATTAATAGAACTTGGTGATTGATAAGACTTGGTTGGATTTGAGGTTCAGGGAGAAGGAGGACATAGGGTTGATGCTCAGATTTCTAGTTTAAGCAGCTAACAGGATTGTGCCATTTACTCAGAGAATGCTAGAGGAGCCAGTTTCATGAGGCAGAGAAGATACCAGTTTAGGATATTGGGTGCTTCTGAGACAGCCATGTGGAGATGCTAGTAGTTAGGTGAGTTTTTAAGTCCAAGAAAGACTGGGCTGGAAATATGGATTAGGGAGTCACCTGTGTATACAGATTAGAATTAAAGTATTGGGGATGAAGAGGGCCTTTGGAGATCCCAGCTCCAGTTCAGACTGGAGAAGCCACCTGAGGTCATGAGCACTATTGGAGCATGCCCTATTAGCATATGCATCTTCTACTTCTTCCCGTTCACTCATCTCTGCTTCCAGTTATCCCTTGAAAACACAGGCTATTCATCCCAATTGTGCCCAATGTTACCACCACCTCTTGCATGGGCCTCCTTTAATGACTTCTCAACATTTCATAAGATTTCCTCTCCCATCCTCACCCCAAAGGATCAAAGCTTCCAAATCTTAGTATTTGGAAGTTGTGTGGATATTTTGGATGCAATTGGAAGGAAGAATCAAGGTTCTCCTTCCCCATCTGGACACAGGAAAGGAGGGAACACATTATGGTTAATTCTGAAGATGTTGCTCACAGCAGTGTTAGATGCAATCTGATAGCTCCCCTCTGTTCCTAGTGCTTTCAGTCCTCCCTGCTTCTAGTCTGGTAGGAAACTCTCCTCAGGATCAGAGAAAAGCTGTGGCCTTGACCAGGGAAACAGAGAGGCTGATTCTCAGGGGACATGAGGTCAAGGAGACAATGCAACTAGGACAAAGAAGCCAAATAGTTTGGCACAAATTAATTTCCCAAAAGATATTAACCTCCTTTCTTTCCACATTCCCTAAGGCTACACTAAGATTATAAAAGGTGTTCAAAATGTTGAGATGAAAATAATATGCACAACTTATTTGCATATAATTTTCATACTCGTTTACTATCTAAATACAAAGGAGTCATTTCCTTCTCCATTCTACTTCCTCCGCCCCTTGCCCCTGATGTTCTAGTCTGGGCAAAATTAATTGGCTGTTTTTTAAAAAAAATTTTTGAGACGGAATCTCCCTCTGTCGCCCAGGCTGGAGTGCAGTGGCGCAATCTCGGCTCTTTGCAACCTCCACTTTCCGGGTTCAAGCGATTCTTCTGCCTCAGCCTCCCGAGTAGCTGGGACTACAGGTGTGTGCCACCATGCCAGCTAATTTTTGTATTCTTAGTAGAGACGGGGTTTCACCATACTGTCCAGGCTGGTTGCAAACTCCCGACCTCGTGATCCACCCGCCTCGGCCTTCCAAAGTGCTGGGATTACAGGCGTGAGCCACCGCACCCGGTCGTTGGCTGGTATTTAATTAGGTATGTTTAGCTTCATCTAGGGTTTCTTTTAAAAAATTTAGAATTTTTTTGAGACGGAGGCTTGCTCTGTCGCCCAGGCGGGAGTGCAGTGGCCGTGATCTTGGCTCACTGCAACCTCCGTCTCCCGGGTTCAAGTGATTCTCCTGCCTCAGCCTCTCGAGTGGCTGGGACTATAGGCGTGCGCCACCACGTCTGGCTAATTTTTGTATTTTTAGTAGAGATGGGGTTTCACCATGTTGACCAGGCTGGTCTCGAACTCCTGACTTCAGATGATCTGCCTGCCTCAGCCTCCCAAAGCGGTGGGATTACAGGCGTGAGCCACCGCGCCCGGCCGCTTCAGCCAGGGTTTCTTTTCCTTATTCTTGATCCTTCTAAAATATTCATTATCAGTCTCTTTTCCATCCTGTTCATTTTCATTTGCAAATCCTCTACATGGCATTTCTTTTCTTCTTCTTAATACTTACTCTGTGTCACCAGTCTTCTGTCGACCAAAACCAACGGGGGAAGGTATTCGTTGGCCCCAAAACCAGGCCTTCGATCTCCATAATCACCTGAAATGTTTGCTAAAAATCTCATTTCCCAACACCAGGGGGTGTCTGTCTATCCCTCTAACTGTCCTACCCTTAAGGTAGAGATTAGTCCCAAACCTTTTCCTCACTCTTTTTCACTGCTTCTACACACACACTAGATCTCTTTCCCTCCCTCTCAAGGGAGAGGTTAGTCCCATTTTCCTCACTCCTTTTCACTGCTTTTACAAACACAAAATTTCTCCACCATCACAAAACTTTTGGGTCCAGAAGGTGGTGCCTTTTAATTGCAGTTTATCTGTTTGTCTCTCATTCTATCTGGTCAAGCTTGTCCTTTCCTTTGCGCACCCTTCGGTCTCTGCATCGTCCACACTCCTCTTTGCTCCCCAGCTCTCCCTTTCTTTCGCTACCTGTCTTCCACCTCTCTCTGTGGGCTTCGTCGCCTTTCAGGGCTGTCTTTACGTACACGTCTCTGAACCTCTTTATGCATTTGTCTTCTTTCTCTCTGTCTTCCTCTTTATGGCTCTCTCCTTGTCTCACCATTTCTGTACCAGTCTCCCTCCATCTCTCCCACAGTCCCCACGCTGGGAACAAAGTCACGGTGCTAGCGCAGAACAGGCCTCCCGTCGTCGGGTCCCAAGCCGCGACACATTCCACCATGCTCCTCCGCGCATTCCAACTGCAGACAAAGAGTCCCCGTCCCCTACCCCCACACTCTTTCCTGTTTCAATTCTTGAGTGTTGTAGGGGCAGCTGCCCCAACTGCCCCTGCCCGCCTCTCATCTACAGTCCGCAGGCCTCCACATCCAGGGCAGTTAGCGCCAGCGCCCTCTCTGCACGCACACCAGCTATTCCTGCGCGGACACCCCCGGCCCTCTCACACACACCGCGCTCCGCCCTCCTAGGAAAGTAGATCCGGCCAAGCAGACAAAAGTTTGGGAGAGAAGTTCGGTCCGTGGCTAGCGTGAGAGCGAGGGGGGCGGGGGCAGGGGAGAGTGGGGCAGTCGGGCGAGTCGACGCGTGAACAGATAGACCTGCGGACGGGACAGCCGCGGCCAGAGACCCTGCTAGCCCCGCTCAGCCCCAGATGCGCGAGGGGACGCAGCCCCTCCCGCTGGGGGATGCTGTGGGATTCCTGGCGCCGGGCATCCAGGCCGCCCGCTAAGCCCCTGTGCTTCCCCTGTGCCCCTGGGGAACCAGAGTCCGGCTGCAGGGAAAGAGAACCGGCCGCCGAGACGCCGCAGGGTGCCAGGCGGGGAGGGGGCGAGAGGCCCCAGACCCGAGGGCATGGAGCGGTTAGGAGAGAAAGCCAGTCGCCTGCTGGAGAAGTTCGGCCGCCGAAAGGGTGAATCTAGCCGGTCTGGGTCTGACGGGACCCCCGGGCCGGGCAAGGGGCGCCTAAGTGGGTTGGGGGGACCTAGGAAGTCAGGGCCCCGAGGAGCTACTGGGGGACCTGGGGATGAGCCGTTAGAGCCGGCCCGGGAGCAAGGTTCCCTGGACGCTGAGCGGAATCAGCGCGGCTCCTTTGAGGCGCCGCGCTACGAAGGCTCCTTTCCCGGGGGGCCGCCGCCCACCCGGGCCTTGCCTCTACCTCAGTCGTTGCCCCCCGATTTTCGGCTGGAGGCCACGGCCCCGGCCCTCAGCCCCCGCTCCAGCTTCGCCAGTAGCTCGGCCAGCGACGCTAGCAAGCCGTCCAGCCCCCGGGGCAGCCTGCTGCTGGACGGGGCGGGGGCTGGCGGAGCTGGAGGTAGCCGGCCCTGCAGCAATCGCACCAGCGGCATCAGCATGGGCTACGACCAGCGCCACGGGAGCCCCTTGCCAGCGGGGCCGTGCCTGTTTGGCCCACCGCTGGCCGGAGCACCGGCAGGCTATTCTCCCGGAGGGGTCCCGTCCGCCTATCCGGAGCTCCACGCCGCCCTGGACCGATTGTATGCTCAGCGGCCCGTGGGGTTCGGCTGCCAGGAAAGCCGCCACTCGTATCCCCCGGCCCTGGGCAGCCCTGGAGCTCTAGCCGGGGCCGGAGTGGGAGCGGCGGGGCCCTTGGAGAGACGGGGGGCGCAACCCGGACGACACTCTGTGACCGGCTACGGGGACTGCGCCGTGGGCGCCCGGTACCAGGACGAGCTAACAGCGTTGCTTCGCCTGACGGTGGGCACTGGTGGGCGAGAAGCTGGCGCCCGCGGAGAACCCTCGGGGATTGAGCCGTCGGGTCTGGAAGAGCCGCCAGGTCCTTTCGTTCCGGAGGCCGCCCGGGCCAGGATGCGGGAGTCGGAGGCCAGGGAGGACTACTTCGGTGAGTGAGAGAAGTGGTTAAGGACGGGAAGGGACCCGTCACGGCATTCGGTTCTCCACTGCCCCGACGGCCCAAAGTGCCGGCGCCCGGGGGTCCGAAGTGAAGACGCGGGACTAGGAAGGAAACAAGAGGGATGGATTGGGGGCGGCCCCAGAGCACTTTCCCCTTCTTGCTAGTTTTCAAATGAACCAGGGCTCCTTATTTCTGCTAAATTCAACCCTCCTGGTATCGCGTGAGTCCGTTTCTCAAGCATTTGAACCTCGGTTTTTCGCGGCAGGAGGCCTCGTAGGGAAGGGACCAAGTGGCCCCCCAACCTGCTCCCCCCTTCACTGCGGTGCCCCTGGAGGTTTGTGCGCGCCGCGCCCCCACCCGGGCCCAGGCTCCGCCCGCAGGAATTTGGAGAATGCGCGGGTGGGGGGGCGGGGTAGGCTGGCCGCGTGCGTGCCGACTCCTGCCCGGGCGCTCCAGGTGCCCCGGGCGGGGCGGCCGCCGCCGCGCGGCGGAGGGGTAGGGTTCGGGGATGGGGGGGCGCTCCCTAGCACACCCAGAGTAGTGGCGGCTGTCGGGGAAATGGAGCCTGGGAGGCAGGATGGAGCGCCCTGGGACCCAACTGCTGTCCCTTCCCAGTCCTGTTGGCTAGGTGCGTGCGTGGGCATTTAATCAGAGACCCAGTAGTACCAGCCTCTATTTTCCCCATCCTCCGGAAGTCAGGGCAAAAGCCATGACTACTGGGACACCATTACCTCTGGATGGATAACGACCCTGTGTTATTGCCAGAAATAACCTGGTCTTGAATTCTGGCTATAACCTCTCAGAATTCAGGCTAGAAGTAGCGCCTTACTTCCTGACACTGTTAAGGAAACCTGGTCGCTGTCTCCCTCCCCTACTCTGTTCAAGAAGTATTGATTGATTATATGTCTCAGCTATGAGGAACATTAGGGTCTTGAAAGATCTTTTAGTCAGAATTCACAGGCACTACTACACACCTAAAAAACTTCGAATATGATTGTGATTGGAAAGCAGTGGCAGCTTACCCCCTAAGGGCTGTGGGCCTCTTTCACTTTTCCAAGCATCTCTTCTCACCACTCATGCCCCACTCCTGGACCCCATGCTGTAGAACTCTATGGCTACATAAGTGAATAGGAAGAGGAACGCGGCCAGGGAGGGATGGTTGGGTAGGAGGTTCAGAGGTAGCAGGGCGGCAGGCTACAAGGGCGCTGCATAACTCAACCCCCAACCTCCACCCCCATTCTTTTCCCCACCTCCAAATCCACCAAGAGGAAAGCCCAGAGGAGATGATGCCAAACCGCTTTGATCAAGGAAGACTGAATGACAGGGCCCATTTAGCAGTTTCGTTTTGAGGCCCAGGAGAGGTGGCTAGTAAAGAAGTCTTTTTGGCTGAACCATCGGGCGGAAAGGAAGAAAGGAACTCAGAGAAACTGCAATAAAATAGCAGGAAGAACATAGGTGTAGATATGCTGGGTTAGAGGAGGTAAGGCCAATGTGCCTGAGCAGTTTCATTTGCTCTTCCCATAACGGCCAAGGTTTCCTAAAGAACAGCTCTGACAGGACCCCCTGGCATGGCAATCTTGGGGCAGATCTTCACTTCCATGAGGAAGCCACATTTTGAATTCAGAGATGGGGGCCCCTTCTCCCTGGGAGTCAGATTGCCTCCTTTGACAACCCCTACATACCCCTTGTGCCGCCAGCCCCAGGTTGACTGTACCCTCCTCCTGCCCCTAGTAGGGGCCCTCTTCCTTGGCTTCAGCCTTGCCCAGCTGCCAGAGGGTGGGAGCAGGACAGGTCTGGGCCCATCAGTTGCTGCAGCTGCTGCACAGGCTCCCAAGCCCCTGGGCAAAGACTGGGATGGGCCCCAACAGGCAGGGAGTGTGGCAGCCTGCCGAGGGGGAGAGGTGGGGCGGGCCCGTTGGGATCTGCTCCCCAAAGACAGGCCCTAGCCCTCACTCATGGGCCTGGAATTGGGGAGTGGAGGGAGGGAAGAACACACCCAGGAAAGGCGAGTCCCAGAGCCAGGTGTATGTATCTTAGCGGGGGATTTTGGGGAATAGCAAGCAGTTCAGTTCTGTGCTCTTCCCAAGATAGAAGGTGACTAGGAGGCATCAGGGGCTCTGCTACTCTCCCTGCTTTCCTGTTCAACCCTGGTTCCTGGAACACAGCCTACATTCTCAGCAGCCACCTCCCCACAGGAGTCATGCTCACATGGTCCCCTCTGCACAGGGCCCTCTGCTGAGCCAGATCCTTTTCTCCATCCTTGGAAGTCTGCAGCAGAGAGAAATCATTCTATAACTGAACAGCTCGTTTGACTGATGGGAAACTGAAGTCCCAGAGAGGCTTTCTGGGCCTAGCCTGCTTTCTCTAGAAAGTTTTTTTAAGTCTGCTGCTGAGCACCTGTGGACCGGCATCTTTGACCATTCATCCTACACACTGCAACAGAGATCATATCTTGCCTGTATAATCTTTTCTCCCCAACAGAAACTAAGCATCTGAATGCCAGGGACCGTATCTCTGACTTTCTCCAGGTTTCCTCAGGTAGTGGTGCTGTGTTAAGCACAAAATAGATGCTCAGAAAATATCTGTTGAGTAATTAAACAAGAATGGATCTGCTCAACCAAGATCTTGCTACACGTCGTTACTTCTTATCTTCTCTTCTCAGAAGGGAGCCCATCAACGGGAGACTGTGACCCCTGGCACATCAGGAAAGGGCAGTCAGGAAAGCTTGGGAATCTCTGGTTTTGACCTGGGGGAGTAGAATGTAACACTCTTTTCTCCTCTCAGGCACCTGTATCAAGTGCAACAAAGGCATCTATGGGCAGAGCAATGCTTGCCAGGCCCTGGACAGCCTCTACCACACCCAGTGCTTTGTCTGCTGCTCTTGTGGTGAGTGTAGCCCCAACACTCAAGCACTCCCCTCCCCTGCCCACATACACACAAGTGCTATAGGGAACAGGAGGCGAGCTTTTGCCTCTTCATTTGCTCACAGAGCAGCTGTTGGATCCCCACCAAGTGTCTGGAGGTCCGCAGCTGCTCCGCCTCTCTTGCTTCCTTGTCTGCCCTCTACTTGGCTCTGCCTCCCCCTGGTGGGTCTCCTTTCTGGAGTCCCTCCTTCCTTCCTCACCTCTGTTTCTCCCTCTCGTGCCTCCCTGCTTGCCCATCCTGGACTCGCCTGGCCCTCCAGCTTCTTGGTGGGGCTTGGTCTTGGGCAGCCAAGTTGCCTGGGGCGACAGTGAAAGATTGGAATGTGGGGAGGGTGGGGGCAGGCTCGGGGAGTGGGGAGCTGCTAGGGGCGGAGAGGGGGGTTTTCTCTTGGCTGGTCAGAGTTCAGCCACCTCACTAGAGTGCAGGCCACCGGGCCATGCCAAGCTGATGACATCACGCTCCAGGAATGCCTGCCACTGTTAGCTCAGGAGGCCCACTTGGAAAGGGGGGATGCTCCCAGCGGCCTTAACTGCCCCCCTCCCCTCCCTCATTACCCCCTCCTCACTGCTTACCCATTCTGATTCCTTTGCTAAACCTTTAATCTCCTATCTCTGCCTGTCTGACTTCAGCACTCAGCTTTTCTCACTCCCCCAGTTTCTGCCTCGTTCTCTTTAGGCTCATCTGTCTGTCTATCCTTCTGTTTACAGGGCCTCTTCTGGCTATATCTCTTTCCCTCTCTTTCCTCCCCTGTGTCTCATGAGCTTCTAAGTCAGCTTTCCTAACCCACTGGACAGAGTTGGAAGTGGGGATTTTGAGGGGAAGAAGGCAAAGGTGGGAAAATTGCTCATGCTCCACCTGTTCTCACTCCTCCCCTATCCCTGATAATATAGACACCTGGGAGCAGTTCCTGGGGGTTGGTCACATGGGGAATGGTCCTGCCTTGTCTGCTAGAAGAAGATCCTGGGTTGTCTCTTACCCTAGAGACTCTGGGTCCCTCTAAGCTTAGGGAAGCAGCCTAAACAAACAGGAAAGGGGACCTGCTTTGCTTCCAAACAAAGCACTTTGTCCTCCTGCAGTAACTCCAGTCCTGACCTCCATAGAGTCTGTCCCTGGAAGGAGACAGATAGGCCTTTGAGAGCAGGATAGATATGCTCAGGCGAAGAGGCTTCTTAGGTTGAAGGGTCCCAGAGGGCAAGGCCTGTAACAATGTGATTCTCTCTATGCAAATCGTATAGTACCTTATTAAGAGCTCATGTATTCCAGCATGTAGTTGGCTTTACTCTCCCAGATGGCTTCCTATGCACTGGAGAGGAAGACAGTTTGTTTAGGGGAGGGCCCTAGAAAGCTGTTAAGGAGGCAGGAGCTGGAGGAGTAGCAAGCAGAAGAGAGGGGAAGTTGGCTGGAATGAAGCCAAAGCAAATTGGAATTGCATCAGATGGAATTTTTGTGTGGGGAAGAAGGACAGACAGCAGTTAGGAGGAAAAGTACAAAGTCCAGGTTTAAATCTATTATGCAGCACTGGGGAGCAGTGACCCCAGAAGTCTTGCACCTGGGCTGTGGGATAGGTTCCAGCCCCTTTTCTGCTGTTTCTAGGGCGAACTTTGCGTTGCAAGGCTTTCTACAGTGTCAACGGCTCTGTGTACTGTGAGGAAGATTATCTGGTGAGTAAGGGTCACCTGGACCTGGAATTGGTTTCCATACTGACCCCCTTCTTGGTGGCCCATTGGAGTACCACCATCATTCTGAGTTTGATAACAGCTTCCCTTTGTCTTTTACTTTAGTTTTCAGGGTTTCAGGAGGCAGCTGAGAAATGCTGTGTCTGTGGTCACTTGATTTTGGAGAAGGTAAGTAAAGTGCCTTCAGCTGAGAACTCTCACTGTGAGGCTGAGGAGCGGAGTCAGGGACTAAATGGATACTGAGAGAAGGTTGGGGGAAGAAGCCTGTCACCAGATGAATCACTTTCATCCCATTCCTCCCCAGAGCAGCTGTTTACAGTGGCTTCCCTCTGCCTATGGTATCAAGTCTGGGCTCAAAAGCCTGTCAACCCAGGCTTTTGTGACTTGGCCCCTCCCTAATTCTGCAGGCACAGCCAGGCCTTCCAGCCTGAGCTAGGAGTGTGGGGTCCTGAGTCTTTTTATTTATTTATTTATTTGAGACAGAGTCTCGCTCTGACATAGTGGCATGATCTTGGCTCACTGCAACCTCTGCCTCCCAGGTTCAAGTGATTCTAGTGCCTCAGCCTCCCAAGTAGCTAGGACTACAGGCGTGCGCCACCATGCATGGCTAATTTTTGTATGTTTAGTAGAGACGAGTTTTGCCATGTTGGCCAGGCTGGTCTCGAATTCCTGGCCGCAAGTGATCCTCCTGCCTAAGCCTCCCAAAGTGCTAGATTACACACATGAGCCACTGTGCCCAGCCTGGGGTCCTGAGTCTTAATCCCCTTTCTGCTACTGGTTAGAATCACTTGGGACTCAGTTTTATTTTCTGTAAAAAGGAGAGATAGGATTAAATCAGTGATTATCAATCATGGTAGCCTAGCAGATCAGCTGGGAAGAACTAAAAAAAAAAAAAAAAGTTTGGATCCCATCACCAGAGATTGTGATAATAGGCCTGGAGGAGGGCCAAAGCATTGATGTTTTTTAAAAGCTCCCTAGATGATCCTGATATGCAGCCAGAGTTAAACACTACTGGCCTGAATGCTCTGTCAGGCATTTTTCAGGGTTTCTGCCTCCATTTAAAGACTTCTTCCTCCACATTACATAGCATTGTTCTAGGAGTATAGCAGCGGGTTGGATGAGGTTAATGGGAGTAATAAGGAGCATAATGGGCAGCTGGAGAACTGAGACTGGAGGGAGACTGATTCTCTTGCTACCCCATGAGCCAGATCCTACAAGCAATGGGGAAGTCCTATCACCCAGGCTGTTTCCGATGCATTGTTTGCAACAAGTGCCTGGATGGCATCCCCTTCACAGTGGACTTCTCCAACCAAGTATACTGTGTCACCGACTACCACAAGTGAGTCCACCCCTTGGGATGCAGTGTGGAACTGGGTCCAGGGATTCCCCAACCTCAGCTCATCTCTTTCCTCTGTCTTTCAGAAATTATGCTCCTAAGTGTGCAGCCTGTGGCCAACCCATCCTCCCCTCTGAGGTCAGTATGTCTGGGTTCTCCTTCAGGGCAGCCAGTGCCACCGCTTCTGGTGTAGGGTTAGGGACACGCTGCCTGGCCTCCTGCCGGAAGCGGTAGTGCCAAGGAATGTGCTCTGTGAAGATTCCCGTGTGACTCTGCCTCTTGGGGTCACCACCCTGACCCTAACATCCGGGCCTGGACATGTCTGAAAGCCTCACTGGGCCCAGGCTCCATCTCTTCTATCCCAGTCCAGAGGAGGAGACTTTCTTTGAGGTCGAGGTCACCAGACTGCAGATGTAGGGGCTGGAAAAAGGTGGGAAGAATCCTCAGCACTGGTAGGAATGGGTCAGAAATGATTTATGCTGTGTGTAGAGGATGTACCTACGGAGAGAAGCCAGATCTTATTGGATTCCCTTGTTCTCAGCCTAGCCTACTTTATTTATGCCTCCTGTCCCTTTCCTTCCCCCACAACTGGGAGACGCAGGTAAGGCCGGGGCTCTTGTACAGAGGGAGTGTGCTACATGGGTGCAGCCCAGTGAAGGAGATAAGGAGAGTTCTGGTAGGATTTGCAGAGGCATCTTAAAACTACAGGTGATTGCAGAGAGACACTGGGGCCATATGTATGATCTTCCCATGGGGTGGGAAGGGTTATATATGAGGGCGGTGGAGGTGAAGCAACATGCTGCTCTCATCTCCATGGGGGTCTGCATGTTTCAGGGCTGTGAGGACATCGTGAGAGTGATATCCATGGACCGGGATTATCACTTTGAGTGCTACCACTGTGAGGTGAGTGTTGGGTGCTACCACTGTGAGGTGAGCGGTGCTGGAGAAGTGGAAATGGGGAGAGGGTAGGAGTCAAGTCCTGCAACAACCAGACATCTATGGGAGAGGTGTAGGGCATGGGAAACCAGAAAGATACTGTGACCTATCTTCCATCTTTTTTTTTTTGTCCCCTCCAGCCACTTTCTCTGGTCCAAGTTACTTAGTCCTTTCTGAATCTGACTCTCCCAGAGTCAGGACTTTCTAAGAGTAGGGAGTCTGGTCAAACTGCTGTAAAGACAGGCTTGTGTCATTATTTCTGCTGCAGCAGTGACACCTGGTGTCCAGCTGAGGTATTAATATTTTCTCAGATTGCTCTTCCGTCCCTTCCATCCTGCCCTTCCCACCCCATCCCTTTCTTCCAGTTATTAGGAGTCAGGTGTTGAGCAGGGCAGACTCCTAAGATGCCCTCAGTATCCAAGGTGCCTGGGCTGAGGTGAACTAGGTGCCTTCTTCCCTAGGACTGCCGGATGCAGCTGAGTGATGAGGAAGGCTGCTGCTGTTTCCCTCTGGATGGGCACTTGCTTTGCCATGGCTGCCACATGCAGCGGCTCAGTGCCCGACAAGCCCCGGCCAACTATATCTGAGCTGCAATCACTGCTGCTGCTGTCACCACCACTGACAAACTGCTCTAGCCAGTGGGCCTCTCTGAGGCCAGCCAAGGCAAATAACGCACTGTACAGGCCTGGCAGAAGAGTCCTCTGGGGAGGACCCCAAGGACTGGAGACCCAAAGATCATGACATTCCAAATGGATTGTGGAAGAGAAACCTTATATTTACCAGGGTGGGGGTGACTGGCCTTTTTCCCATGTGTGCATCCTGAGCTTAGGCACACACAGGAGGGTTCCAGTACTTTCTGAACATCTGATTCTGTATCTTCAGTATATATATTTTGTTTTAGAGATGGGATCTCACCATGTTGCCCAGGCTAGTCTTGAACTCCTGGGCTCAAGTGATCCTCCCACCTTGGCCTCCCAAGGTGCTGGGATTACAGGCGTAAGCCACTGTGTCTGGCCTAGTATATGATTGTGCATGAGTCACATAATGTTCTGGTCCCGGATTCCAAGAGTAGAGGACCTAGCTTTAAATCAACTAGTTTCAGCTAAACTGACTAGAACCAAATCAAAGTGTAATTCTCCCTCCAGCTCCCCCAAACCCCAGAGTTTTTGGGTTGTGGTTGATGCAGGATGGGATCCCCCTGAGAGGCAGCAAGTCTAGGGTGGTGAGTTCCTGCTAGGCAACCAAATTTAAGCTCCTCACTTTTTTGTGACACATGATGTCAGATATGGGGTCCCGCACCTGTATCTGGATGAAGAAGTAGAAACTCTGAACCTCATTAATGAGTTATTTATTGGCCTTCTTCTAAGGACTAGGAGAGCTCCTCATCTGTCTGCTGAGAATGGGGACCAGCTCTGAGTGGGGTTGCTGCCTGTATTCCCTGTTTCTCAGGGACTCATGTGGGTCTGGGGAGGCTAGGTGGGTGCTTGTACGTGGTTGCTCTTCTCCTTGGCTATGGTAGGTAATAAGCAGGTCTGCGTGGGTGTGGAGGTTGGTGGGGGGATGTCTAGGAAGCTTCAGCTTAGACACACTCCCAAGTTTAGGTGCACTGAGCCATACAGCCCAGCGTATGCATGTGTGGTTGTGTTCATGCACACACACACACACACACACACACACACTCTCTCTCTCTCTCTTACTCTCTTCTCAGGTCACTTGTACACTTGGTTTCCTAGTAGAATCTCACTTGCCACCTCTCAGAGGGGTCCTGGATTGCATCCATCACAATCCCAAAACTACAGTTGGGGGGAACTGGAGGGAGCAAAACACTGATTTGGTACTAGTCAGTTTGCCTGAAACTAGTTCACCTAAAGCTAGATCTCTTAAAACCAATTTACTGAAAACTTATTTGCTTAAAGTTAATGACTTAATGACTAATTTGCCAAAAGCTCAATTCCTATTTTGGTGTGTTTATATCCATTTAGGTGTCCTATTCCTTTTTGTCTTGCTTTGGATATTTCAAGGATTTATATCTATTCATCCAAGAGTACTTCTGAGTTATTATCAGCAACATAAATTTATCAAATTTGCAGCACTTTGTAAATGATGAGATTGCTTCCTACCTTTATGGATGTCTTTTTTTATGTTATCTACCTTTCAAAAACTTTTTTAAAAAGTTTAAAGTTTCTAGCAATAAATACAATTGGTACAGGCATTTTGTGTATCATTTTTTTTGTTTCTTAATCCAGTATTCCTTTACAAATTAAATGCCTTGAAAAATGTAATGGAGTTCAATGTGATTTTGATGCTTTGGTCTAACTTCTACATTCCTACTGTTAAAAGGCCAGTATATCTTAAATAAATGAATAGGCATGAGGCATATTCAGTTGACTTACAATGAAAAGTTATACAGACAACAGTAATAACTAAGAGGGTGAATCTGCTAAACCCTTTTGAAATGCTGCAGATTTGATAAATATTTATTTTAGACTAATTGGTTTTAGGGGAATTGGTTTTAGGCAAATTAATCTAGTAATCTTTGATCTTTAGTCTTCATTTTCTATCACTCAGTGAGTTTCATACTGGAAATGATGACTCCTGACAACAGAAATTCCACATTTGGGGGCTATTCTAAGATGACTATGCCAGCCAACCTGGGAAATACATAGAGGAGATCTCTGAGTGAGAGGGAAAGAGTTCAGATTTATACAACTGAGTGCCAGAGGGGAAAATGCACCTTGTTGAAGTGAGAAACGTTCTGAAACTGAATTACTTCTTGTACAGCTGAGATCGCTTCTTCTGTACTATTGTTAAATAAGTGAATACAAAGGCCCTGTGATGGGAAATCCAGACAAGCTTGTGTAACTTTACATCCATCCCCTCAGGTTTTTTGTTTTTGTTTTTCTTTTTTTTATAGAATCTCGTTTTGTTGCCCAGGCTGAAGTGCAGTAGTGCAGTGGTGCGATCTCAGCTCACTGCAACCTCTGCCTCCTAGGTTCAAGTGATTCTCCTGCCTCAGCCTCCTGAGTAGCTGAGATTATAGGCAGGCGCCACCACACCCAGCTAATTTTTGTATTTTTAGTAGAGACAGGGTTTCACCATGTTGGCCAGGGTGATCTCAAACTCCTGAGCTCAGATGATCCGCCTGCCTCAGCCTCCCAAAGTGCTGGGATTACAGTCGTGAGCCACTGAGCCCCACCTCTTTTTTTTTTTTTTTTAAAGTTGGGAGTCTTGGCCAGGCACAGTGGCTCACCCCTGTAATCCCAGCACTTTGGGAGGCTGAGGTGGGAGGATCACGAGGTCAGGAGATCAGGACCATCCTGGCCAACATAGTAAAACCCCGTCTCTACCAAAAATAAAAAAGTTAGCCAGGCATGGTGGCGTATGCCTGTAGTCCCAGCTACTCGGGAGGCTGAGGCAGGAGAATCACTTAAACCCGGGAGGTGGAGATTGCAGTGAGCCATTGCGCCACTGCACTGCAGCCTAGGCAACAGAGCAAGGTTACGTCTCAAAAAAAAAAACCGGGCACAGTGGCTCACGCCTGTAATCCCAGCACTTTGGGAGGCCGAGGCGGGTGGATCACGAGGTCAGGAGATCAAGACTATCCTGGCAAACACGGTGAAACCCCATCTCTACTAAAAATACAAAAAATTAGCCAGGCATGGTGGCAGGCGCCTGTAGTCCCAGCTACTCGGGAGGCCAAGGCAGGAGAATGGCGTGAACCCGAGATGTGGAGGTTGCAGTGAGCCGAGATTGTGCCACTGCACTCCAGCCTGGGTGACAGCAAGGCTCCGTCTCAAAGGAAAAAGAAAAAAGAGTTGGGAGTCTCATTCTGTCACCCAGGCTGGATGGAGTATAGTGGCACAATTATGGTTCACTGCAATCTCTGCCTCCCAGGTTCAAGCAATTCCCCTGCCTCAGCCTCCCAAGTAGCTGGGACTACAGGTATGCACCACCATGCCTGGCTAAGTTTAAAAAAATTTTTTTAGAGACAGCATCTCGCTATGTAGCCCAGGCTGGTCTTAAATATCTGGCCTCAAGTGATCTCCCACCTTGGCCTCCTAAGTCACTGGGATTACAAGCATGAGCTGCTGTGCCCAGCTCCTGACCCTTTGTTTCTTACTGATTTTGGCCTCTTCTGTTCTGATCTGACTCATTTCTTTCTAGGTCTGTGCTGATTGCCCTAGCCTCGGGGCTCCCCAGCACTCTGTTCTTGCCACTGAGGCTACTTCTTCCTGAGGAAAAATAAATGATAATAGCTGATAAGGGTAGGCCATGACAAAAGAGCAGTGCCAGCCACCCCAACACCATCACTGGCAGGCTCCCAGGTATATCCTGCATCACAAGAGCTTCCCTTCCTCCTATTTGCTGGGAGACTAAATATTTTTGTTTAGTATTTACAGTTTTTTAGTATTTACAGTTGATGATGAAAGATTCGTGGGGTGCTGCCAAGTACACATCAAAAGGTAGACCTTGTTTGGCCAACTTGCCACCTGATTTAATCAACAACCACTTGCAGAAAGGGGGAAAATGGAGGAATTATGGATCAACTCTGTCTTTTCAGATGACAGTCACAGGACAAGGGTTAGGCTTTGACTGCAGACTTCAGTTCTGCTCTGGCCAGCCCTGTTCACCACAGGCCTGAGTGGGTTATCAAAAATAAAGCTGGTGGCTGGGTGCGGTGGCTCACATCTGTAATCCCAGCACTTTCGGAGACTGAGGCAGGTAGAACACCTGAGGTCAGGAGTTCGAGACCAGCCTGGCCAAAGTGGAGAAATGCTGTCTCTACTAAAAACACAAAAAATTAGCCAGGCATGGTAGTGGGAACCTGTAGTCCCAGCTACTCGGGAGCCTGAGACAGGAGAATGGCGTGAACCCGGGAGGCAGAGCTTGCAGTGAGCCGACTTCGTGCCACTGCACTCCAGCCTGGGCGACAGAGCGAGACTCCATCTCAAAAAAAAAAGAAAAAATCTGGTGATGGTTCTCTCTCTGCCTTACTCCTTAGAGGGTATCTTCCCCTCCACCACTTGGAGCTCTCAGGGCCAGGGAAATGGTAAGATGCCATTTATAATCAGGCTGGAGACTCCCCTCAGTCAAGAAGGATGTAGAGAAAGACCTACTTCCAAGTACATAAAGCCAGCTGGATGAGAACCTTCAGATTGTACCTATAAAGAAGGGAATAAAAAGAGGAAAAGGGGCCGGGCGCGGTGGCTCACACCTGTAATCCCAGCACTCCGAGAGGATGAGGTGGGTGGATTGCGAGGTCAAGAGATCGAGACCGTCCTGGCTAACATGGTGAAACCCCCGTCTCTATTAAAAATACAAAAAAATTAGCCGGGCGTGGTGGCAGGTGCCTGTAGTCCCAGCTACTCGGGAGGCTGAGGCAGGCGAATGGTGTGAACCCTGGAGGCGGAGCTTGCAGTGGGCCGAGATTGCCCCAGTGCACTCCAGCCTGGGCAACAGAGCAAGACTCTGTATCAGAAAAAAAAAAAAAATCAGGAAAAGGGGCTGGGTATGGTGCCTCACGCCTGTAATCCCAGCACTTTGGGAGGCTGAGGCAGGCAGATCACCTGAGGTCAGGAGTTCGTGACCAGCTTGGCCAACATGGTGAAATGCTGTCTCTACTAAAAATACAAAAATTAGCTGGGCATGGTGGCGGGCGCCTGTAGTCCCACGTACTCAGGAGACTGAGGCAGGTGAATCACTTGAACCTGGGAGGCGGAGCTTGCAGTGAGCCAAGATCCGGCCACTGCACTCCAGCCTGGGCAGCAGAGCGCGGTGGCTCATGCCTATAATCCCAGCACTTTGGGAAGCTGAGGGGGGCAGATCATGAGGTCAGGAGATAGAGACCACCATGCTGGCTAACACGATGAAAACCCCGTCTCTACTAAAAATACACAAAATTAGGCGTGGTGGCGGGTGCCTGTAGTCCCAGCTACCGGGGAAGCTGAGGTAGGAGAATGGCGTGAACCCTGGAGGCAGAGCTTGCAGTGAGCCAATATCAGGGCACTGCACTCCAGTCTGGGTGACAGAGCGAGACTCCGTCTCAAAAAAAAAAGGAAAAGGATGGCCAGGCACAGTGGCTCACGCCTGTAATCCCAGCACTTTGGAAGGCTGAGGTGGAAGGATCGCTTGAGTCCAGGAGTTCAAGACCAGCCTGGGCAACATAGTGGGACCCTGACTCTACAAAAAATAAAAAAATTAGCCAGGAGTGGTGTCGTATGTCCATAGTTCCAGCTGCTCTGGAGGCTGAGGTGGGAGGGTCACTTGAGCCTGGGAGGTTGAGGCTGTACTGAGTCGTGAGTAGTGATGGTGCCCTGTGTCAAAAAAGAAAAGAGAGCCATAGGACTGAAATAAGAAGACGACACAGGTAAGCTAAGGTATTATTTAGTTTGGTGATTTAGAAACTCTCATGCCCCCAGAGCTGGTCTGAGGTCATTGAGAGACCTTATGGTAAAGTTCCACGAAAAGAGTCTAATGAATCTCAGTCCTCTCTGCCTTCTCCTACCTTACAGTGAGGAATACCTAAGAATGGGTCTCTTGCTTCTATAGGGGCCTTTGGAATATTCACACTTGGCACTGGTTGTGAAGGACTGAAGTTTTACCTTGAAAACATGAGTAAATCTTTACTGGGACATATAGATTAGACCAGAAAACTGTGATGATAGGAGAGTCATCAGAGACAAATTCTGTTTACTGTGGGTGTCATTTCACCTACAATTGACCTTACTTGGAAAGGATAGTGCTAATCCACGGGAAGGGAAGCAGAGTATCATCTAAGCAGGAAGCGATGGCTAATAAAATATGCTAATCAGGCTTAGAGGGTTCAAGCCAAGTGGGATGTGATTTTAGAGATAACCCAGTCACCTCATTTTACTGAATGAAGAATAGAAACTGAGTGATGATGTGACTTTCCCAAGGTCACACAGCTGGATAATGACTTTCCAACTTTTGAAGAGCAATAAAGGGCTTTTTGCCTTCCTCCCTTCCACCCCCTTTCATAGGGATTCCCACAGCACAAGTAAACTGTAAAGGTTTACATATTGTAAATGAGATAAGCACTTCATTATGATAGAGAATTAGGGAAACTTAGTGAGAAAGCCAGGGAACATAAGCACCAATAATGAAAACGTCTGGTTCTTACTGATGTGTTTTTTGTTCATTAGAACTAACAGTAGCCAAAGTACCTTTAAAAGCACACTAGGGGCCGGGGGCGGTGGCTCAAGCCTGTAATCCCAGCACTTTGGGAGGCCGAGACGGGCGGATCACGAGGTCAGGAGATCCAGACCATCCTGGCTAACACAGTGAAACCCCGTCTCTACTAAAAAATACAAAAAACTAGCCGGGCGAGGTGGCGGGCGCCTGTAGTCCCAGCTACTCAGGAGGCTGAGGCACGAGAATCACTTGAGTCCAGGAGACAGAGGTTGCAGTGAGCTGAGATCGTGCCACCACACTCCAGCCTTGATGACAGAGTGAGACTCTGTCTTAAAAAAAAAAAAAAAAAAAAAAAAA
>NC_045439.1:123323873-123384722 GCF_002776525.5 Piliocolobus tephrosceles
GTGGCTCACGCCTGTAATCCCAGCACTTTGGGAGGCTGAGGTGGGTGGATCACCTGAGGCCAGGAGTTTCAGACCAGCCTGGCCAACACAGTGAAACCCCGTCTCTACTAAAAATATAAAAAATTAGCCAAGTGTAGTAGTGGGCACCTGTAATCCCAGCTACTCAGGAGGCTGAGGCAGGAAAATTGCTTGAATCCAGGAGACAGAGGCTGCAGGGAGCCAACATGGTCCCACTGCACTCCAGCCTGGGTGACAGAGTGAGACTCCATCTCAAAAAAATAAAGAAAGGACATTAGGAGAAGCAAAGGAAAAGCAAAGGAAATATACTGAGAGTCCTGTCCTTGAGGAGGTCACAGCCTAGCCAGAGAGACAAATGCACGCATAAAATGACTTGAAAAGATTACAAGCAACATGTCAACAACTGCAAAGTAATTATTAGAAACAAAAGGCAGGGCATGGTGCTTCAGGCTAGTAATCCCAGCATTTTGGGAGGTGGAGATGGGAGGATTGCTTGAGGCCAGTCTGATCAACATAGCAAGACTCCATCTCTATTCAAAAATTTTAAAAAGGTCGGGCTTGGTGGCTCACGCCCGTAATCCTAGCACTTTGGGAGTCTGAGGCAGGCAGATCACTTGAAGTTAGAAGTTCGAAACCAGCCTGACCAACATGGTGAAACCTGGTCTCTATTAAAAAACAAAAATTAGCTGGGCATGGTGGTATAAACTTGTAACCCAGGTCCTCGGGAGGCTGAGGCAGGAGAATCGCTTGAACCCTGGAGGCTGAGGTTGCAGTGAGCCGAGACTGTGCCCCTGCACTCCAGCCTGGGCAACAGAGCAAGACTCCATCTCTAAATAAAAATAAAAAGGCTTAATGTCACAGGGTACACAGTGATGATAAATTAGACTGTCCAGCTTAGATTGTAGATCAGAAGGTGGTAGCCAGCAGGCTAAATCTGGCCTTGAAATGCATTGAATTTGGCCCACTGGGATTTATTTATTTATTTATTTATTGAGACGGAGTCTTGCTCTGTTGCCCAGGCTGGAGTGCAGTGGCGCGATCTTGGCTTACTGCAACCTCCACCTCCTGGGTTCACACCATTATCTTGCCTCAGCCTCCCAAGTAGCTGGGACTACGAGCACCAGCCACCACGCCCGGCTAATTTTTTGTATTTTTAGTAGAGACAGGGTTTCACCATGTAAACCAAGATAGTCTCAATCTCCTCACCTCAGGATCCGCCCACCTTGGCCTCCCAAAGTGCTGGGATTACAGGTGTGAGCCACCGTGCCCAGCAAGCGGTTGTTTTTTTAAATAATATTAATTAGGGGCTGGGTGTGATGGCTCACGCCTGAAATTCCAGCACTTGGAGGCTGAGATAGGAGGATGGATTGAGCCCAGGAGTTCTGTAGAGAACTTGCTTCTACAAAATAAAAACTAAAACTAAAATAAAATATTAATTAGAACCCTAGTTGAGGAATGGAAAATGCCAGCTAATAAATGTAGAAGAAGTAATAGAATCGAAAAACAACATTTTGTGAATATTAATAAAATTATTGATTCTGGCGAAGATGATCATTATTATTATTTTGAGATGGAGTTTTGCTCTTGTCATCCAGGCTGGAGTACAATGGCACGATCTCTGCTCACTGCAACCTCTGCCTCCTGGGTTCAAACGATTCTCCTGCCTCAGCCTCCCAAGAAGCTGGGATTACAGGCACACACCACCACACCCAGCTAATTTTGTATTTTTAGTAGAGATGGGGTTTCACCATTTTGGCCAAGCCAGTCTTGAACTCCTGACCTCAGGTGATCCCGATCTGGCAAAGATTATTAATTGGTGTTAAAAAAACAGGTGAAGGCTGGGCGCAGTGACTCATACCTGTAATCCCTGCACTTTGGGAGGCTGAGGTGGGCAGATCACGAGGTCAGGAGATTGAGACCATCTTGGCTAACACAGTGAAACCCCGTCTCTACTAAAAATATAAAAAATTAGCTGGGCGTGGTGGCGTGTGCCTACAGTCCCAGCTACTCAGGAGGCTGAGGCAGGAGAATGGTGTGAACCCAGGAGGCAGAGCTTGCAGTGAGCCGAGATCACGCTACTGCACTCCAGCCTGGGCAACAGAGCAAGACTCCGTCTCAAAAAATAAAAAATAAAATAAAATAAAATAAAAAATAAAAATAAAAATAAAAGACAGGTGAATTTGTTGGTGGACAAGTGGACATTCATACACCACAGTAACACCGCAGTCTCTTTTTTTTTGAGACTGGGTCTTGCTCTGTTGCCCAGGCTGTAGTGCAGTAGCATGATCACAGCTCACTGCAGCCTTGACGTCCCAGGGAGGCTCAAGCAATCCTCTCACGTCAGTCTACCAAGTAGCAGGGACTACAGGCACGTGTCACCATGCCCAGCTAATTTTTGTACTTTTTGTAGAGATAAGGTTTTGCCATGTTGTCCAGGCTTGTCTTAAACTCCTGAGTTCAAGCCATGCTCCTGTCTTGGCCTCTCAAAGTGCTGAGATTACAGGTATGAGCCACCTCGCCTGGCTCAGTTTACAGTCATGAGGCTATAAATGTAACTATGTTGGTGGAACCAGACTGTTGGAGGGTAACTATGTTAGAGGGAACAGACCAAATGTCATCGCCCATTTCCCGGAGTCAGTCTTAGCATCACCAATGGTAAACCAGTTCTGGTGTGATGCAGGTATGTAACTCAACCTAGTATATATTCTAGCTGCTTCCCACTCACAAAAATAAGTAACTTGCAATTTACAGAAAATATTTGGGATAGAGAAACAAACTAAAGGACACTAGGAGGAAGCAACCAGGCAAGTCTAGAAGGTGAGGCATTCTGCCGGCAACTGGCCAGTTCTCTTCAGCAAGTCAGTATGCTTTTTTTTTTTTTTGGAGACTGAGTTTTGCTCTGTTGCCCCAGGCTGGAGTGCAGTGGTGTGACCTTGGCTCACTGCAACCTCCGCCTCCCGGGTTCAATCCTGCCTCAAGCTCCCAAATAGCTGGGATTACAGGTGCACGCCACCACGTCCGGCTAATTTTTATATTTTTTAGTAGGGATGGGGTTTTGCCACGTTGGCCAGGCTGTTCTCAAACTCCTGACCTCAAGTGATCCACCCACCTCTGCCTCCCAGAGTCCTGCGATTACTGGTGTGAGCCACTGTGCAGCCCAGTATGATTTTTTTAAAAGTCAAAACTGCCGGGCGTGGTGGCTCATGCCTGTAATGTCAGCACTTTGGGAGCCCGAGACGGGCAGATCACAAGGTCAGGAGATCGACACCATCCTGGCTAACACGGTGAAACCCTGTCTCTACTAAAAATACAAAAAATTAGCCAGGTGTGGTGGCGGGTGCCTGTAGTCCCAGCTACTCGGGAGGCTGAGGCAGGAGAATGGTGTGAACCTGGGAGGCGGAGCTTGCAGTGAGCGGAGATCTCACCACTGCACTCCAGCCTGGGCTACAGAGCAAGACTCCGTCTCAAAAAAAAAAAAAAGTCAAAACTGTGCTAGAGTTGGTCCAATGGTAGTGAGTTATTTCAGTTGATTGTTCACAGTTGTAGATCAAATTCCTTGCTCTCCTCTTTTCCCCCTTCTCACTACTGTACTTGACTATTAATTTTTTTTTTTTTTTTAAGACAGAGTTTCATTCTTCTTGCTCAGGCTGGAGTGCGATGGCACGATCTCGGCTCACGCAACTTCGCTGCCTGGGTTCAAGCAATTCTCCTGCCTCAGCTTCCTGAGTTGCTGGGATTGCAGGCGCTCACCACCACGCCCGGCTAATTTTTTTTGTATTTTTAGTAGGGATGGGGTTTTGCCATGTTGGCCAGGCTGGTCTCAAACTCCTGACCTCAGGTGATCTGTCCGCCTTGGTCTCCCACAGTGCTGGGATTACAAGCGTGAACCACTGTGACCAGCCTAAAAAAAATTTTCTTTTTTCCGACGGAGTTTCGCTCTTGTTGCCCAGGCTGGAGTGCAATGGCACGATCTCGGCTCACTGTAACCTCCACCTCCCAGATTCAAGTGATTCTCCTGCTTCAACATCCTGAGTAGCTGGGATTACAGCATGCCCAGCTAATTTTTTTTTTTTTTTTTTTGAGACTGGAGTCTCACTCTGTTGCCCAGGCTGGAGTGGTGTAGCAGTGTGATCTTGGCTCACTGCAAGCTCTGCCTCCCGGGTTCACGCCATTCTCCTGCCTCAGCAGGTGCATGCCACCACGCCTGGCTAATTTTTTGTATTTTTTGTATTTTTAGTAGGGACGAGGTTTCACCATGTTAGCCAGGATGGTCTCAATCTCCTGACCTCGTGATCCGCCCGCATTGGCCTCCCAAAGTGCTGAGATTACAGGTGTGAGCCACTGCGCCCGGCCCTAATTTTGTATTTTTAGTAGAGTTGGGGTTTCTCCATGTTGGTCAGGCTGGTCTCGAACTCCCAACCTCAGGTGATCCGCCCACCTTGGCCTCCCAA
The DNA here is from genome assembly GCF_002776525.5 of Piliocolobus tephrosceles. NCBI lineage: Eukaryota > Metazoa > Chordata > Mammalia > Primates > Cercopithecidae > Piliocolobus > Piliocolobus tephrosceles. The sequence goes on from NC_045439.1 coordinate 123,328,343, forward strand.
AGAGCTGGGATTACAGGTGTGAGCCACTGTGCCCGGCCTAAAATTTTTTTTTATAATAAAAATTTTTTAAATTTGTTTAGGTGCAGCAGTTCATCCCTGTAATCCTAGTACTTTGGAAGGCCTAGATGGAAGGATTGCTTGAGCCCCTAGGAGTTCAAGACACCCTGAGCAACATAGTGAGGCCGCATCTACAAAAAATAATATTAGCCAGATGTGGTGGTGCATACCTATAGTCTCAGCTACTTGGGAGACTAAGGTAGGAGGATCTTTTGAACCCAGGAGTCTGAGCTGCAGTGAGCGATGATCAAGCAACTGCACTCCAGCCTGGGCGACAGGGCAAGACCTCATCTCTAAAGAAAAAAAAAAAAATTCATTTTTTAAATTAAAAAAACCTGGTAGATTAAAGAAACTTAAGGGACATAATAACAACAAGTGCATAGTCCTGGACTCCCTATTGGTTTAAATAAAGTTTTATAAATGATATTTAGGGGTCAGCCAGGTGTGGTGGCTCACGTCTGTAATCCCAGCACTTTGGGAGGCCGAGGCGGGCGGATCACGAGGTTAGGAGTTCAAGACCAGCCTGGCCAACATGGTGAAACACCGTCCCTACTAAAGATACAAAAAAAAAAATTAGCTGGGTGTGGTGGCACATGCCTATAATCTCAGCTACTTGGGAGGCTGAGGCAAGAGAACTGCTTGAACCCAGGAGGCAGAGGTTGCAGTGAGCCAAGATCGTACCACTGCACTCCAGTCTGGGTGATGGGGCGAGACTGTCTCAAAAAAAAAAAAAAAAAAAGAGATATTTAGGAGTCAATTGGAAAAATTTGAATATGGACAGAGGATTAGATGAGGAGAAAATTTACTGTGATGGAAAAGTCAAAACTGATACATTCTGAAACTGTATATGTGCAGGATAATCATTTTGTTTTTAAAATGTCTATATATTTAGGAAAAAAAGATCTGAAAGGATATACGCAGAGATGTTAATGGTAATCCCTGAATAGTAAGATATGTTTTGTTGTTATTGGCTTCCATTTCCTGTTTTTTTTTTTTTGTTGTTTTGTTTTTTTTTTTTTGAGATGGAGTCTGGCTCTGTCGCCCAGGCTGGAGTGCATTGGCCGGATCTCAGCTCACTGCAAGCTCGGCCTCCCGGGTTTATGCCATTCTCCTGCCTCAGCCTCCCGAGTAGCTGGGACTACAGGTGCCCGCCACCTCGCCCGGCTAGTTTTTTGTATTTTTTTAGTAGAGACGGGGTTTCACTGTGTTAGCCAGGATGGTCTCGATCTCCGGACCTCGTGATCCCGCCCATCTCGGCCTCCCAAAGTGCTGGGATTACAGGCTTGAGCCACCGTGCCCAGCCCATTTTCTGTTTTTATACAATGTTTGTGTACTGGCCTCTGTAATAATAATAATAATCTGTTACAAATAAAAACTGGTTGCCTTCATTTACAACTGTGAAATTTCACATAAAAATCTGGATATTTTATATGAAGAGCTGTATTTCTAAGGTTTTTTTTTGTTTGTTTTTGTTTTTAAATAATCAGAAGTTCTGTCACCCCCAAGCTTCCATTCCCACATGGCAGCAATCATTCCATCATGACTCTGAACCCATCATCACTCTCTACCCTAGGGCATTAGGTCCAGTTGTCCACTGGGACTGAATGATGCCTGCTCCTTTGTTTGGCGTAGTCTCTTCTTGGTTTGGCAGTTTCCACCACTCTGAAGTCTGTGCTCCTCACACATCATTTACCCTCCTGGCTCCTGTAGACTTTTGGGTCAGTATCCCATGATTTGTATGATTCTGATGGGCTCCCTCCCCATAAAACCTTCCATTATTAATCATTTGAAGAAACCAATAAATTAGTTTTGAAATGCTGCCCAAGAAATGCATCCATTTCAGAATTATCTGTGCCTGGGTTTTCTTTTTATAAGGCAACTCAGTCATGGGAAACCCCTGATGGAATAATATACTTAGCTACTATGGCTGCATACTGCAAATTAGCTGAACAAAATTTCTCTTCGATAAGTGGAATGTAGAAAGTCTACTAAGTTGCTAACTTTCTTAAGGTTTTGCTTTTTTTGCCATAATACCTTAATCATAGGTGTTTCAAAATTCACAATGTGTGTTCTTCCCAACCATGAAACTCCAAATGTCCTTTAGTTGTTCTATTTCTCCCACTGGTTCTGATATAATTTTTAAAGAAGAATATCTCTTTCATATGCAACTTGGTATAAAACAGTGTTACCACCAGCTTAAAATCCAAGGAGGCCGGGTGTGGTGACTCACACCTGTAATCCCAGCACTTTTGGAGGCCGAGGCTGGCAGATCACAAGGTCAGAAGATCGAGACCATCCTGGCTAACACGGTGAAACCCCGTATCCACTAAAAAATACAAAAAAAATAGCCAGGCGTAGTGGCAGGCGCCTGTAGTCCCAGCTACTCTGGAGACTGAGGCAGGAGAATGGCGTGAAGCTGGGAGGCAGAGCTTGCAGTGAGCTGAAATCGCGCCACTGCATTCCAGCCTGAGTGACAGAGCCAGACGGAAGGAAAGCTGGATGCAGTGGCTCATGCCTGTAGTCCCAGGAGTTCGGGAGACTGAGGCTCAAGAAGATGTCTTGGCTGGGCGTGGTGGCTCAAGCCTGTAATCCCAGCACTTTGGGAGGCTGAGACGGGCGGATCACGAGGTCAGGAGATCGAGACCATCCTGGCTAACACGGTGAAACCCCGTCTCTACTAAAAATACAAAAAACTAGCCGGGCGAGGTGGCGGGCACCTGTAGTCCCAGCTACTCGGGAGGCTGAGGCAGGAGAATGGCGTAAACCCGGGAGGCGGAGCTTGCAGTGAGCTGAGATCTGGCCACAGCACTCCAGCCAGGGCGACAGAGCAAGACTCCGTCTCAAAAAAAAAAAAAAAGATGTCTTTAGGCCAGAAGTTCGAGACCAGCCCAGCAACATAGCGAGACCCTGTCTCTACAAAAAATTTAAAAAACTATTGGGGCCTCGTGTGCGTGCCTCTAGTCCCAGCTACTTGGGAGGCTGAGAAGGGAGGATCCCTTGAGCTGAGGAGTTTGAGGCTGCAGTGACCCAGGCACTGCAGCCTGGGTGACTGAAACCAGTGTTGCTGTACTTCAGCCTGGGTGACAGAGTGAGACCCTGTCTCTAAATTAATTAATTAAAATCCAAGGAAATACTTTTATCACCCTGGCACATGCTTTCAAGTTATAGCAGCATACTCAATCATTATAACAAAAATTGTACACATTGTGCTTCATGTCTAGCTTTTCAAAATGATACTAGTCTTCCTGTCCTGAATCAATTTCCTTTATGGTCTTATATTCCTTTAAAAATCGTTTCAATCTGTCCCATTTTTGAGCCAAATTTCTTAGCTTTTCTTTGAGCTCTAAATTTTTCTATCAGGCCTACTTCATACACTAGTTCACAATAGTGTCTCAAAGTAAAACCAAGCTCATTCTAGTTTGTATAACAGAAATTTCTGTGAACAGACAGGCAACCCTTGAAGCCTCAAGGGCCTAGCTTTGAAATCACCTTGGAGGTGTTAAGCAATTGAAAAAATGGCACATTGTGAACATTTGTTCTGAAATTTTCATATGATGTCATAGGTTGATTACACATTTTTTTATCCACTTGTTTTTGTCTTGTTTTTCTAAGACCAGCCGAGCGGGCGCAAAAGAACCAGCGGGTAGGCAAGTGTAACAGCAAAACTGCACAGTTTATTTTGGTAACCTAAGGTGTGCGGGAGAAGTCTGTCGGCCTCCGGCAAAGGAGGCCGGCAGAGTCCCCCCGCAGTGGGGCTCTCGGACGGACTTCCCACAGTCCCGACATCCCGACAGGACTGGGGCTGTAAGAGGGCCGCCGAGCTGTGAGAAGGCCGCCGGGCTGTGAGAAGGCCGCCGGGCTGTGAGAAGGCCGCGTGGCTCAATGGCGGAGAGCGGCTTTTCTAGGAGTGGGAGGGCAATAGGTGGGGCATGGGCGTGTCAGGGGCGTTCCGCAGGTGCGACCAGGTAAATCTTGGTCTCTTCAGATTGACGTCACCTGGCGCATGCCCAGTTGGTCTGCACCTTCCCGGGCGCCGGCTGCATTTTCGCGCGCGCGGGAAGAGTTGGTGGTGAAGAAGAACCCGGAAGTGCACCATCTTGCCTCCGTTCGTCCAAACAGTTTTCTTCTTAAATCATGTGCTTACAATAGGCATGAAATTTTCTAGCTTAATCATCAATAGTTGTAGCTCTGAATACCTTCATTTTCCAGTGAACACCCTTGAAAATAAATCTAAAATTTCTTGACTGCATGTAAAATTTGTTATTTCTGAAATTAGCTTCTCAGTCCATATAATATCAGAATGTATTCAAATACTTTCAAAGTGATATGGCTTATTTTTCAAGTTTTTCTAAACTATTGATCAGTTGAATATGATTCCAGCCAGTCACAGTGGCTCATACCTGTAATCCCAACACTTTAGGAGGCCAAGGCAGGTAGATCACTTGGGCCCAGGAGTTCAAGACCAGCCTGGAAAACATAGCAAGATACTGTCTCTACTAAAAACAAAAAAGTAACTGGTCATTGTGGCATGTGCCTGGAATCCCAGCTACTTAGGAGGCTGAGGTGGGAGGATCACCTGAGCCTGGGAGGTCAAGGCTGCAGTGAGCCGTGATCACACCTCTGTGAGACAGAGACAACCTGTCTCAAAAAAAAAAAAAGATTCCAAGTTCCAATGCTATTTTAACATCTTAGCTTTGCAACTGGTTATTAAAGCCCATGTTTTTAGTGAGAACATGTTCTACTCAAAGATTTCTATTGGTATCATAAACAGAATACAGTACTACTCACCTGGAATTTCTCTCTGGAATTTTTGTTTCCTGGCCTGAGTGTGGGAGGCAAAGTGCCTGCAATGTTCTTACAAATCTCCATTCTCTGCAATTCTTTTTTTTTTTTTTTTTTTTTTTTTTTTGAGACGGAGTCTCGCTCTGTCGCCCAGGCTGGAGTGCAGTGGCCGGATCTCAGCTCACTGCAAGCTCCGCCTCCCAGGTTTACGCCATTCTCCTGCCTCAGCCTCCCTAGTAGCTGGGACTACAGGCGCCCGCCACCTCACCCAGCTAGCTTTTTGTATTTTTTAATAGAGACGGGGTTTCACCGTATTAGCCAGGATGGTTTCGATCTCCTGACCTCCTGATCCACCCGTCTCGGCCTCCCAAAGTGCTGGGATTACAGGCTTGAGCCACCGCGCCCGGCCCATTCTCTGCAATTCTAAACAATGCAGCAAAGGAATGTCCAAGTCTTAAAGGTTACGTAGACTTTTTCTCAGACTCCCACTTACATTTATTACTAAATTAAAAACATACATGAATAGTTTTTAGAAGACCAGGTCAACAGCAATGTCTCCGAAATGGTAGAGTTGGATTGAGGGCAGGAGTTATGTCTAATTTATCTTCCTACACCCTGACCTCCCACCCTTACAAGAGTCTAGCTCAGGAATACTTGAGTATGTTCTTGCCTTTATCATTAAAGAGCATTTAAGAAGTGAGTGATTGTATTTTGCATATGGCATAACAGAAGGTGAGATGAACAACACTAATGAAAGGACAGGCCTATAAAAGCCAAGCATTCCATGGAATAAACAAAACTATGTAAGGTATTTGTAGCGTGGGGGTGGCTGAAAATTCATTTTTCAACAAATAAGTGCCTCACTGGAATTCGGAACAAACAAGTATGGAGATAGGTACCTTGGGGCTGTTAGAAGCACCTCCTTAAATACAAACCCAAACAAATTAAGGGCTTTTTTTTTTGAGACAGTCTTGTTGTCGCCCAGGCTGGAGTGCAATGGCGTGATCTCGGCTCACTGAAACCTCCGCCTCCTAGGTTCAAGCGATTCTCCTGCCTCTCTGCCTCCTGAGAAGCTGGGATTACAGGGCACCTGCCACCACACCCGGCTAATTTTTGTATTTTCAGTAGGGACGGAGTTTCACCATATTGGTCAGGCTGGTCTCGAACTGCTGACCTTGTGATCCGCCCACCTCAGCCTCCCAAAGTGCTGGGATTACAGGCGTGAGCCACTGCACCCGGCCCAAATTAAGGTTTTAAAGAAAGTTTCATATTTATCAGCAATGAAACGACATTAACTTAAAAATTAATTGGTTGGGCGTGGTAGCTCATGCCTGTAATCCCAGCACTTTGGGAGGCCAAGGTGGGAGGATCTCTGGAGCCCAAGAGTTGGAGACCAGCCTGGGCAACATAGTGAGACCCCAATGTAGTGAGTACATCTTTATTTGATTCAATTTACATAAGATTCTAGAAAGTCCAAACCATTCTATAGTGACAGAAAACAGAGTCAGTAGTTGAGTAGGACAGGGAGAGGCTAGAGAAAAGAATTACAAATGGGCACAGGTAAACTTTTACAGTACGATACATATGTTCACTATCTTGATCTTGGTGACGGTTTCACACATATATAGCTATATCAAAATGTGTTGATGACAGTATTTAAATGACTTTAAATACTGTATGCCAAAATACCTCAATGAAGCTGTTTTTTAAAAATCTGGCAAAAAAGAGGCAGAGAGAAGGACAGAGAGAGAGAGAGAGAATATGAATGAATTCTAGGGTTTTTCTTACAATTCTTTCTTGTTCAAGGACACCAGATGGTGTCTGATTATAAACTTTTTTTTTCAGCACTTCGCTGCATTTTTTTTTTTTTTTTTTGAGATGGAGTCTCTCTCTGTCGCCCAGTCTGGAGTACGGTGGTGCAATCTCCGCTCACTGCAAGCTCCACCTATCGGGTTCACGCCATTCTCCTGCCTCAGCCTCCCCAGTAGCTGGGATTACAGGTGCCCACCACCACGCCCCTCTAATTTTATGTGTTTTTGGTAGAGACGGGGTTTCATAGTGTTAGCCAGGATGGTCTCGATCTCCTGAGCTCGTGATCCACCTGCCTCGGCCTCCCAAAGTGCTGGGATTACAGGCGTGAGCCACTGCGCTCGGCCTTTTGCTGCATTTTTAACTGCCAAGATGGAGTATAGGCTTAACTTTCTAGTCTTATGTAGAGCTGGCCTATAAAATCCTTCACTTCAGTTGGTCCTGTCTCCTCTTGGACCTAGAATGCAGTTTATACTCTCCTTGTCTCTGCTTCCATTTCCTGGGATGATTCCTTTGTTCTAAATGATCCAAATTTTCTCTGTCCTTTCAGGCACAATGAAAGTAAGATTTATTTCATCTATCCTATCCTATTTCTGCAGAAAGAATTCTGTACCTTCTTCATATTTCTCTAGTATTTATAATCTAAAGCACTCTTTTGACACCTATTTGCTGCCTTGTATTATTTGCTTTTCATGTGCATATGTCTTATCTTTTAGATTATGAACATCTTTGGGGCAAGGACTGGATCATATTTATCTTTGTGTCTCTCCCAAGGCACTTAATAGGTGCGTAATAATGTCAATTTAAAACACCTCACTTTTAGTCTTTCCAATGCACTTTCTCAGCCATTATCTCATTTGATCATTACATCAACACTATGAGATTGGAGGAGTTAGAAATAAGTTATTTCCTCCTTTTGACAGATAAGGACCCTGAAGCCCAAGGTCACACAACTTGTAGAGACAGAGATGGAACAGATAATTGCACATGAAGGTCTGATCCAATTCAAGGCTTCTTTGCATCACTATCCCCTCTGTCCTGCTACCTGAAGACAGTCTGCTGCATCCTTCACCCCCTCATTCCCCAAAGTACTTTAGCCAAAGTTTTGTAGTACCATATTAGAGAACTTGACAAATCTGGGAGACAAAATTTCAGTAGATTTCCGATCAGCTCTGAGTCACCAAAGCATACTTGCTATTTTGTTCCAAGTGCCGTTTGCTACGGACATTATGCCTGATATTTAGCGTTGCTGTGCTACAGAGTTGAGGAAGCATAAATGATTTTTAAAAGCTTTAGAAAACGACAGCAGCTCAATATTAAGCATGAAAGGTGGCAGCTGATGAGCTGACTAAGAATACAAAATTTCTTCACTGGACCACACCATTCCTCTATGTATATTAATAGAACTCTCTAGCTGGTACTGAAGGAAAAGGTGAAACTCCCCGTCTCACAGCACACCTAATGGAGATTCCTTCCCTACCACTCCAGGCTATTACCTTATCTGATGTAAGATATGAGATATACTTGGCACAGTTTACTTAGCATTGCATATTTTCTTTCTTTCTTTTTTTTTTCATAGAGCCGGGGTCGTCTCACCATGTGGCCCAGGCTGGCCTCGAACTCCTGGGCTCCAGTGACCCTCCTGCCTTGGCCTCCCAAAGTGCTGGGATTACAGGCATGAGCCACTGCACCCCGCCTATTTTCCTTATATTTAATTTTTATTTATTTTAATTTTTTTTGAGACCGAGTCTCACTCTGTTGCCCAGGCTGGAGTGCAGTGGCACGATCTCAGCTCACTGCAACCTTCGCATCCTGGGTTCAAGCGATTCTCCTGCCTCAGCCTCTGGAGATAATTTTTTGTATTTTTAGTAGAGAAAAGGATCTCACCAGGTTGGCCAGCCTGGTCTCAAACTCCTGACTTCAGGTGATCCACCTGCCTCAGCCTCCAAAAGTGCTGGGATTACAGGTGTGAGCCACCGTGCCCAGCTCTTTATTTTTTAAAATTTATATTTTTAAAATAATTCACCGAAGGTGGGGGTGGGAATGAGGGTTGGGTTTAAGATTAAGACAGGTGGGCCGGGCGAGGTGGCTTATGCCTGTAATCACAGCACTTTGGGAGGTGGAGGCGGGCGGATCACGAGGTCAGGAGATTGAGAGCATCCTGGCCAACATGGTGAAACGCTGTCTGTACTAAAAATACAAAAAAATTAGCTGGGCGTGGTGGCACGAACCTGTAGTCCCAGCTACTTGGAAGGCTGAGGCAGGAGAATCGCTTGAACCCAGGAGGTGGAGGTTGCAGTGAGCAGAGATCGTGCCACTGCACTCCAGCCTGGCAACTGAGCAAGACTCTCCGTCTGGGGGAAAAAAAAAGATTAAGACAGGTGAAAGATATTTGGCAGGGCAGATTGCTTGAGGTCAGGAGTTCGAGATCATCCTGGCCAATATGGTGAAACCCTGTCTCTACTAAAAATACAAACGTTAAGGCCGAGGCGGGCGGATCACAAGGTCAGGAGATGGAGACCATCCTGGTGAACACGGTGAAACCCCGTTTCTACAAAAAATACAAAAAATTAGCCGGGCGTGGTGGCAGACTACAGGGTCGCAGCTATTCGAGAGGCTGAGGCACGAGAATGGTGTGAACCCGGGAGGCGGAGGTTGCAGTGAGCCGAGATCGCGCCACTGCACTCCAGCCTGGGCGACAGAGCCAGACTTTGTCTCAAAAAAAAAAAAAAAAAACCAAAAAACCAAAAATTAGCCAGGCGTGGTGGCTCGTGCCTGTAATCCCAGCTACTCGGGAGGATAGGGCAGCAGAATCGCTTGAACCCAGGAGGTGGAGATTGCAGTGAGTCGAGATCGCGCCACCGCACTCCAGCCTGGGCAACAAGGGCAAAACTCCGTCTCAAAAACAACAAACAAACAGGCGAATGAGGAATGAGCGCTAATAGGGAGTCTGTGGTGGGAATTCGAGAGGAAGCTGGCCCTGAGGAAGCTGCGTATGGTGCCCCGCATGGGCTGGGCTGGGCGGGCAGTGGTGAGGAGACTCGCGGCGTGGATGGCAGGTCTGGGAAGGTTCCGTGAGCCATTGGGACAGGTTTAGACCCCGCAAATGGTGACCTTGAACTTAACCCTTTGTGCCTCAGTTCTCCCCCTCTGTAAAATAAGTATGATGGTGACTTTCTCACAGGACGCTTTGAGAACTAAATGAGGCCTGGCAGGGCGAGGTGGCTCATGCCTGTAATCCCAGCACTTTGGGAGGTCGAGGCGGGTAGATCACGAGGTCAGGGGATCCATACCAGCCAGGCCAAGATGGTGAAACCCCGTCTCTACTAAAAATACAAAAATTAGCCGGGCATGGTGGCGGGCACCTGTGGTCCCAGCTACTCGGGAGGCTGAGGAAGAGAATTGCTTGAACCTGGGAGGTGGAGCTTGCGGTAAGCGGAGATAGCACCACTGCAACCCAGCCTGGGCGACAGAGCGAGACTCCGTCTCAAAAACAAAACAAAACAACAACAACAAAAAGTAAACGAGGCAAGGCAAGCAAAATGCTTGGCCTAGTGCCTGACTCATCGTAGGCCCTCAATAAATGTTAGCAATTACTACCATTTTCTCAGCAACTGCCCTTCACTGGAGAGGCACTAAGGAGAAGGGGCAAAAAAGCCTTTCCGTGACCATCCTGTTTCCCAGTCCGGGTTCCACAACCCGAGCGTGCGAACCCAGGGCGTTGGGAACCCAGGGCGCGCACCCGTTGAGGGGCGGGGCCTGCCGTTCCCGCCTCGAATGTGGCCCCGCCTCCATCTCCTTCGACGCAGCCTCTAGTGCACTTTCGGCTCCTTCCCTTTCCCAGGCCTTCCAGCTTGGTCTTTCCGGGCCTCACTTCCCCCAGCCCCTGCGCCCGGCCCGAACGAGAGGTTCCGGAGCCCCGGCGCGGGCGGATTCTGGGGTGTAGACGCTGCTGATCAGCCCGCCCCAGCCGAGGTTCTCGGCACCGCCTTGAGAGCTTCAGCTGCCCCAGGGTGTGCAGGTTTGCTTTAGAGGGTCGGCGGGCGGGGCTTCGGGGAAGAAGAGCTCGGGGAGAGTCATTCCGGCCAGTCCCCGGCCGTGGGCCGGAGAGTCGTCGCCCTTGGGAATCCTTGGCCGCCCAGACAGAAGGGAAGTAGGCGCGGGAGAGCCCGTTCTGCATTTTGATTCATCTCGGGCCCTGTAAGGGTCATATCTTGTGAAAATACCTGTAAAATCAATTTAACGTTCAGTGCAGCGTGTAAAAGCGCCAAGACTTTAAAAGACGTCTGAGTCAGAACATTTAAATGCTTGGGTCCCTGTAACAGCGTTTTAACACGTCTGAGTGCAGAGGGTGGAGAATCGAGCCTGATTGAGGTTCACGCCCTGTAACCTTTAAGAAGAGTAAAGAAAGGCACCCTGAAAAACGCAAGGGGACACTTACCCTAGGGAGGGACGAACAGCTGGCTTTTTGAAATTTGGGTTGGTCCTCATTTCCAAGTGCGAAATTTGCCTGCAAAACTTTTTATTTGCAGTCATAGATCAACGATAAACAGAATTGTTAAAACACTGAGCTTAACTAAGTAGTGGCTTTTGTTGACAAGTCGATTGTGTTATTAATTCTTAATGTCTCGTCCAAGGCAGGAATCGTTATCTCAGTTTTGCAGGTGGAAAAAGTTTGGCACAGAAAAAAGCATTTCCCTTAAGTTCACAGAAGCAACGGCCGAGCTGCAAATTAAGTCCCAGCATTCTGCCTCAGCTGCGTCCCCCTCTAGACCATGTTAGAAAACAAATGAGTAGTTACTTTGATGTTACTCATAAAACGATCGAGTAAACCAAATGTTCTATAAACATGAAGCGTTAAATCATAATAACCTTCAATGCCTCTTCGGCTTTGGGAGGCTCAGCTGCCCTTTGGAGTTTGATACCTTACACAGAAAAGGGGCAGAGCAAAAACATGTAATGTCAAGGGAAAATTTTTGTCTCCTGAGGCCAAACTGTGCCCATCTTTACCGCCCCTGTGTTGGTGTCATTCCTTTCAGCAAACTCCATGTTCCGGCAAAACACCCACAGCAGTCCCCACTGCAGCCACATTACGCCTTTGCATTACTCTTTTGCCACTGACCTCGCTGTCAGTCTTCCTGTCATGCTCTTTCCTCCAGGTGTTCTTTTTAGGCTGTTATGTGAAAACCAGTTGTTGTTCAAGTGTGGAATGATTTGTCATTCCTGAAGGATGATTCTAGAGTTAACGATAAAAAAAAACTACCAACAGATCTTAGATGAAAGTTAAAGAAGCACAAAAAAAGTATTATGGAATTTGATAGCTGAGTTATTTGGGGGGAAAAAGCAGACTTTGATTTTTTTCCCTTTTCCCTCAGTTCACTCATAACTGGGAAGCTGCAGCTCAGTTTTAACTTTGGCATAATGGTGGTGGTGGTGGAGAATCTTCTTGTTTAGACTCAGTGAATTGGAAAGCTCTTTTTAGGAGGCTCCTTTTGGACAGCTTGGAGCAAGTGGAAACACGTGTGTGCTTAGAATGTGACATGTTTTGGCACTTGCAAATCTGTTTGTCCATAAAACTTGTGTAAGAGCTTGGGACCCAGGGTGTGTGATACAGGCCCTCTATAAAAGTCATCCTTGAGGTTCCTTTCCAGCTTGTAGACAACAGAAATTTGAACCTAAGATAGTGTCCTTGAAGTAGCCAGCTGTTTATTCATCTTTTTGTTTTCTTTCACTTGGTTCCACAGATTAGAATCTCAAGAAAATCAAATGGCATCCGGGGATTTCTGCTCACCTGGAGAAGGGATGGAAATACTTCAACAAGGTAAGAGTAGCCATTTGCAAAAGGTTTGATGATTTATCCAGAGAGGTCTTATCCAGGTTCTTGTGTTTTCTAGTAAAAAGAATTTATTGGCTCACACGTGTAATCGCAGCACTTTGGGAGGCCAAGGTAGGCGGATCATGAGGTCAGGAGATCGAGACCATCCTGGCTAACACGGTGAAACCCCGTCTCTACTAAAAATACAAAAAATTAGCTGGGCATGGTGGCGGGCACCTGTAGTCCCAGCTACTCGGGAGGCTGAGGCAGGAGAATGGCGTGAACCCGGGAGGTGGAGCTTGCAGTGAGCTGAGATCGCGCCACTGCACTCCAGCCTGGGCAACAGAGCAAGACTCTATCTCAAAAAAAAAAAAAAAAAAAAGATTTCTAAGTTTCCACAGTATGGTTTTCCTCACAGAAGCCTATGTTTCTGAGGAAACTGGAATACATGGAGATCCTTGAACACTCTCTTACTGGAAAACATACTATACTAATTCCTGTTAATGTTGGTTCAATATCTGCTTGTGTAGTGGACTAAAAACTCAAGATGCTCCCATGCTGATGTTAGCAAGCATATTACAAAAATAAGGGTAGCCAGCAAATTCCTTGAAGGCGTCCTTCCTACCTGTGTCTTAAATATTCTCATATCTTAGTCTCTAAAATTTCAGATCCTTCTATATCTTGAGTTATTTCCATATCTCAGATCCTTTATATATCTTGAATCCTTCAAGAGCTTGCATTTTCTATATCTTGACTATTTCCATATTGGATGCTTCAGTACCTTAGAGAAAAAGAGAGATTTCTTATTTCCCAAGAAGACTTTGGATATGATGTTCCAAAGAATGAAAATTTGGGTGTTTTGGTAAGTAGAGGTAAAAGACCCCAACAGAGAGCATATGGAAAAAGAAATGGAAAGAAAGCTCCTTGAGCATACGGAATAACCAGAGGATCTCAATTTCTTACACTTTTTTCTCATGCCTATGCTGTTTTGTATCTACATGGGTTACTTAACTCTACTGACAATTACAAGAATTTGGGCCAGCTGGCTGGGTGCGGTGCCTCATGCCTGTAATCCCAGCACTTTGGGAGGCCAAGGCGGGTGGATCACCTGAGGTTGGGAGTTTGAGACCAGCCTGACCAACATGGAGAAACCCTGTTTCTACTAAAAATGCAAAAATTAGAGGCCGGGCGCGGTGGCTCAGGCCTGTAATCCCAGCACTTTGGGAGGCCGAGGCAGGCGGAGGGCGGATCACGAGGTCAGGAGATCAAGACCATCCTTGCTAACACAGTGAAATCCCGCCTCTACTAAAAATACAAAAAAAAAAAAAAAAAAATAGCCGGGCATGGTGGCGGGTGCCTGTAGTCCCAGCTACTAGGGAGGCTGAGGCAGGAGAATGGTGTGAATCTGGGAGGCAGAGCTTGCAGTGAGCTGAGATAGCGCCATTGCACTTCAGCTTGGGCGACAGAGTGAGACTCCATCTCAAAAAAAAAAAAAAACAACAATTAGCCAGGCATGGTGGCGCATGCCTGTAATCCCAGCTACTCAGGAGGCTGAGGCAGGAGAATCGTTTGAATCCGGGAGGTGGAGGTTGCAGTGAGCCAAGATTGTGCCATTGCACTCTAGCCTGGGCAACAAGAGCAAAACTCCATCTCAAAAGAAAAAGAAAAAAAGAATTTGGGCCAGCTGTGGTGACTCACACCTGTAATCCCAGCACTTTGAGAGGCCAAGGTGGGAGGATCACTTGAGCCCAAGAGTTCGAGACCAGCCTGGGCAATGTAGTGAGACCCTGTCTGTAAAAAGAAAAAAAAATTAGCTAGTCATGGTGGTTTGCCTTGTAGTGTCAGCTACTCAGGAGGTGGAAGGATTGCTTGATCTGGGGAGGTTAAGGCTGCAGTGAGCTGTGATTGTGCCACTGTACTCCATCCTAGGTGACAGAGTGAGACCCTGTCTCAAGAAGAAAGACAAATTTGGTTAGTTGAATGTTTAACTTACTCTAAGTGTATTCTGTTAGTCTTGTTTATGTGACTACACATCACATCCAAAGTTGGAACTTCACATGTTGTTTTTTTCCCCCCTACTTCAGGAACTCTATTAATTTTTGATGAATGAGGCATTTAGTGCATTGTGATTCCTACTAATGGTTCCTTAATTTTTATTCTATTTGTCTAATATGTACCAACCGCATTTCCATTTCTTAAGATCTTAGTTTATTACTTATTCCCCCTTAATATCTTTATATATAATATAAATGCTTGTTACCTTGAGTATTACCCCTAGTTTATTTGTGGATTTTAAAAAAACTCATTAGATTTAGCAATCTTTCCTATAAAAATCCTAGGGGTTTTTTGGAAGTATTAAGTTATGCTCAATTATGTAAAGTAAGAGTCCGCACCTTTTTTGTGTTTTTGTACCTGTGGGGACGTGATGTTAAGTGTGCAGCAAACAACTTCCTCCTTGTAACCTGAGTAAAGAGGACTTGTTACGGAACCCACACTTCAGCAAGCTTCTCCTGAATCTCTCACAGCATGTGGATGAGAGTGGCTTAAGCCTCACCCTGGCAAAGGAGCAGGCTCAGGTAAGGGCTTTGGAAGAAGAGGTAAAAAGAAGGGAAAATCCTGAGAGAGAGAGAGATTCCTACCTGAGATTTTTTGGATTTCTAGGCATGGAAGGAAGTTCGACTGCATAAGACAACATGGCTGAGGTCTGAGATTTTACATAGAGTCATTCAAGAGTTGCTTGTGGACTACTATGTGAAGATGCAAGACACAAATGTAACTTCTGAGGACAAAAAGGTGAGGCAAAGGCTGGGCGTGATGGCTCACACCTGTAATCCCAGCACTTTGGGAGCCCGATGCAAGCGGATCACTTGAGGTCAGGAGTTTGAGACCAGCCTGGCTAACATGGTAAAACCCCATCTCTACTAAAAATACAAAAATTAACCAGACGCACTGGCACATGCCTGTAATCCCAGCTACTTGGGAGGCTGAGGCAGGAGTATCGCTTGAACGCAGGAGGTGGAGGTTGCAGTGAGCCAAGATTGTGCCACAGCACTCCAGCCTGGGTGACAGAGCAAGACTCAGTCTCAAAAAAAAGTGAAGTGAAAGAAACTAGGTACAGGAACCACCCGGCCAACTGTGGCTTTGTCTTATGATGTGATCTAGGGGAAGTAGGAGCTTTGAGAAATGGGTTGTCAGAAGAGAAATGGACTGTAGTTATGGGAAGGAGTGGATGTGTTATCAGAGTTTGAAATACAAACATTGACAGAAGTCACTTGCAGCTGAGTTATCCGAGGGGAGATGACATATTTGAGGACTTTGAAAATATGTGAAAAACTGGTTCATGAGGATGGAAGAGGTGGAGTGGGAGAAGTTTTATAGTCACCTCTTTCTGTTTTTTATTCTCTCTGTCAGTTTCATGAGACCCTTGAACAGCGGCTACTTGTAACTGAACTGATGCGGCTCTTAGGTCCTAGCCAGGAGAAGGAGATACCTCCACTGCTGGGGATGGAGAAAGCGGACCTTCTGGAACTCATGCCACTCTCAGAGGTTGGCGGGGAGATATTGGAACCAAATAAATGAAATAGTTTAATTTCTCCCATATCTTTAAAATGTTTTTTGTCAAACTTTATTGTTTTTTAAAAAATGATGCACATTCAGGGTGGTCAGACTCAAATAAGAAAAACGTTACACAGGAGCAAGGAAAAGCTGAAATACTGCATCTAGAAGCACAATATTGTTATAAATAGCTTGACATAAATGGTATTATACCCTTCATGCTTATATAGAGAGTATAAGGCTGAGTGTAGTGACTTCCGCCTATAATCTTAGCACTTTGGGAGGCTGAGGTAGGAGGATCAGTTGAGTCCAGGAGTTCAAGACCAGCCTGGGCAATATAGTGAGACCTCATTTCTACCAAAAAAAAAAGAAAAGTTAGCTAGGTGTGGTGGTGCACACCTGTAGTCCCAGCTACTTGAGAGACTGAGAAGGGAGGTTGACTTGAGGGTGGGAGGTCAAGGCTGTAGTGAGCTGTGATCATGCCACCATACTGCAGCCTGGTCAGAGTGAGACCCTGTCTCAAAAAAAGAAAAGTACAGTCTAGTTTCATGTAATATATTTTAGATTTCTTTTCAAGTCAATACATAAATGTATATAAGATGATACCTTCCATAGCACTCTTAGCAAAGTATCTAGGCACATAGTGCTTAGTGTTATGTCATCAGTTTAAATCTCTGCTAGGATTCTACTGTATGGATGTAGAATAATTTGCTTAACTTTATTGATGGATATTAAGGTTGTTTCCACATTTTTGCTGTTAGAAACCACAGGGAGATGAACATTCTGGTTCATATATGTTTTTACCTTTGTATGATTATTTCTGTAGTGTTGGTGCTAAAAGTGGGATTCCTGAGTCAGTGCATACTCATATACAATATTGGTACCTAATGCCAAACTGCTATCCAGAAAGGTATTTTCAGGACTCCTGGATCCCCCATGTGCTCACCAACATGGGGTCTTAACAGTCATTTTATTCTTCGCTAATGGATAGGTGAAAAATGAGTCTCTCTGATGTCTCTTGATGCATTTTCTTTGGCTATTATTCAGGTTATCATCATGTATTCATTGTTGAGATGTCCTAGTTCTTACAGTCTATTTGCATTTCTGCTTTTACTTCTATGACTAGGATTTTGTGTGGATGAGGGCTCGGCTACAGCAAGAAGTAGAAGAGCAGCTCAAAAAGAAATGTTTCACTCTGCTCTGCTACCATGATCCCAATTCAGGTGAGTGCTAGCTCTCTGTTCTGCTCACAGCTGGACTTCAGGGTTCCTGGTCTGCTCTTTTGAGAATAATATATTTTGATTTTAGATTTGGGACAGAGGTTTAGAACCATCAGAGATGCTTATTTGTTTCATTGCTGGTGGAATAAAAACAAGGACTTTTTTTTGAGATGGAGTTTCACTCCTGTTGCCCAGGCTAGAGTGCAATGGTGCCATTTCTGTTCACTGCAACCTCCGCCTCCAAGGTCCAAGTGATTCTCCTGCCTCAGCCTCCCGAGTAGCTGGGATTACAGCCATGTGCCACCCCGCTCAGCTAAATTTTGTATTTTTAGTAGAGATGAGGTTTCTCCATGTTGATTAGGCTGGTCTGGAACTCCCGACCTCAAGTGATCCTCCTGCCTGGGCCTCCCAAAGTGCTGGGATTACAAGCGTGAGCCACCGCGCCCAGCCAAAACAAGGACTTTTGTAAGGACTCTTTATATTCAGCAAGATACCAAGTGGGAGTGTCCTCCTGCTGCAGGGAAGAATGAGTTCTCTCAGGAGGTTCAGAATGGTTTAGGGAGGAAAGTTCAGACTCATAGAACACCTTATACTCTCTGTATAAACTTGGAGGGTATAATACCATTTATGTCAAGCTGTTTATAATAATGTATTTCTAGATGTAGTATTCATATTTCAGCATTTACTTGCTTCTGTATAATGATTTTCTTATTTGAGTCTGACCACCCTGAATGTGCATCTTTTTTTTTTTTTGAGATGGAGTCTTGCTCTGTCCCCCAGGTTGGAGTGCAGTGGCGTGGTCTCAGCTCACTGCAAGCGCCACCTCCCAGGTTCACTCCATTCTCCTGCCTCAGCCTCCTGAGTAGCTGGGATTACAGGTGCCCGCCATCACACCTGGCTAATTTTTTGTATTTTTAGTAGAGATGGGGTTTTACCATGTTAGCCAGGATGGTCTCAATCTCCTGACCTCAGGAGATCTGCCCGCCTCGGGCTCCCAAACTGCTGGGATTACAGGCATGAGCCACCACACTCGGCCTCCCTAAACCATTTCTATGACTTAAGAATTAAGGTCCGGGCCTGGCGCGGTGGCTCACGCCTGTAATCCCAGCACTTTGGGAGACCGAGGCGGGTGGATCATGAGGTCAGGCATTCAAGACCAACCTGGCCAACATAGTGAAACCCCGTCTTTACTAAAAATACAAAAAATTAGCTGGGTGTGGTGGCGGGTGCGTGTAACCCCAGCTTCTTGGGAGGCTTAGGCAGGAGAATTGCTTGAACTGGGAGATGGAGGTTGCAGTGAGCTGAGATCGCGCTACTGCATCCAGCCAAGGTGACAGCGCGAGATTCCATCTCAAAAAAAAAAAAAAAAAACAATTAAGGTCCAAATCTGGAATCAAAGGTAAGAGTGAAGATAATTTATTTAATAATTATGAGAACCAGACCCCCCCTTTTTTTTTTAAACTCTGTCACCCAGGCTGGAGTGCAGTGGCACAATCATACCTCACTGCAGCCTCGACCTTCTGGACTTAAGTGATCCTCTCACCTCAGCCTCCCAAGTAGCTGGCACTACAGGCGCGTAGTATGCCTAACTAATATATATATATATTTTTTTGAGATGGAGTCTTGCTCATCACCCAGGCTGGAGTGCAGTGGCACGATTGCGGCTCATTGCAAGCTCTGCCTCCTGGGTTCACGCCATTCTCCTGTCTCAGCCTCCCGAGTAGCTGGGACTACAGGTGCCTGCCAATGCGCCCAGCTAATTTTTTGTATTTTTAGCAGAAACGGGGTTTCACCATGTTAGCCAAGATGGTCTCGATCTCCTGACCTTGTAATCCGCCCGCCTCGGCCTCCCAAAGTGCTGGGATTACAGGCGTGAGCCACTGCGCCCGGCTACCTAACTAATATTTTAGAATTTTTTTTGTAGAGATAGGGTCTCACTATGTTGCCCAAACTGGTCTTGAACTCTTGGGCTCAAGCAATCCTCCTGCCTTGGCTAGGATTGCAGTGCTAGGATTGCAGGCATGAGCCACCATGCCCAGCCCAGAATGGGGCCATTTTTAATAGATTATTAGAAGAAAACCTGTTATAAGGCAGGATTTGTGGGGCTAGATATAGGATAGGGGCACTGGAAAGTTGCTTTAGAGGGGTTGTAGCGATTAGGGTTTTCCTGTCAGTCCTCTGCCCCTTTGCCCAGATGCTGACAGTGAAACCGTGAAGGCAGCAAAGGTGTGGAAACTTGCAGAGGTCCTGGTGGGTGAGCAGCAGCAGTGCCAGGATGCCAAGAGCCAGCAGAAGGAGCAGATGTTGCTGCTGGAGAAGAAGAGTGCTACTTACTCCCAGGTTTATCAGGGCATGGGACAACCCCTTTCCTTTATCCTGACCCCAGGAGCACTTTTGGGGAAGCCAAAGATTCCTGATCTAGGCTCCTTTCTACTATCTTTATTTATGCCCTCTTCTTCCTCCATCTGGGGCTCAGGTGCTTCTCCGCTGCCTCACTTTGCTGCAGAGGCTTCTTCAGGAACACCGGCTGAAGACTCAATCCGAGCTAGACCGCATCAATGCCCAGTACCTGGAAGTCAAGTGCAGTGCTATGATCCTTAAGCTGAGGTGAGCTGTGACCCCTGTGGATCTAAGGGATTCTGTCTCACCCTGATAGATATCAGCCCTCTATCCCTCACCCTAATCTCTTTCCTCTCCCTTACCCTAGCACCTTGTGGGTATCCAGTAAATGTCAAATAGGAGTATTAGCTTTTGGATTACCCAAAAGCTTTCAACATCCTTTCAACATCCTTGAGACTTTTCTTTTACAGCCTTCTGAAATAGGCACTTTACTGTGAGATCAATTGCTCAGGAATTTAGAGTGACCTTGTTTATCCTATCAGTGCTTAGCCCACACCTTGACCATCAGCAGGTACTGTGTCCATTCCCAACCCTGCTGCTATCAGGGACCTTCCACTTGCCATTTCTTTCTTCCCTCTGTCAGGATGGAGGAGCTAAAGATTTTGTCCGACACTTACACGGTTGAGAAAGTGGAAGTTCATCGTCTGATTAGGTGAGAACTCCTAAGAGTCTGGTACAGCTGTTCACAGGTGGTTCTCACATTCCCTAAACTCATTTATTTAAAGATGTTGCCATATTTGGCTGTGCACGGTGGCTCACACCTGTAATCCCAGCACTTTGGGAGGCTGAGGTCGGTGGATTGCTTGAGGTCAGGAGTTTGAGACCAGCCTGGCCAGTATGGTGAAACCCTGTCTCTACTAAAAAATACAAAAATTAGCTGTGCATGGTGATGTGTGCCTGTAGTTCCAGCTACTCGAGAGGCTGAGGCAGGAGAATCGCTTGAACTCAGGAGGCGGAGGCTGCAGTGAGCCAAGATCATACCACTGCACTCCAGCCTCCATGACAGAGCGAGACTCCGTCTCAAAAAAAGAAAAAGAGAAAAAGTTTTCATTTTTGTCTACTACTTTCTGAGGAGCAGCATCCTTATATTGTACCTTCTCTGCCCGGGCTCTTAGGGACCGTTTGGAGGGAGCCATTCACCTACAGGAGCAGGACATGGAGAAGTCAAGACAGGTCCTGAACTCCTATGAGGTCCTTGGGGAGGAGTTTGACAGGCTGGTGAAAGAGTACACCGTACTCAAGCAGGCAACCGAGAACAAGCGGTGGGCTCTCCTGGAGTTCAACAAGGCCTATCGTTGAGCTCTGGCAGGGCCAGGAAACATGGCTTCTGCACAGCTGCTGCCTCCTAATCTTCCTGCTAGTAGGACCACCTTCACCTGGGGCTGCCTTCACTACAAGGGAGTGTGGAAACGCTTACGCTTACTTGAAACACTGCAGTCATTTAGGCACCCTCGTGGTTTCCCTTTATTTTTTTATAATGACTGGGCCTCTTCTGGAAAATCTAGCAAGCAGATTTATATAATTTTTATGCATAGCTGTGTGTCAGTGTCAGCACTGTATTGTATTTGATTATCTCCTGAATAAAGTTATGTTATTATATTTTAGGATTTTAGTCATTTTCTTTGGGCAAAGATGGAAAAAGAACATTGAAGCCTATGTGGGTAAGGAGGGGGGAACTGAGTGGATCCAAATAGAGACAGATATATGATGCTTATGCAAAGAGTAAGAAGTAGATGTGCCAGCTTGCCTACATCAAGTCTTAGAGGCTTCATTTTGGGAGAGAACAGTGGATTAAATTTGGGCTTGCTGTTGAAGAACTATAATGTCCAAAGGAGTGCTAGATGCTCAGGCAGGTGGGGAGCTATTTTCTAACTATGAGTATCAGTGTGGGAGTTATAATAAAGCAGCTGAGCCTGAAAGCAGTGACTCACACCTGTAACTCCAGCACTTTGGGAGGCCAAAGCAAGAGGATCACTTGAGCCCAGCTATTCGAGACCAGCCTGAGCAACATAGCAAGACCCCTGCCTCTATGAAAAACACTTTTTTTTTTTTTTTTTTTTTGAGACAGAGTCTCACTCTGTCACCATGCTGGAGTGCAGTGGCATGATCTCAGCTCACTGCAGCCTCCGCCTCCTAGGCTCAAGCAATTCTTGTGCATCAGCCTCCCTAGTAGCTGGGATTACAGGCATGCACCACCATGGCCAGCTAATGTTTGTATTTTCAGTAGAGACAGGGTTTTGCCATGTTGGTCAGGTTGGTCTCGAACTCCTGACCTCAAGTGATCTGCCCACCTCGGCCTTGTGAAGTGCTGGGATTACAGGCATGAGCCACCACACTCAGCTGAAAAAATTGTTTTAATTAGCAAGTGTGATGGTATGTTCCTGTAGTGCCAATATCTCAGGAGGCTGAGGTAGGAGGATCACTTGAACCCAGGAGGTCAAGGCTGTACTGAGCCATGATGGCACCACTGCACTCAGCCTGGGTGACAGAGTGAGATCCTGTCTCAAAAAAAAAAAAAACAGCCAGTGTCCCGCTCAGTTATAGGAAAGGACACAAGCCACTTGTGTTCCTGGTTCCCTTGGTGTGGCTTGAGGGCTACATTTTCCTCTGAAAGCAGAGGTTTGGAGGAGATCCCCCTGAGGAACCAAGTTCAACAGTCTACTTAGCTTAGAACAAGGCAGAGTCCTGGCTGGTGTCAAAATAGGGGACTATGAATAGAAACAGAAGGCCTCCACCTTTATTTAGAAGAACCTACTCAGTTTCTGAAACCACTTTCTAGGGAAGCTGTCTTGGGGTATTCTGCTGATATCAAATGATGATCTGGATTTATTTACAAGAGCAATTGATGTCTTTGACTCAACTTTTTTTTTCTTTTTCTTTTTTTGAAACAGGGTCTCACTTTGTCGCCCAGGCTGGAGTGTAGTGGCATAAACATGGTTCACTGTAGCCTCAACCTCCCAGGCTCAAATTATCCTTCCTCACCTTAGCCCCCTAAGTAGCTGGGACTACAGGCATGTGCCACCATGCCCAGCTAATTTGTGTGTGTGTGTGTGTATATGTTATATATATATATATATATATTTTTTTTTTTTTTTTTTTAGATAGTCTCGCTGTGTCGCCCTGGCTGGAGTGCAGAGGCACAATCTTGGCTTACCGCAACCTCTGTCTCCTGGGTTCGAGCGATTCTCGTGCCTCAGCCTCCCAAGTAGCTGGGATTACAGATGTGTGCCACCACACCTGGCTAATTTTTGTATTTTTAGTAGAGACGGGGTTTCACCATGTTGGCCAGGCTGGTCTTGAACTCCTTACTTCAGGCAATCCACCCACCTCAGCCTCCCAAAGTCCTGGGATTACAGGTGTGAGCCACTGCGCCTGGCCAATTTTTGTATTTTTTGTAGAGATCAATTGCTCAGAGATTCAGTGACCTTGTTTATCCTATCAGTGTTTAACCCACACCTTGACGGTCGGCAGGCACTGTGCCCAATCCTAACCCTGCTCCTATCAGAGATCTTCCACTTGACATTTCTATTTATTTATTTATTTATTTATTTTTGAGACGGAGTCTAGCTATGTCACCCAGGCTGGAGTGCAGTGGCCGGATCTCAGCTCACTGCAAGCTCCGCCTCCCAGGTTTACGCCATTCTCCTGCCTCAGCCTCCCGAGTAGCTGGGACTACAGGCGCCCGCCGCCTCACCCGGCTAGTTTTTTGTATTTTTTAGTAGAGATGGTGTTTCACCGTGTTAGCCAGGATGGTCTCGATCTCCTGACCTCGTGATCTGCCCGTCTCGGCCTCCCAAAGTGCTGGGATTACAGGCTTGAGCCACCACGCCCGGCCTCCACTTGACATTTCTTTCTTCCCTCTGTCAGGAGGGAGGAGCTAAAGATTTTGTCCAGGCGTCCCAACTACTAGGGAGGCTGAGGCAGGAGAATTGCTTGAACCCGGGAGGTGGAGGTTGCAGTGAGCCAAGATTGCGCCATTGCACTCCAGCCTGGGTGACAGAGCAAGACTCCATCTCAAAAAGAAAAAAAAAAAATTTTTTGTCCAACATGCCACTGCACTGCAGCCTGGGTGACAGAGTGAGACCCTGTTCTTCAAAAAACAAAATGAATTTTTCAGTAGGCTGGTGGTTACTGTATTAGTGCAGATATAGAATATTTACATTATTGCAGAAAGTTCTATTGGACAGGGCTGTAAGCCTGTATTTCCTCAAAACTAGAAGTAGGTCTACAGACTTGATTAGATTTGGGTGAAACAATTTTGCAAAGAATACTTAATAAATGACATTACATACCTCACATTACATTATGCTGGAGACATCAGGTCAGAATTTGTCACTTAATTATGCTCAGTTTCATTGCTTGGTTAAGGTGGGAACTGTCAGATACCACATAGTGGTATTTCTCTGGTATATAAAAATTCATTTCCTCTTTGTAAGTAGCAGCTGGAAATGAACTTCAAAAATCTCAAAATAGTTCTTCCTGATACTTATAGTATTTAGCATTTCTTCAGTCAATTAGTTTTGGTATACTAATCATCTTGAATCATACTAAAGTTTTAGTATTTGAAATACTAAATTTCAAATTTAGTATTTAGCAGTGGCTCAAGCCTATAATCCCAGCATCTTGGGAGGCCGAGGCTGATGGATCACTTGAGGACAGGAGTTCGAAACCAGCCTGGCCAACATGGCGAAACCCTATCTCTACCAAAAATACAAAAATCAGCCAGGTGTGCTGGTGCATGCCTGTAATCCCAGCTACTCGGGAGGCTGAGGCATGAGAATCACTTGAACCCAGGAGGCAGAGGTTGAGGTGAGCTGAGATCATACCACTGCACTCCAGTCTGGGTGACAGAGTGAGACTGTCTCAAAAAAAAAAAAAAAAAAAAAAAAAAAAATGGACCTTGATGAGGTGCAGTGACTCACCCCTGTAATCGCAGCATTTTGGAAGGCCGAGGCAGGTGGATCACTTGAGGTCAGGATTTTGAGACCAGCCTGGCCAGGATGGTGAAACCCCACCTCTACTAAAAATAAAAAAATTAGCCAGGCATAGTGGCACATGGCTGGAGTCCTAGCTAATCGGGAGGCTAAGGTGGAGGATTGCTTGAACCTGGAATGGGGAGGTAGCAGTTAGCCACCAATGCATTCCAGCCTTGGTGACAGAGTGAGACTGTTTCTAAATAAATAAATAAAAATTGTGTCCTCAATGTTTATAACCTATACACAGTAGTGGACACACAAAACAGTCTAAGAACATAAAGTAACAAGAAGTGCAAATACATATGGTTGCAAACCAGAAGTGAATCAAGAATAGAATTTGAGGGTACAGTGGCTCACGCCTGTAATCCCAGCACTTCAGAAGGTCAAGGAGGGAGGATTGCTTGAGTTCAGGAGTTTGAGACCAGCCAGGAAGCATAGGGAGAACCTGTCTTTACAAAAATAATTTTTTAAAAATTTTTGTTTGTTTTTTATTTTTTCCCCCTTTGTAGGGGAAAGGGAACAAAAGTCATGTCCAATGTGGCCTGAGGGAGCACTACAGCTGTTTCTCTTGGTCCATTCATTCTGCACATTGACTGGAGGTGGAAGATTTGTCGGAGGTGCCCTTTATACATGCTGCTCTCTATTGTGGCAAAGATGGGAAGGAGCCTTGGAGGACAAGTAGAAGGGGCTGCATGAAAGTGACAGCTGAGGGGCCGGGCGCCATGGCTCATGCCTGTAATCCCAGCACTTTGGGAGGCTGAGGCAGGTGGATCACGAGGTCAAGAGATTGGGACCATCCTGGCAGACATGGCAAAACCCCGTCTCTACTAAAAATACAAAAATTAGCCAGGCGTGGTGGCGTGCACCTATAGTCCCAGCTACAAAGGAGGCTGAGGCAGGAGAATCACCTGAACCCAGGAAGCAGAGGTTGCAGTGAGCCAAGATCACGCCACTGCACTCCACGCCTGGCAAAAGAGCGAGACTTCGTCTCAAAAAAAAAAAAAAAAAAAAAAGAGAGAGAGAAAGTGACAGTTGAGGGTTAGCATGTTGGACCTTAGCTGCTCTCTTTCCCTCACACTGCTCAGAAAAGATTTGCACTTACTGCCTCCCTTCATTCTTTCAGTCGAACCTCTCTTTATTTGCCTCTTACCACATCTGATAAGTCTTACAGATTATTCCCTTGTGATGAGAGGCAAAGGAAATCACCTTCAGAACTTGGAATAGGATCAACTCTGGGACTCTTGGATAAACAAAATCTGTTCCCTGAATATTCTCAATGAAAGGTGAATATGGAGGTGTCCTGGGGAGTGACTGCGTTCTTTCTCGGCCACCTACAGTCAGGAGACCCAGTGCCCCCTAAGGGCCAGCTTTGGCATCTCCAAAGGAGAAGGGTGCCCTTCACCCTATAAAGAATCTCTCCATCTTGGCTGGACGTGGTGGCTCACGCCTGTAATCCCAGCATTTCTTTTGCGGGGAGGCTGAGGCAGGCAGATCACTTGAGGTCAGGAGTTTGAGACCCGCCTGGCCAACATGGTGAAACCAGGTCTCTACTGAAAATACAAAATTAGCCAGGTGTGGTGGTGCACACCTGTAATCGGGAGGCTGAGGCATGATAATAGCTTGAACCTGGGAGGTGGAGGCTGCAGTAAGGCAAGATGGGGCCACTACACTACATCCTGGGCAACAAAGCAAGACTCTGTTTTGGAAAAAAAAAAAAAAATCTGTCCATATTATCCATCTCGAAGGACCTGGACTAGGTTTTGTTAAAGGAACTAGCAGGCTTCCTTATACCTTGAGACAGCAAAAATATGAGTGAATTTTCAATGGACTAAACAATGTGTAGAAATAATTTACCCTAAAAGATGGTTTGTTTTTGAGTTGCTGAGGTCCAGCCGAAGTGGCTAAGTTCTGGTCTCAGGAAAAAACAACTGCTGGGCGCGGTGGCTCAAGCCTGTAATCCCAGCACTTTGGGAGGCCGAGACGGGCAGATCACGAGGTCAGGAGATCGAGACCATCCTGGCTAACACGGTGAAACCCCGTCTCTACTAAAAAAAAAAAAATACAAAAAACTAGCTGAGCGAGGTGGCGGGCGCCTGTAGTCCCAGCTACTCGGGAGGCTGAGGCAGGAGAATGGCATGAACCTGGGAGGCGGAGCTTGCAGTGAACCGAGATCCGGTCACTGCACTCCAGCATGGGAGACAGCTAGACTCCGCCTCAAAAAAAGAAAAAAAAAAAACAAAAAAAAACTGAAGTTTGAAGAGTCCTAAATTTATCAAGCCTGGCTGAATAAAGAATGTGTAACCAAAAGCAAATGACCTGCCTAGGATTTACAAAAGGGTTATCTAAAGAGCAAGGTTGGCCAGGCACGGTGGCTCACGCCTGTAATTCCAGCACTTTGGGAGGCCGAGGCAGGTGGAACACCTGAGGTCAGGAGTTTGAGACCAGTCTGGCCAACATGGTAAAACCCTTTCTCTTCTAAAAATACAAAAATTAGCCAGGCATGGTGGCTCGTGCCTATAGTCCCAGCTACTCGGGAGGCTGAGGCAGGAGAATTGCTTGAATCCAGGAGGCAGAGGTTGCGGTGAGCTGAGATCATACCATTGCACTCCAGACTGGGCAACAGAGTCAGACTGCAGACTGTGTCTCAAAAAAAAAGAAAAAAAAAAACAAGGTCACAACCTGGATATATCTATATGTGATTTATTTTCAAGAATTGGCTCATGTGATTACGGGAGCTGGCAAGTCTAAAATCTGTAGGGCAGGCCAGCAGGCTGAAAACAAGCAGAAGTAATGCTACAGTTTTTTTTTTTTTTTCCAACTTTCATTTTAGGTTCAGGGGGTATATGTGCAAGTTTATTACATGAGTAAACTGTGTCACTGAGGTTTAGTGTATGAATGATCCCGTCACCCAGTTAGTGAGCATAGTACCTGATAGGTAGTTTTTCCTTTTTTTTTTTGTTTTTTTGTTTTTGAGATGGAGTCTCGCTCTGCCGCCCAGGCTGGAGTGCAGTGGCGTGATCTCGGCTCACTGCAAGCTCCACCTCCTGGGTTCACGCCATTCTCCTGCCTCAGCCTCCCCAGTAGCTGGGACTATAGGCGCCTGCCACCGCGCCCGGCTAATTTTTTGTATTTTTAGTAGAGATGGGGTTTCACTGTGGTCTCGATCTCCTGACCTTGTGATCCGCCCGCCTCGGCCTCCCAAAGTGCTGGGATTACAGGCGTGTGCCACCACGCCCGGCCGGATAGGTAGTTTTTCAACTGTTGCCCCCTCCCTCCCTTCCCCTTCTAGCAGTCCCCAGTGTCTATTTCCATCTTTATGTCCGTGTGTACTCAGTGTTTAGCTCTCACTTATAAGTCAGAACTAGTGGTATTTTGTTTTCTATTCTTGCATTAATTTCTTTTTTTTCTTTTGACACGGAGTCTTGCTCTGTCACCTAGGCTGGAGTACACTGGCATGATCGCGGCTCACTGCAACCTCCACCCCCTGGGTTCAAGCGATTCTCCTGCCTCAGCCTCCTGAGTAGCTGGGATTACAGTCACCCGCCACCACGTCTGGCTAATTTTTTTGTATTTTTAGTAGAGACAGGGTTTCACCATGTTGGTCAGGATGGTTTCGAACTCCTGACCTCGTGATTCACCCGTCTTGGCCTCCCAAAGTGCTGGGATTACAGGCATGAGCCACTGCACCCAGCCCAGCCATGACTTTTTAATAATAGCCATTCTGACTAGTGTGAGATGGTATCTTATTGTGGTTTTGATTTGCCTTTCTCTAATGATTAGTGATATTGAACATTTTTTCATATATTTGTTGTCAACATCTATGTCTTCTTTTGAGAAGTGTCTGTTCATGTCTTTTGCCCAGGTTTTTTGTTTGTTTGTTTGTTTGTTTTCTTTTTCCGGGAGACAGGGTCTTACTCTGTCAACCAGGCTGGAGTGCAGCTGCGACCTCAACCTCCTGGGCTCAAAGGATCCTCCCACCACAGCCTCCCTAGTAGCTAGGACTACAGGCACGTACCACCATGCTGGGTTTTTGTTTTGTTTTGTTTTGTTTTGCAGAGATGTGGTCTCACTCTGTTGCTCAGGTTAGTCTGGAACTCCTGGGCTCAAGCAGTCCTCCCTGCTCTGCCTCCCAAAGGTGTTAGGATCACAGGGGTAAGCCACTGCAACGGGCTGAGAAAATTTTAAAATATTTGTTTCCTTTTTTTTTTTTTTGAGAAGGAGTTTCGCTCGTTGCCCAGGCTGGAGTGCAATGGCGCTATCTCAGCTCACCGCAACCTCCACCTCCTGGGTTCAAGTGATTCTCCTGCCTCAGCCTCCCAAGTAACTATGATTATAAGTGCACCACCAGGCTCAGCTAATTTTTTTGTATTTTTAGTAGAGATGGGGTTTTACTGTATTGGTCAAGCTGTTCTTGAACTCCTGACAGCAAGTGATCTGCTGACCTTAACCTCCCAAAGTGCTGGGATTATGGGTATGACCGACCATGCCTAGCCTTTTGAGATAATATATTTAAAGTGCCT
Source organism: Piliocolobus tephrosceles (assembly GCF_002776525.5). Classification (NCBI taxonomy): domain Eukaryota; kingdom Metazoa; phylum Chordata; class Mammalia; order Primates; family Cercopithecidae; genus Piliocolobus; species Piliocolobus tephrosceles. The sequence goes on from NC_045439.1 coordinate 123,357,477, forward strand.
AGCATGTGGTAGAGCTTAATTAATATTAGCCCGGGCCGGGTATGATGGCTGATGCCTATAATCCCAGCACTTTGGGAGGCTGAGGTAGGTGCACCACAAGGTCAGGAGTTCAAGACCAGCCTGGCCGAGATGGTGAAATCCCATCTCTACTAAAAATACAAAAATTAGCCGGGTGTGGTGGTGGGCACCTGTAATCCCAGCTACTTGGGAGGCTGAGGCAGAGAATTGCTTGAACCCGGGAGGCAGAGGTTGCAGTGAGCCGAGATTGTGCTACTGCACTCCAGCCTCAGTGACAGAGCGAGACTGTGTCTCACACACACACACACACACACAAACAAAACAAACAAACAAAAAGAAACATAAATATTAGCCTGGCTAGGACTATCATGTTATTGTTATGAGGCAAGAATGATTGCTGAAGACTGGATAGCTACACAAGCTTACAGAGAAGGAGGGAGGCCTTGGCTAGACCTTCAAAAGAAAGGACATAAGCACAAAGATTAGGGAGAGGTAACAAGTTTATTTATTTTTATTTTTATTTTTATTTTTTTGAGATGGAGTTTCACTCTTGTTGCCCAGGCTGGAGTGCAATAGCACTATCACGGCTCACTGCAACCTCTGCCTCCTGGGTTCAAGTGATTCTCCTGCATCAGCCTCCCAAGTAGCTGGGATTACAGGCACACACCACCATGCCTGGCTAATTTTTTGTATTTTTAGTAGAGATGGGGTTTCACTATGGCCAGGCTGGTCTTGAACTGCTGACCTCAGGTGATCTGCGTGTCTCAACCTCCCAAAGTGCTGGGATTACAGGCCTGAGCCACTGCGCCCGGCCAAGGTAACAAGTTTTATATGTATTTTTAAAAATATTTTACATGTAATATAAACATGCTTGTACAGAACATTTGGAAAATACAGTTTTTCCACATAGTTGAGGTCATTCTGTGTGTAAAATTTGTAATGTGTGTCTCTTAATGGCATGTCATAAGCCTTTCTCCATGTTACTACATTTTCTTTGATAACACTGATTTTAATGGCTGCTGAAGATTTCATTGAGGCCGAGTGTGGTGACTCACGCCTGTAATCCCAGCACTTTGGGAGGCCAAGACAGGCGGATCATTTGAGGTCAGGAGTTCAAGACCAACCTGGCCAGTATGGTGAAACCCCATCTCTACTGAAAATAGAAAGTTAGCCAGGTGGTAGTGGCGTGTGCCTGTAATCCCAGCTACTTGGGAGGCTGAGGCAGGAGAATCACTTGAGCCTGAGAGGTGGAGGTGTCTCAAAAAAAAAAAAAACAAAACAAAAAGCCACCACTCCCGGCCCCTTTCTCCTTTCTTTTTGAGGTTTCTTTGCTTTTCTTGTCTGATTTTTATTGCAGATGAACAGTAGAATTATTTTATCAAGTAACAAAAGATTCCATTAGAATTGTGATTGAATGGGCCGGGCGCGGTGGCTCATGACTGTAGTCCCAGCACTTTGGGAGGCGGAGGCGGGCAGATCATTAGGTCAGGAGATCCAGACCATCGTGGCTAACACGGTGAAACCCCGTTTCTAATAAAAATACAAAAAGCCGGCTGGGCGCGGTGGCTCAAGCCTGTAATCCCAGCACTTTGGGAGGCCGAGATGGGCGGATCACGAAGTCAGGAAATCGAGACCATCCTGGCTAACACGGTGAAACTCCATCTCTACTAAAAAAAAAAAATACAAAAAACTAGCCGGGTGAGGTGGCGGGCGCCTGTAGTCCCAGCTACTCGGGAGGCTGAGGCAGGAGGATGGCGTGAACCCGGGAGGCGGAGCTTGCAGTGAGCCGAGATCGTGCCACTGCACTCCAGCCTGGGTGGCAGAGCGAGGCTCTGTTCCAAAAAAAAAAAAAAAAAAAAAAAGAATTGTGATTGAATGTTGTAAAAGTGAGAAATTAATTTGGTAAGAATTTACATCTTTGTAAGATTCGTTCTTTTCTTTTCTTTGTTTGTTTTTTGAGGTGGAGTTTCACTCTTGTTGCCCAGGCTGGAGTGCAATGGCACGATCTGGGCTCACCGCAACCTCCGCCTCCCAGGTTCAAGCAATTCTCCTGCCTCAGCCTCCCTAGTAGCTGGGATTATAGGCATGTGCCACCAGGTCCAGCTAATTTTTTGTATTTTTAGTAGGGATGGGGTTTCACCATGTTGGTCATGGTTGGTCTCGAACTCCCGACCTCAGGTGATCCACCCGCCTCGGCCTCCCAAAGTGCTGGGATTACAGGGGTGAGCCACTGCGCCCAGCCTAAGATTCGTTATTTTCTAAGATTATGGCTTGTTTCTCCATTTTTTTAAGTCTTCTATTACATCTTTCAGCAAAATTTTTTTTCTTTTTGATAGACAGGGTCTTGCTCTGTCACTCAGGATAGAATGCAGTGGTTTGATCACAGCTCACTGCAGACTCAACCTCCTGGGCTCAAGCAATCCTCCCACCTCAGCCTCTTGGGTAACTGGGACTACAGGTGTGTGGCACCATGCTCAGCTCTTTTTCTTTCTTTCTTTCTTTTTTTTGAGACGGAGTTTTGCTCTTGTTGCCCAGGCTGGAGAGCAATGGCCCGATCTCGGCTCACTGCAACCACTGCCTGCCTGGTTCAAGCAATTATCCTGCCTCAGCCTCCTGAGTGGCTGGGATTATAGTGCCTGCCACCACGCCCAGCTAATTTTTTTTATTTTCAGTAGAGACAGGCTCTCACCATGTTGGCCAGGCTGGTCTCGAACTCCTCACCTCAGGTGATCCACCCACCTTGGCATCCCAAAGTGCTGGGATTACAAGTGTGAGCCACTATGCCTGGCTGCTAATTTTTTTTTTTTGACACAGGGTCTCACTCTATCGCCCAGACTGGAGTGCAGTGGCACGATCTCAGCTCAACGGTAATCTCTACCTAAAAGGCTCAAGGGATTCTCCTGCCTTAGCCTCCTGAGTAGCTGGGATTATAGGCATGTGCCATCACACTTGGCTAATTTTTGTATTTTTAGTAGAGACGGGGTTTCACCACGTTGGACAGGCTAACGCCCAGCTAATTTAAAAAAGTCTTTTGTAGAGATGGGGTATTGCTATGTTGCCTAGGCTGGCCTTGAACTCCTAGACTCAAGCAATCCTCCTGCCTCGGCCTCCCAAAGTGTTGGGATTATAAGCATAAGCCACTGTAACCAGCCTATAATTTTCTTTATGTCAGTTTCTCACATTTTTCAGTAAAGATAAATATTTTATAGTAGTGTTACTGTTACCACTGTGAATGGAGAAAATAATAATCAAAATAGCTAATATGTATTGAAGGTTTACTATGTGCAGGGTAGCTTCGAAATGCTTTACTCTGTTAACTAATTTAATACTCATAATAACTTTATAGGAGCTATTATTTACATTCCCATTTTGTGGATGAGAAAACTGAGGCCAAAAGGGCTAGGTTCACAGTCCTAGTAAATGAATGAAAAGGGCTTTAACCTCTTGCTATCTGGTTTAGCAGGCCATACTCTTAACTATCATATTATTGGGATTTTTTGAAATCAATTATGTCTTTTAACTGGTTATTCTTAGTACATGAGAAGCTACAGATTTATTTTATGCTTATCTTGCATCAAGTGACTTCTCTGCATTCTAGTATTAATTCTCATCATTTTAAAATGGATTCTTATGAATTTTCTATGTGTACAATCATATCATCTACAAATAATGATAAATTTACCTCTCCCTTCCTAAAAGTTGTAACCCCCTTTTTTCTATTTCCAATCTTATTATATTGGATTTTTCAGAATAATATTAAATAACTCAGTGATGAGACTAGATATTCTTGTATCTTTTTTTTTTTTTTTTTTAAGAAAAGTTCTCACTATGTTACCCAGGCTGACCTCGAGCTCCTTGACTCAAGGGATCCTCCCATCTCAGCCTCCTGAGTAGCTGGGACTATGGGCACTTACAACCATGCAGGGTAGCTCATTTCATCTTTGTTGATCTTATATATACACATATATGATGAATATAAAGACTATTAATATTTATGGCCGAGTGCGGTGGCTCATGCCTCTAATCTCAGCATTTTGGGAGGCCAAGTTGGACAGATCATGAGGTCAGGAGTTTGAGAGCAGTCTGGCCAAAATGATGAAACCCTGTCTGTAATAAAAATACAAAAAAAATTAGCCAGGCGTGGTGGCACACGCCTATAATCCCAGCTACTCGGGAGGCTAAGGCAGGAGAATTGCTTGAACCCAGGAGGTGGAGGTTGCAGTAAGCCGAGATTGCGCCACCGCACTTCAGCCTGGGCGACAGAGCGAGACTCTGTCTCAAAAAAAAAAAAGAATACTTATAGAAAATGCAGTTAACGTACTGTGTTCTCTTATTTGACAATTAACAACTGTCAAATATTTTTTGTTCGGTTTATTTTTGACCTATTCTATAAAGAAATTTGCTGATACCGTTGTGTTAATTATTGGTATAAACCCTAATTGGTTGTGTTATATAATTACTATATTAACATACTGTTAAGTTTTATTTATTAATTCTAAATATTTTAGGAATCTTACATTTATATCCATAAGTGAGGGTCTATAGCTTTTTTGGGAGTGTTATTTCTGACAGATTTTGATATTAGATGTGTTCTGTCTTCATAAATAAATTGGGTAGTTTTCCACCTTTTTCTATGTTCAGAACAGTTACCGCTTTCTATTCATTTTGACAGATAAACACTGTATAATAGAGATGACAAAAAAGAGAATGCAAATCTGCACAGATTATTTTGCCTCAGTAACTCTGCCACTTTTATAACTAGAGACAGCCTTGATTGTGAAAAAGCAATTTGGAGCAGTAGGAGGGTCAAACAGGCCATTATTTTGGTGTTAAAGAGTGTGGCTGGCTAGGCAGGCACAGAGGTGACTGAAGGAAGGTGGGCCTGGGGAGGGAGGCAAGTACTGAGGGAGTAGGGGAGAACAATAGAAGATGAAAAGAGGTTTCCAATGGGCTAGAGGTGTTTAAACAAGGACAAAAGAACAAGAGAAGGTGGAAGAATTGGGCCTGAAAGTGAAGAAAGCCGGGGGATAAGTGGGAGCATTATCTGGGAATGGGGACCTCTTTCCTCCAGAAAGTCTCCAGTGCTCCGTCCTGTTGGTCACTGGCTCCTGTTAGAGACAGTAACATTATTTCTCACCCAAGGTATTTGCCCTTCTGTCCCACCATTTCCCTATCTTCATCTCAGCCAAGGCAAAAGCCCCATAGTATAACAGTGATTCACATGCTTCTGGGCCCAGAAGCTCAGCATGCAGGGCAGAGCAAAGCAGAGCATAATGTAGACTTCACCAACTTTGACTTAACACCTAGGGACAAGACCTGTTCAAGGTGCTCTATTTCTTTTCATTCCTTCCCTTCTTGCTCCTCCACAACTCATGTAGACAGACCCACGGTTACATGCTGTTTTTTATGGCATAGGAAAGTGCTATAGGAAAGCCTGAGAGCAACGTGGTATGGAGTTACTGAGAAGTGTTCAGCATGATGCTAGCCACAATGCTAAGGCCGTTTGGAATGAAAAGACAAAGACAACACAGACCAAAGAAATTCAGCCCATGTAAACTTACTTTAGGGTTAGTCAGAAATTCTAGGCTCTTTTTACATGAATCCTTTAGAAAATTATTTTAACCGATGGCAAAACTGACATTATTGTTTTACAGATTATCCTCTCTCCCTCTCACCCATGATGGGTTGGTTAACAACCAACAGAGCAGCTACCAGTTTGACATCAGGAGCGAGATGCCAGGAGCACAGAGGGTCCACAATCTAGACAATTAGCTTCTAAAGAAAAAAAAAAGTCTAACAAGTCTTCCGTGAATGTAGAGTTTGGTTGGGCACAGCTAGGGCAGAGAACAAGCAGACCTCCTCAACAACTCTTTTACCTCTTAAAATGCCGGTGAAGGCCGGGTGTCATGACTGACACCTGTAATCCCAGCACTTTGGGAGGCTGAGGTGGGTGAATCACCTGAGGTCAGGAGTTTGAAACTAGCCTGGCCAACATGGTGAAACCCCATCTCTACTAAAAATACAAAAATTAGTCGGGTGTAGTGGTACACACCTGTGGTCCCAACTACTTGGGAGGTTGAGGCAGGACAATTGCTTGAACCCGGAAGGTAGAGATTGCAGTGAACTGAGATCATCCGCCTCCCGAGTAGCTGGGATTACAGGCGCCTGCTACCACGCCTTTGGTATTTTTAGTAGGGACGAGGGTTTTGCCATGTTGCCCAAGCTGGTCTCGAACTCCTGACCTCAGGAAGTGCACCCGCCTCCACCTCCCAAAGTGCTGGGATTACAGGCGTGAGCCACCACGCCCGGTGGGTTTTCCAGCTTTCATTCTTCTGGGGCACTTGCATTGCACCCAGGCTTCCCCAGAATTTATCCTACCCCACACTCTTTTCGTATTTCCTATGGCTCTGTCCCCAATGAGCTATGGTGATCTCAGTCTCATGACCTCAGTTCTTTCTTCTGACGACCTCCATCTCATCTGGTTCAGATCACTGTTCATCCAACTTTCTATTACACAGCGCCCCCTAGACGTTCAATTCAGCATGACTAAACCCAAACCCTGATTTCCCAAACCCTCTTCTCGCATTTCTCTCTCACTGCATGGACAGAATCCTAGGCATCACCCCTGACTGCTTTCTCAGGACTCCCTGCCAGTCGGTCCCTAAGTTCTGCCAGCGGCGCCTGCGTGGGGCCTCTTGTATCGTGTTCTCCTCTCCATCCTTGTTGCCGAGCCCTCAACACCAGTGGGCCCCCTGCCTTCAGAAGTTCCCATTTCCCTCCCTGTGTCTTTCCTTGCTTCCTTTCTTTCCATCTCTCTAGCAGCTATTGACATGGGAAAATGTAGATTCTCTCTGGCCTCCACGCCAGCCAATTTCATGACTGCTGCTCACTGTAATTAATGAATTCCTTTTCTCTATCTTGAAGTGTGTGTGTGTGTGTGTTTAGGTGTTTATTCACACCTTTTGTGTTTGAAACACAAAACACAAATCACTAGGAAATAGTAGCTGAGTTAGCAGTGTATTTTAATATGTAACATAATACGGTGACAAAGCCCATTTTAATAGCACCAGCCATTAACCCTGTTTTCTCAATGTTCATATGGACGTAAATAATGACACAAGGAAAACACTTTTGAAGGTAGTTACGGGAAAAGCTGACATTAGATGGCTGCAGAACCCAACCAATTTAGGACCTGAAAATGAAAGCGTTAAGATAATAAAGAAGCTTCAAACTATGACAAGTAAGGAAAATCAGAAAATGCTCATGAAGTAAAATTGTGAACAGCCCCACCGAGCCAGCCAGGAGTCGAACCTGGAATCTTCTGATCCGTAGTCAGACGCGTTATCCATTGCGCCACTGGCCCTGAGACGAAAGTGTGCTCCTCCGTGATGCTGCTTCAAGGTTTTACTGCAGGGTTTCATGGGCGGTGTAGTCTCTCAACGGAGTTCTGCAGCTACACTAAGCATTCTGGGAGATTGAAGTTCGTCAGGAACCAGACTCTGAGATTGGTGGATCTTCAGGAGCCACGCCGTACGCCACTGCGCAGCCCGCGGATTGGCGGGAAAAGCCACTCCCCATCCCTCCCGTTCGGGAGCTGTGGCAGACGCTCTGGTTGTTAAGGCGACTCGTCCCGCCTTCTGGGTCTCTAGTTTGGCTTTGTGATTGGCTACTAGTATCAAGGAATCCCGGCGTGGACAGCGCGAGGAAAAAGATGGCGGCGATGGCGGTCGGGGGTGCTGGTGGGAGCCGCGTGTCCAGCGGGAGGGACCTGAATTGCGTCCCCGAAATAGCTGACACACTAGGGGCTGTGGCCAAGCAGGGGTGAGGGCCGGACCTCCACGAGCGGACTGCGGGGTCTGAACTCGGGGACGGAGAAGGGCAGACTAGTCATCCCAGAGAAACTGGGGTGAGGGGGTCGGCTAGGATGAGGAGGGGAGAGACTATTACTCTTTGGAGGGGAGAAGCCTCGGACCCAGTAACGTGAGGAAAAGAACTTGTGGGGGGCCTGTGGTCACTGAGTCCCAAAGTTGGGAGAGTTGTTGAGTAAACTCTAAAGGGCTCTGGAGGTCGCGATTATTGTCTGGGAGTGGGAGGAGGTGTTAGGGGGCAATGGAGAGAAGAGGCTAATCTTGACGGGGGAGGCATGAGCAGAACTGGGGCAAATCTGGATGTGATGGTCTTGGAAACATAGTGACACCTGAGGAGAAAAAAATTCTACTTGTGGATTTCCATCGTTTTCTCCTTACTCATATTTCCCATGGCTGTGTTTTGGGGAGAAATTGAGGCACAGTACAGCAGAGATATCCCCCAAGGTGGTCTGAACTCAGCAGCCTAGTAGGGTGAACTGATGGCAGCTGAAAGGGCTGTGCAAAATCAAAATAGCCTAAATCCAGTTGCTTGGCTTTCTGGCACTGCTGCTCTCTTTACATGATTCTGGGTCTGTCGCGGTTGTAGGTTTGATTTCCTCTGCATGCCTGTCTTCCATCCGCGTTTCAAGAGGGAGTTCATTCAGGAACCTGCTAAGAATCGGCCCGGCCCCCAGACACGATCAGACCTACTGCTGTCAGGAAGGGGTAGGGACCATCCCATATGCCCCTTAATTATTAGAGGCAATAACAACTTCTGCTTTATCGGGGCCCCGATTCTTCTCCTTTTCTGACTTGGATATATTTGTTAGTCCCTGGGATATAGATAACTTGTTTTCTCCTTGCTTCTCTATTCTGCATCAGGCTATCCCGTGTCTATGTAGAAAAAACCTTTGTCTCTCATTTCTACTCTCGATTCCCAAAACTAAAAATTGAACAAGTAAAGTGCTGAACCTTATTCAGTATTTGTCTTTCTTGGGTGGGGGAGTGCAGACTGGAATACGCTAATTGTGGGAAAGCTTTCTCCATGGATTCGTCCAGACTCAAAAGTGGAGAAGATTCGCAGGAACTCCGAGGCGGTAAGACTCTTTGACTTCTCTGCTGGATCTTTCTAACCAAGCTGGGTAGGGAGAGTGGTCCCCTCCCACCCCCAATAACTTGGTAAATCAACTGATACAATGAAATTAAAGCTATTAGGCTGGACCCCATGGTGTACACCTATGATCCTATCACTTTGGGAGGCTGAGGTTGTAGGATCACTGGAGCTCAGGAGTTTGAGACCAGCCTGGGCAGCATAGTGAAACCCCATCTCTATAAAATATACAAAAATTAGCCAGGCATGGTGGCGCATTCCTGTGGTCCCAGTTACTCAGGAGGCTGAGGTGGGAGGATCAGTTGAGCTTGGGAAGGTTGAGGCTGCAGATGAGTGGAGATTGTGCCACTGTACTCCAACCTGGGTGACAGAGTGAGACTTTGTCTCAAAAAAAAAAAGAAAAGAAAAGAAAAGAAAGCTATTTGCTTGTTAGCGCAACCTTTTCTTCTTCATCTCCATTCCAGGCCATGTTACAGGAGCTGAATTTTGGTGCATATTTGGGTCTTCCAGCTTTCCTGCTGCCCCTTAATCAGGAAGATAACACCAACCTGGCCAGAGTTTTGACCAACCACATCCACACTGGCCATCACTCTTCTATGGTATAGCTAAGGGGCTCCTTTCCTGCTGCATATCATAGTAGTCAGATTGTGCTAAGTACCTTCTTGTGCCTAGCCATTCAGTGAAGGGTGTGTTTGGCAGAATTGAAGTATCAGTATTGCCGGGGACAGTGGCTCATGCCTGTAATCCCAGCATTTTGGGAGGCTGAGGTGGGCAGATCGCTGAGCTCAGAAGTTTGAGACCAGCTTGGGAAGCCTGGTGAAACCCTGTCTCTACAAAAACAAAAACAAAAACAAAAAAACACAGATTAGCTAGGTGTGGTGTCACACGCCTGTAGTCCCAGCTACTTGGGAAGCTGAGGTGGGAAGATGACTTGAACCTGTGAGGCGGAGGTTGCAGTTAGCTGAGATTGCACCACTGCACTCCAGCCTGGGTGACAGAGCCAGACCTTGTCTCAAAAAAAAGGTCAGTATTGCGCACCTCTCCATCTAAAAGTGGTATGAAGAGAGTTTCAAAACATGCAAATGTAATTATTTCGGAAACTTACGTAAGATAAGGCAGATATTTACATAAGGATCTATACATAAGGTACATGTTCACTTACAAAATCACAAATTGGGAAAAGCATATAAAGGGATTAATGAGGTCTGGATGAAGTTTTTTGATTGAGGGAAACTTTCTGGAGCCAGTGAGTTCAAAAGAGTGTTCTAAAAGGGTGACTGTTCATGTGCAGTTCTGGATGCGGGTACCCTTGGTGGCACCAGAGGACCTGAGAGATGATATAATTGAGAATGCACCAACTACACACACAGAGGAGTACAGTGGGGAGGAGAAAACATGGATGTGGTATGTCTCCCTTTGCTGCTGTGATAGGGTGAGGGGAAGTACAGGGTGAAACCTGTAGGGAGGTCTCCTTGAGCTATGGTGGTTGGTCGGCCATATCTAGTTGACTGTACTTTTCTGTATTTGACTCTGAACAGGTGGCACAACTTCCGGACTTTGTGTGACTATAGTAAGAGGATTGCAGTGGGTGAGTCCATGAGAATCCTGGGATGGGTGTTGCTTCTCTGACCTCCCGTGAATAAGATTCAGGAATTTTGTATATAGTATACAATTTTGCTACTTACTCTCTGTCTCAGACTGCCTTTCTCTTAAAGAGGTAAACAGATTTTTCACAAAGGAGCAAGGAAGGGTTTCTTACCTGGCAGTGGTTGACAGTTTTTCTTTGTCTCATATAGCTCTTGAAATTGGGGCTGACCTCCCATCTAATCATGTCATTGATCGCTGGCTTGGGGAGCCCATCAAAGCAGCCATTCTCCCCACTAGCATTTTCCTGACCAATAAGAAGGGATTTCCTGTTCTTTCTAAGATGCACCAGAGGCTTATCTTCCGGCTCCTCAAGGTGAGTGGTAGGAGGGTTCTAAAGGTGGTCCAGCTATACATCTTGCCTTATTTACCTGTGTATGATCGTTTTTTCCTGTGAGGCTGACTCTTTTTCTTTGGTTTCTGGGTAGCAATTTAAGTGAAGTTGGGAGTCTTGAGAACAAAAAGATAAATGCCAGTAATAGCCCTAGAAACCTTTCAAAACAAACCAAACCTCATGAGAACTTTGCAGAAGGTTTCATTTAGGAAGTTACAGCAAGGGTCCATGAGGTTCTTTGGGTGTTGATGATACTTTTATGGCATAAGAGGGCCTTTTTTTTTTTTTTTTTTTTTTTTGAGACAGAGTCTCACTCTGTCACCCATACTGGAGTGCAACGGTGCAAACTCAGCTTACCAGAACCTCTGCCTCTCAGGCTTAAGCAATTCTCCTGCTTTAGCCTCCTGAGTAGCTGGGATTATAGGCGTGCACCACCGCTGCCTGACTAATTTTTATATTTTTAGTAGAGATGGGTTTTACCATGTTGGCCAGGCTGGTCTTGAACTCCTGACCTCAAGTGATCCACCCGCCTCAGTCTCCCAAAGTATTGGGATTACAAGCGTAGGCCACCACGCCCGGCCAAGAGGGCTTTTTACAAGTTTACTGAAACCTCATGCTGCCTTTGTTGGTATTGGAACAGATGCTAGAGAACGGGTTGGTCTGGGCCAGGCACAGTGGCTCACGCCTGTAATCCTAGGACTTTGGGAGGCTGAGGCGGATGGATCATCTGAGGTCAGGAGTTTGAGACCAGCCTGGCCAACATGGTGAAACCCTGTCTCTACTAAACATACAAAAATTAGCCAAGCATGGTGGCATGCACCTGTAGTCTCAGCTACTTGGGAGGCTGAGGCAGAAGAATTGTTTGACCCTAGGAAGTGGAGATTGCAACTAAGCCAAGATCACGCCATTGCACTCCAGCCTGGGCAACAGAGCGAGACTCCATCTTTAAAAAAAAAAAAAAAAAGGAGAGCTGTTGATCTGGGCCGTATTTTACACTGGGCTCTTTGGCCATATACCATAGTATTCCAGAATCTTGGTTTGTGGGCTGTGTCTGATAGTCTGACTTTTCTTACAGTTGGAGGTGCAGTTCATCATCACAGGCACCAACCACCACTCAGAGAAGGAGTTCTGCTCCTATCTTCAGTACTTGGAATACTTAAGCCAGAACCGTCCTCCACCTAATGCCTATGAACTCTTTGCCAAGGGCTATGAAGACTATCTGCAGTCCCCGCTTCAGGTGGGTCTGGAGTGCATGGAGAGTAGGAAGGTGGGGTGAAAATGTATCTTGAGAATATATGTCTCCAAATGTTACTAAAGCTCAGAAAGCAGTGGAAAGTTTTTGATATTTTAGTGCATTGTCCTTTGCCAGAAACTGGCTAACTTTATCCTTTTCCTCATTCATCAGCCACTGATGGACAATTTGGAATCTCAGACATATGAAGTGTTTGAAAAGGACCCCATCAAATACTCTCAGTATCAGCAGGTACTGTGTGGTATGCAGGGTGAGGAAAGCACAGGGCTAGCATGACCTGGAGAGATTGGGATTACAACCATAGGATATTCTCTTCTCCAGGCCATCTATAAATGTCTGCTAGACCGAGTACCAGAAGAGGAGAAGGATACCAATGTCCAGTGAGTGCTTTCCCCTCAATCCCAGGGACTTGCATACCTACATTTGTATATGCCAAGTCTGCTTGACTCTTCCCTTTCTTTCTTAGGGTACTGATGGTGCTGGGAGCAGGACGGGGACCCCTGGTGAACGCTTCCCTGCGGGCAGCCAAGCAGGCTGACCGGCGGATAAAGCTGTATGCTGTGGAGAAAAACCCAAATGCCGTGGTGACGTGAGTAGCAACCTGCTTGCTGGGAAGTTAGTCCCCATTGCCAAATTTCCTTAACATGTCTCCTCACCTTATTGTCTCTGTTTCAGGCTAGAGAACTGGCAGTTTGAAGAATGGGGAAGCCAAGTGACCGTAGTCTCATCAGACATGAGGGAATGGGTGGCTCCAGAGAAAGCAGACATCATTGTCAGCGAGCTTCTGGGCTCATTTGCTGACAATGAATTGTCACCTGAGTGCCTGGATGGAGCCCAGCACTTCCTAAAAGGTGCCCCCAGGTTGGGGTGTAGGTGGAGGGTGATGATGGATGAGACATCTACCTGGGAGGAGGGTACAGGGTTTAGGGGAAAGTGAGTTGGACCTGGGTCACATCATATGAGTTTGAGAGCTACTACTCCACTGCCTCTGTGCCCTTAGCAAATGAAGTCATCTCTTCAAACCTCAGTGTTCATATTTGTAAAATGAAGGGAGTGGGCCAGACGCTGTGGGAGGCCAAGGTGGGAGGTCAGGAGTTCGTGACCAACCTGGGCAACGTGGCAAAAGCCCGTCTCTACTAAAAATACAAAAATTAGCCAGGCGTGGTGGTGCACGCCTGTAATCCCAGCTACTTGGGAGGCCGAGGCACGAGAATCGTTTGAACCCAGGAGGAGAAGGTTGCAGTGAGCCAAGATTGTGCCACTGGACTCCAGCCTGGGCAACAGAGCGAGACTCTGTCTCAAAAAAATAATAATAATGAAATAAAAAATAATGAGGGGAATGGACTCTTTGAGCTGACATATGTACCCTGAGCTTAGCTTTCATCAGGAACTTTTGTGGGACTTTGTGACCCCATAAAAGTTAAGAACTACCAGATTAGACTATCTTGGGTTCTTTCAGTTTTTATCTGTGTAAATTAACCTAGAAGTGGAATCATCCGTGACAGTAGTTGGAAGGCTGGCTTAGTAATGTGACAACATGCATTTGTCTCTTTCTTCCATGCCCATGCCAACGTTGGTTGGTTTTGACATGGGAGGTTTGATCCTTCTGATCCTTCAGTTAGTACAGACATACCATTTCCCTCCCTCTGGAACTAATTTGACTCTCCTGCTGTGCAGATGACGGTGTGAGCATCCCCGGAGAATACACTTCCTTCCTGGCTCCCATCTCCTCCTCCAAGCTGTACAATGAAGTCCGGGCCTGTAGGGAGAAGGACCGTGACCCTGAGGTAAAAAACCACTCTCTGGAAAGAAGTGGTACTCTTCAGTCCTCTTCTTTTTCTGTATTTGCATCAGCTATTTTCTTCTGCTGGGGATGAAGAGGCGAAGAAGTTAGGGATTGGGGAAGCACTAAAGTAAAACTTTTTTTAATCCTTGGGGAAGTAGGTATCTCCTGTCTGTCTTCCCCAACACTCTCTCTCTCTGTCTCTGACAGGCCCAGTTCGAGATGCCTTATGTGGTACGGCTGCACAACTTCCACCAGCTCGCTGCACCCCAGCCCTGTTTCACCTTCAGCCATCCCAACAGAGGTAGATTCTTTTATGACTGTCCTCTAACTAGAGGGGTGTGGGCTTCTTCCTTCCTCCTGCTTTCTTCCCTTGCTGTCCCTAGTCTGCCTTATCTACTCTTCCCTTCCTGGGTCTTGCTTATGCTTTACCAAGTTGTCTAGAGCTTCTGGCCCCTTGTCATCCACATGATTATTTCCTGACAGATCCTATGATTGACAACAACCGCTATTGCACCTTGGAGTTTCCCGTGGAGGTGAACACAGTACTGCATGGCTTTGCAGGCTACTTTGAGACTGTGCTTTATCAGGACATCACTCTGAGTGAGTGTCTAAGGCAGTGGATGGCAGAGTATGAGGGTGTGCTGCCTGGGCAGCTTATATGTACATGTGTCATTTAGATTTATGGGGGGCCCAGTACTCAATGAATGGAGATCTTTGTTTGTGTGATTAGAGAAGAGACCCTCTTCAACATAGGTAAAAGGCACAGCCATGGAGACCTCTGTTTTTTCATTATTTTGTCCACACAGGTATCCGTCCAGAGACTCACTCTCCTGGGATGTTCTCATGGTTTCCCATCCTCTTCCCTATTAAGGTAGGAACTGCTTTTAAGACTCTGTAGGTTAAGGAGTAACTTTGCCTTTGGTGTTGTGCCTCTTTCCTTCTCCCAGGAAGATAGTTGACTATATGACTCAATGTTCTCCTGATTTCATATGCTCTTGGATCCCAGTGGTAGGTGTTGGGAGTATTTGGAGTGGCCTTCTGCCTGGCTTTCCCACATCTATTCTGGCTACCCTTCTGTCCTCTACTTTGAGCAAGAGCCATCTTTTAAAAACTCAAATTTGATCTTATCTCTCTCTTCCCCCCCCCCCCCCCCCCCCCCCTTTTTTTTTTTAAGAGACAGAGTCTCGCTCTGTCACCCAGGCTGGAGTGCAGTGGTGCAATTTCGGCTCACTGCAAGCTCCGCCTCTCCGGTTCATGCCATTCTCCTGCTCAGCCTCCCTAGTACTTGGGACTACAGGTGCCAGCCACCATGCCTGGCTAATTTTTGTGTTTTTAGTAGAGATGGGGTTTTACCGTGTTAGCCAGGATGGTCTGGATCTCCCAACCTCATGATCCACCCGCCTCAGCCTCCCAAAGTGCTGGGATTACAGGCGTGAGCCACCGCACCTGGCCTGATCTTACCTCTTTTTTGCTTAAAACTTTTCAATGCCTTCCCATTGTCTTTAGGATAAAAGTCAAAATCTGGAACATTGCTTGTAAGACTTGATGTGATCTAGTGTTTGCTTGCCTTTGCAGCTCCTGTCCCCTTGCTTACACTGCTTCAGCCTTATGGACCTTCTTTTGGTTCTAATTGTCGATCTTCTTTCCTACCTCAGGCTTTCATGCCTCTCTTTTGCCTGCAGAGCTCTTTGCTTGTCTCTTCACACCGTTAACCTATCTTCTAGGTCTCCTTTAAACATTTCTATTGTGAGATAAACTTTCTCTGACCTCCTAGACTAGGTTAGTGTTCCCTTTCATAGGTGTTTTTCTAGCACTCTGTACATGTTCACAGCACTCACCACACTTTTGATTATTTGTTCAGCGTCTTATTGTTCAGCGTTCTGATAGGCTTCAAATAACTTTCATGAGGGTTGGGACAGTCTTGTCATGTTTATCATTTTATCTCCACACCTGCCTTAATACACTGCCATGTATAATTCATTAGCTCCACCCTGAACCTCCCTGTCTTTCTTCTTACAGCAGCCCATAACGGTACGTGAAGGCCAAACCATCTGTGTGCGTTTCTGGCGATGCAGCAATTCCAAGAAGGTGTGGTATGAGTGGGCTGTGACAGCACCAGTCTGTTCTGCTATTCACAACCCCACAGGCCGCTCATATACCATTGGCCTCTAGCCCTGCGTGCAAGTGTCCAGAGCCTTGGAAGCAGCTTCATGTTCTGCTCCTATAGTACAGAAGGTGCAGTACATCTATAGGCTGTGATTCCCCTTGCCCATCAGAGAGGAGCATTTCAATCTGCTTTCCTGCCTTACATCAAGGTGGGCAAGGGATTATAATTAATTGCAGGGCTCAAGCCACCAATCTGTGAAGACCTCAGGCCAGGGGGTGAGGAATTAGTGCTGGATTCGAAGCTACGCACTCAGCCTCAAGAGCTCCCTGGAATATCCCTGAGAACATGGGGTTTGAACAGATGTTCAGCCCTTCTCTGTTCTTGTTTTGATGGTTTTGTGTAAGAGGAAATACAAATAAAGTTATAGCCCTTTCCTGCACTACCCTGCCGCCCCCGCCGCTGTTTTCCCACACCTCACTTAGACCCAGGCATGTGCAGATCTGTCCTCTTACCCTATCCAAGACCTAAAGGGGCCTATTTGTATTCCCTACTTAGGAAGCTGAGCAATGACTATTGTACTCCTGGATATAGGCCTTTCTGACCAGTTACAGTGAGCTCTTGTCCATTAGAACCTGTGGTTAGGCTTTTCTCTGGGGAAGAGGCATAGAGTTTGCCACCTTGGGAAAAGATGGAATAGTGAGTGAAGCCAGTTTCTCTTCCTGTATTCTTGAGCTACTGCACTGGCAACTGGTTACCTCTCCTTTGTTACCTCTTGGGAAGGCTGGAATCCATCCAGGAATCTCCAGCAAGAAACTACCAGTTTTTTTAAATAAAACCACAGGTTTACAGTTTGAAGTCCGTAAGAGGTCTAGTCCAATTTTCCATTTTACAGAGGGGGAATTTGAAATGGGTGCAATGATGTGATATTAGTATCCAAGTCAGAATTGGAAGTCCAGTCCTCCGACTCTGGCTCTCCCCATGTTATAACCAGCTACATTTTTGGTAGCTACAGTAGACCACAGAAGTGTCTAGGGGCTCCTGGAGGCCCTTGGAAAGTGAGGGTGGACATCAGTTCCTTCTTTCCCGTTAGAGGACTCAGTACTGCTACATCCCAGGAGTCACCTGAGAAACTTTAAAATTTACCCTTGCAGTGGAAAATGTGGGGGCACTGATTTGAACGGAAGTTATGATCTGCGGGAGCAGGCTATGACGATAGGGCAGAGTGTGCACCAAGACAAGTCTGTGGCAAGATCTGCTTTTCCCAGGTCCCAAGCAGCGAGGTCAGGAGAGGTGGTCGGGAGGGTTGTTTAGGTAGCCGGCTCAGAACGGGGATTTGGAGTTCAACATCTCCGGACGTGAAACAAACGCCGCTGTTCTCTACAAAGCTTAACCGTAAAGACTGACGTGACTCCTTCGGCAAATCCGAGTAGGGACGGCCAAGGATGTAAATTGTGCCTCGTTGGCTCCGCCCATCGCACTGGTCTAGTCAACTCGAGCACCGGGAGTGAGGTCGGTGGCTCCTTCACTCCCGTTCTCCGTCCCGTTTTCCCCGCCCTCCCCAAGTCATTTAACCAATGAGAGAGTGATGGGCGACTACCAAAGGACGCTTCCATTTTCTGGAGTCTCTGAGGTTAGCCAATCAGTGGGAACTCGTTGGTTGCTAAGACGCAGTTGAGTTTGCTCCACCCACACTTAGGACGTTAGCCAATGAGAACCTTTACTTTGGATGGTTGCAGCGAAACCAGTGAGGTTACTGCCAACGCTGGGGTGTCTTAGCGCATGCGCAGATTGGGGAAGGTTCTGGAAGACGGCGGAGCTTCCGCCATTTTACGGGAAGAGGAGCAGCTCTACCTGCATTGCTGCTTTTCTTGCCTAGACTCTAGGAAATATCCGAACTTCACTTCCCACAACATACCGAAAGCAACGGAGAGAACCGGGACCCCCCTGCGGGGAACTGGAACTGGTGAGAAACCCCAAAACCTGGTCCCCCACCAGACGTCACCAATGCGTGACGTTGCTGCACGGCGCGTCCCCCTGACGTCACGGGCAGACAATAGCGTCACGAAGAGATTCAGGGGAACTTTTAACGTTAAAAAAACCTTTGTTTTGACCTTGAAGTGTTAGCTACTTAAATGTGGCCCACTGGCACGACTTTAGAGGTGAGCACCCTCGTGGCTGTATCCTGCACCGATAAAGATGCGGTTTCTAGAATTCTGTGATTTTTTCTTTCTGGGTCCCTGCAGCCGTGACACTTAGGGTCGCCCACACTGGAAAGGGAGCATCGACCCTCCGCGGCCTGAGAGGACACACATCATCAGTTTCAGCCACTCGCACCACTATTCAGAGAGAGAGAAGGGAATTGAGCTTTCTTCCTCAATCTCTAGTCTGTCGAAGATTCATGTCACTATGTTGACCTTTATGGGCTTTTCCCTTTTAACTTTTTCAAGCACTCATTCCAGTAGGCGTATGAGGCCACACATGAAGATTGAGCTCTGGGACACTGGCTCCCGCAGAGATTGTGGCAGTTGGTTGCCTATAGGACCTTTTTTTTTTTTTTGAGACGAAGTCTCGCTTTGTCACCTAGGCTGGCGTGTGGGAATGGTGCGATCTCGGCTCACTGCAGCCTCTGTCTTCCGGGTTCAAGCGATTCCCCTGCCTCAGCCTCCCGAGGAGCTGGGATTACAGGCGCCCGCCACAATGCCCGGCTAGTTTTTATATTTTTAATAGAGATGGGGTTTCGCCATGTTAGCCAGGCTGACCTTGAACTCCTGACCTCAGGTGATCCGCCCGCCTCGGCCTTCCAAAGTGCTGAGATTACAGGCGTGAGCCACCGCGCCCGGCTTATAGGACCGTTTTTTAAAGCTACACGACATGGGGTGGGCAGTCCTTCAAGTAGTTTTTGTCTGTCTCATTGTTCCTCTTTTATTAAACTGCTTTCAGTTTGTAGGTGTTTGTGCTCACCTCAGTGATCAGACCCAAGAGATGGGGCTACCGTCACCCTTGGGGCTCCACCTTTTCGTGAATTCTTCCCGAATTGGTCTGACAGTGGTTCTCTCTACTCCTTTAGCAGTGGAGTCTACCTGCTGGCTTGTGCTGTGACGAGGTCTAGGAACTGACGTGATTGTGGGTCTCTAATGCTGTTTTTGGAGCAGGATGGAAGAAAACACGATATTCTGTATGTGGATGAGATTGAGTGGACCTTGACCCATAAGTTGGGACATGAAGGTAGAGTTTGAAAACTACCAGCCTGGGCCGGGCGCGGTGGCTCATGCCTGTAATCCCAGCACTTTGGGAGGCCGAGGCAGGCGGATCACGAGGTCAGGAGATCGAGACCATCCTGGCTAACATGGTGAAACCCAGTCTCTACTAAAAATACAAAAAAAAAAAAAAAAAAAGGAAAAAACTGCCAGCCTGAAAATGCATAGTGTTTGCTACCTTATTGCTTTTAGGACTTCTAGAAAGACACTAAACCCAGTGAGATTGCAAGTTTCAAAATACTGTATTGTGTATGTCTGCTTAAATAGATGTATTTGTTTCTGAGTGAAAACTTTTTACATAGAGGTTTATTTGTAGAGGCTTGTAAACTTAAGTGAAAGTTTTAGTGTGTGTGTTAAGTTGTTCCTTACCCTGCATTAGCACTCAACAACGAGCAGTTCTTGAAATCAAGCATTTCATTTGGAGGGGAAAAGGCAGATTGTAAAAAATAGTTTATAACAGAAAATTTGTGTAGACTTGGCAGCCAAAATGACTGAAACAGCTTGAGTATCAAAAACTTTTCTTTTTAAGCCGGGCTCGGTGGCTCATGCCTGTAATCCCAGCACTTTGGGAGGCCGAGGCAGGCGGATCACCTGAGGTCAGGAGTTCGAGACCAGCCTGACCAACATGGAGAAACCCCCGTCTCTACTAAAAATACATTAACTGGGTGTGGTGGTGTGTGCCTGTAATCCCAGCTACTCAGGAGGCTAAGACAGGAGAATTGCTTGAACCTGGGAGGTAGAGGTTTCAGTGAGCCGAGATTGAACCATTGTACTCCAGCCTGGGCAACAAGAGTGAAACTCTGTCTCAAAAAAAAAAAAAAACAAAACTTTTCTTTTTAGAACCATTTTCCCATAGTGAACAAGATAGTGTATATTAGCCTAATACTTTTAAGCATACACTGTACATGCCTCAGATATAGGAGCCTCACAATGAGGTTTAGCTAATGGGACTGATTATTTTGAAAAACCTATCAGAAGAACATTCATGTTCAGTGAGTATATATTTAAAAGTAGATATCTTGGTATACTCCACGGTGTCCTTTTTTTTTCCTTTAAAGTTAATTACAAACCATATGAGAAGTAACCTGATATAATAGATATTAGATTTGAAGTCAGAAAACCTTTCTGATCAAGAATTAGCTCCTCTGGCCGGATGTAATCCCAGCATTTTGGGAGGCTAAGGTGGGTGGATCTCTTGAGTCCAGGAGTTTGAGACCAGCCTGGGCAACATAGTGAGACCATGTCTCTACCCAAAAAA
This sequence comes from Piliocolobus tephrosceles, assembly GCF_002776525.5. Taxonomy (NCBI): domain Eukaryota; kingdom Metazoa; phylum Chordata; class Mammalia; order Primates; family Cercopithecidae; genus Piliocolobus; species Piliocolobus tephrosceles. Next base: position 123,378,091 of record NC_045439.1, read on the forward strand.
CCCCCCAAAATATGAGAAGTTAGCCTGGTATGGTAGTGCATACGTGTAGTCCCAGCAACTTGGGAGGCTGAGGTTAGAGGACTGCTTGAGCTAGAGAGGCAGAGGTTACAGTGAGCTGAGATGGCAACACTACACTCCAGCTTGGGCAACAGACTGAAACCCTGTCTCAAAAAAAAAAAAATTAGTTCCTCCATTTGAGCTGTGTGACCTTTTCTGTTTTGGAGATTGAGACAGAATCTCAATCTGCTGCATAGGTTGGATTGCAGTGGCATGATCACAGTTCACTGCAGCCTCAACTTCCTGGGTTCAAGCAATCCTTCCGTTTCAGGCTCTCGAGTAGTTGGGACTACAGGCACGCACCACTGTGCCCAGCTAATTTTTGTATTTTTTGTAAAAATGGGGCCTCACTGTGTTGCCCAGCCTGATTTTGACCTGGCCTCAAGCCACTCTCCAGCCTTAGCCTCCCAAAGTGCTGAGATTGCAGGCGTGAGCCACCCCCTCTGCCCAGCCCTTGAGCTATGTATGACTTTTAGCAGTTCAAAAAACTTTAGTCTTAAAAAATTTGGGTATGAATCATATATTACCTGTCTGCAGCATTTGTTACATTTGATTGCTAAATAAATATAAAGTGTTATTACAAAAAGTAGAAGGCTGGGCACAGTGGCTAATGCCTGTAATCCCAGCACTGAGAGGCTGAGGCAGGCGGATCACCTGAGGTCAGGAGTTTGAGACCAGCCTGGCCAATATGATGAAACTCCGTCTCTACCAAAAATGCAAAAATTAGTGGGCGCGTAGTGGCGGGCACCTGTAATCCCAGCTACTCAGGAGCCTGAGGCAGGAGAATCGCTTGAACCTGGGAGGCAGAGGTTGGCGTGAGCTGAGATTGTGCTATTGCACTCCAGTATGGGCAACAGAGTGAGACTCCCTCTCAAAAAAAAAAAAAAAAAAAAAAAAGCCCGGACACATTGACTCATACCCGCCCGTAATTCTGACACTTTGGGAGGGCGAGGTGGGCGGATCACCTCAGGTCCGGAGTTCCAGACCAACCTGGCCAACATGGAGAATCTGGACTCTACAGAAAATACAAAATTAGCCGGACGTGGTGGCACATACCTGTAATCCCAGCTATTTGGGAGGCTGAGACAGGAGAATCGCTTGAACCTGGGAGGCAGAGGTTGCAGTGAGCTGAGATCATGCTACTGCACTCCAGCCTGGGCAACAGAGTGAGACTCCCTCTCAAAAAGAAAAAAAAAAAAAGGCCAAGCGTGGGGCTCATGCCTGTAATTCCAGCACTTTGGGAGGGCAAGGTGGTCGGATCACCTGAGGTCGAGAGTTCAAGACCAGCCTGACCAACACGGAGAAACCTGGTCTCTACTAAAAATACAAAATTAGCTGGACATGGTGGCATATGCCTGTAATCCCAGCTACTCGGGAGGCTGAGGCAGGAGAATTGCTTGAACCTGGGAGGCAGAGGTTGCAGTGAGCAGAGATTGTGCCATTGCACTGCAGCCTGGGCAACAAGAGCAAAACTCCATCTCAAAAAAAAAAAAGAAATTGAGTTCACTGGTTTTTATGTATACCAATTGATTTGGGTTTGATTTCCATATTAAGCCTTAAATTTGGCTCCAAGTAATTTTTTTCCTAAGAATCTTCTCTCTCCATAACATGCTTAGCACAGTGTCTAGCGGATGTAGGTACTGTAAATCATAGAATCATAGTTGTAATGATTATACTTACTAAGTTGTCAAAATAGGATATGGACTCTTAGGGCAGCCAGGGCAGCAGTGTTGCATAGTGCATTAGCTGCTTTAAAAAGGACAAAGTTCCTTTTTTTTTGAGATGGAGTCTTAGGTCTGTCGCCCAGTCTGGAATGCAGTGGTGTGATCTCAGCTCACTGCAACCTCTGCCTCCCAGGTTCAAGCGATTCTCCTGTTTTAGCCTCTTGAGTAGCTGGGACTACAGGTGCCCGCCACCATGCCTGGCTAATTTTTGTATCTTTAGTAGGGATGGGATTTCACCATATTGGTCAGGCTGGTATTGAACTCCTGACCTCAGGTGATCCACCTGCCTCAGCCTCCCAAAGTACTGGGATTACAGGGTGAGCCCCCGTGCCTGGCCAACAAAGTTCTTACAGTTATGAAAAAGTCTGATTATGATAGCCTCCTTGCATACAAATTCCTCAGGTTTTGTTTTTTTTTTTTTTTAAAAGCATGATGTACATTTAATGGGCACACAATTAAACTGTATACATTAAAGTGTACACTTTCATACGTTTTGATACGTTAAACACCCGTGAAACCGTCACTCCCAAAGATTTTTTTGCTTTTGTTTTTTTGAGACAGTCCCACTTGTCATCCAGGCTGGAGTACAATGGCATGATCTTGGCTCACTGCAACCTGTGCCCTCTGGGTTCAAGCAGTTCTTGTGCTTCAGCCTCCTGAGTAGCTGGGATTACAGGCGCTTGCCACCACACCCGGCTAATTTGTTGTTTTGTTTTGTTTTGTTTTTTGAGACGAAGTCTCGCTCTGTCACCAGGCTGGAGTGCAGTGGCGCAATCTTGGCTCACTGCAACCTCTGTCTCCTGGGTTCAAGCGATTCCCCTGCCTCAGCCTCCCCAGTAGCTGGGACTACAGGTGCGTGCCACCACACCCAGCTAATTTTTGTATTTTTAGTAGAGACAGGGTTTTACCACGTTGGCCAGGATGGTCTTGATCTCTTGACCTCATGATGCGCCTACCTTGGCCTCCCAAAGTGCTGGAATTACAGGTGTGAGCCTCCGTGCCCGGCAATTTTTTTTTTTTTTTAGAGAGAGAGTCTTGGTCTGTCACCCAGCCTAAAGTGCAATGGTGCGATCTCAGCTGGCTGCAACTTCCGCTTCCTGGGTTCAAGCAATTCTCCTATCTTAGCCTCCCAGGTGGCAGGGATTACAGGCATGTGCCACCACGCTTGGCTAATTTTTGTATTTTTGTGTTTTTTTTTTTTTTCTGAGATAGAATCTCGTTCTGTCACCCAGGTTGGAGTGCAGTGGCGCATTCTTGGCTCATTGCAACCTCCACCTCCCAGTTTCAAGCAGTTCTTATGCTTCAGCCTCCCAAGTAGCTGGGACTACAGGTGCGTGCCACCACGCCTGGCTAATTTTTTGTATTTTTAGTGGAGATGGGGTTTAACCATATTGGCCAGGCTGCTCTCAAACTCCTGACCTCATGACCGCACCCAGCCTTAATTTTTGTATTTTTAGTAAAGTTGAGGTTTCACCATATTGGTCAGGTTGGTCTTGAACTCCTGAACTCAGATGATCCATGTGTCTTGGCCTCCCACAGTAGCTGGGATTACAGGTGTGAGCCACAACTCCTGGCCCCAAAATTGGCCCCAAACTTTTTCTTGTGCCCTTTTAAAATCCTTTTCTCCCAGTCCTTCCCTTCACTCCTATCCCTGGCAACCATTGTTCTGCTTTCTGCTTTCTTTGATATAGTTGATACAGTGATTAGTTTGCTTTTTATTTTGGAGACTGACTCTCGCTTTGTCTCCAGGCTGGAGTGCAGTGGCATGATCTCGGCTCACTGCAACCTCTGCCTCCCGGGTTCAAGCGATACTCCTGCCTCAACCTCCTGAGTAGCTGGGTCTACAGGTGCACACCACCATGCCCAGCTAATTTTTGAATTTTTTATTTTTTTGAGACGGAGTCTCGCTCTATTGCCCGGGCTGGAGTGCAGTGGCCGGATCTCAGCTCACTGCAAGCTCCACCTCCCGATATACGCCATTCTCCTGGCTGAGCCTCCCGAGTAGCCAGGACTACAGGCGCCCACCACCATGCCCAGCTAGTTTTTTGTATTTTTTTAATAGAGACGGGGTTTCACTGTGTTAGCCAGGATGGTCTCGATCTCCTGACCTCGTGATCCGCCCCTCTCGGCCTCCCAAAGTGCTGGGATTACAGGCTTGAGCCACCGCGCCTGGCCCAATTTTTGTATTTTTAGTAGAGACGGGGTTTCACCATGTTGGCCAGGATCTCTTGACCTCGTGATCCGCCCGCCTCGGTCTCCCAAAGTGCTGGGATTACAGGCGTGAGCCACCGCGCCTGACCTAGTTTGCGTTTTTTAGAATTTTATATAAATGGAATTGTTTATTGTGCACTTTTTGGCGGGGGTTGTGGGGGGCTGGTTTCTGTCACTCCGTGTAATTATTTTGAGATTCATCCATGTGTGGGTTCATAATTCCAGACCAATAACATTTGAATAATTTATCCTATTGGTTTTATTTGGATTTTTTTTTTTTTTTTTTTTTTTTGAGACGGAGTCTCACTCTGTCGCCCAGGCTGGAGTGCAGTGACCGGATCTCAGCTCACTGCGAGCTCCGCCTCCCGGGTTCCCGCCATTCTCCTGCCTCAGCCTCCCAAGGAGCTGGGACTACAGGCGCCCGCCACCTCGCCCGGCTAGTTTTTTGTATTTTTTTTGTAGAGACGGGGTTTCACTGTGTTAGCCAGGATGGTCTCGATCTCCTGACCTCGTGATCCGCCCGTCTCGGCCTCCCAAAGTGCTGGGATTACAGGCTTGAGCCACCGTGCCCGGCCGGATTTTCTGTTTTTCTTATTTGACAAACTGGTGGTAGACGGCCTGGGGAAAGGCAGTTTCTAGATGTAAGAGCTTCGGGGAGGCACATTTTACCTTGCCTACCAGAGAAAGGTTTCAAAATGGGGTTGGTCGAGCCTGTCTTAATCATCGTATTTCTGAGTTACCTAAACTATAGTTGATATTAGATAGAAAATGCTTAGGGATAAGGCCCTAATTATTGGTGTTCGGGGTATGCAGAGAGGAAGAGCTTAGGGCAAATCTGCATTTTGGTGTTGCTTTGACTTGCTTCTGATTTTTAGTCTTGCCTCTTTACCTTTTTATTGGAAATAATGTGCCTTTTTTTTTTATTATTTTTTCTTTTTATATTTTTCTCACATCTGTAGCAGCCAGGCCTGTTTTTATTATTTAAGTTTAAACCAGGTATTTATTCAGAATTTTGAACAGTAGAGTGGAGACCTAATATCCATTTTGTAGTGAACAGTACTTTTGACTACCATCATTTTCTCTTCATAGAACAGGATAGGTATTTTGTTTCTTCCTAGGTGTTGTTTCCTTCTATATCCTTGACTTTTTTTTTTTGTATTCTTTTTGTGTTTTTGTTTGTTTTGTTTTTGAGACAGGGTCATACACTGCTGCCCAGGCTGGAGTACAGTGGCACGATCTTGGTTCACTGCAACCTCTACCTTTTGGGTTCAAGTGATTCTCCTGCATCAGCCTCCTGAGTAGCTGGGATTATAGGCATGTGCCACCACACCCAGCTAATTTTTATATTTTTGATAGAGACAGGTTTTTGCCATGTTGGCCAGGCTGGTCTCAAACTCCTGACCTCAGGTGATCTGCCTGCCTTGGCCTCCCAAAGTGCTGGGATTACAGGTGTGAGCCACCGCGCCTGGCCTATCTTTGACTATTCCAAGCCACAAAGCAGAACTAGTTCAGATCTATAGGGTGTAAAAATAAACCTAAGAGTAAGTGACAGCTGGTAAGGTTTCTCCGTAGTTCAAGAAACAGAACTGAAATCTGTATATCCTGAAGTCTTCTTCTTGGAGGGGGAAAGAAATTTGTGGTGCTGGAAAGGGAGGAAAAATATAAAACAGGTTCTTACATATTAATATCCTCTCCCCAGATCTGACAGGATGGCATCTGATGACTTTGATATAGTGATTGAGGCCATGCTGGAAGCTCCCTATAAAAAAGAAGAGGTAATATTTTCCACCTCACTCCTGGAATTGGGTTAATAAGAAAGAGTAGTTGTCGATCATGACTTTCAACTTTCAGCATTTTATGAATCCTCTTTCCCTGCTTATTTATTATGTACAATAACTAATCATAAAAGGCATAGTCTTAGTAAGCTTTGCTGGAGACTATGGTTAGGAGCCATACTTTTAGAGAGGACCAGAAACCGGGGTGGGCACATGATGGTGCTGGTAATCTGTGCTTTGCTCGAAACTCGAAGTGACACAGTAGAAAGTCACTGTACCTCAGACCTAGCACCAATTTCATTTTTTTTTTTTTTTTTTTTCTGTTGAGACAGAGTCTCGCTCTGTCACCAGGCTGGAGTGCAGTGGTGTGATCTTGGCTCACTGCAACCTCCACCTCCTGGGTTCAAGCGATTCTCATGCCTCAACCTCCCAAGTAGCTAGGATTATAGACAAAAGCCACCACGCCCAGCTAATTTTTGTAATAGTAGAGTCGGGGTTTCACCATGTTGGCCAGAATGGTCTCGATCTCCTGACCTCATGATCCACCCACCTTGACCTTCCAAAGTGCTGAGATTACAGGTGTGAGCCACTGCGCCCATCCCAATTTCTTTTTTAATATACTTTTTATAGAGACGGTCTTGCTGTGTTGCCTGGGCTGGTCTCGAACTCCTGGGCTCAAGGGATCTGCCTGCCGTGGCCTCCCAAAGTGCTGGGATTACAGGATTGAGCCACTGCACCTGGCCCACTTAACACCAATTTTCTTGCTTGCTTGCTTTTCCCTCCCTCTGCCCTTTCCTGCCATCCCTCCTTCCCCCACCTTTCTTTTTTTCTTCTTCTTCTTTTTTTTTTTTTTTTTTTTTTTTTT
>NC_045439.1:123384822-123396501 GCF_002776525.5 Piliocolobus tephrosceles
CAGTGGCGCATTCTCAGCTTACCACAACCTCTGCCTCCCGGGTTCAAGCGATTCTCCTGCCTCAGCCTCCCAAGTAGCTGGGATTACAGGCATGTGCCATCACGCCTGACTAATTTTGTATTTTTAGTAGAGATGGGGTTTCTCCATGTTGGTCAGGCTGGTCTGGAACTCCTCACCTCAGGTGATCTGCCTGCCTTGGCCTCCCAAAATGCTGGGATTACAGATAGGTGCCACCGCGCCCAACCTAGCACCAATTTGTAACTCTCTGGGAAATGTCAGTGGAGCAGATGTTGGGTAACCAAAGTTTGACATCAAAATCTGTCATGCTGATCTCTTCCTTTTAGGTAGTTTCCTTGATTCCTCTCTTACTCCCTTTGTTAGGAAATAAGGGTGCTCAAAATCTGGCTAATCAAGTGCTTTGATTTCTTTCTTGTCCACCTTTGTTCCCTTTGCCCATTGGAATCTGTGTGTCTGCCACCTTATACCTTGTGATATTTTCCTGGTGAATGCCTCAGGATGAGCAACAAAAGAAAAAAGTTAAAAAGGATTATCCTAGCAGTACCACCAGCAGCACCAGCAACAGTGGCAACAGTGGGACCAATGGAAGCAGCACCATCAGGGAGACAAGCAAGTGAGTGTGGGAGGAAGAAATGGGTTGGCACCTTGGGGAAGGGAAACAGTTTTGTCCATTGGAAAAATAACCAGAATAGGGAGATCGTTTCTGTTAAGAGTGCTGACTTTTAGTAATGGCTCCACTTAGGTCATGAGAATAATGGTGACTTGATTTATTTACCTAGTCTTCACTTTCCAGTATAGATTTGTGGATTAGTCCTAGCATCAGTATACTTCATTTGAATAAAATAGCAAGAGGAGCCAGGTGTGGTGGCTCACACCTGTAATCCCAGCACTTTGGGAGGCCAAGGTGAGTGGATCACCTGAGGTCAGGAGTTCAAGACCAGATTGACCAACATGGTGAAACCCCGTCTCTACTAAAAATACAAAAATTAGCTGGGCGTGGTGGCAGGCACCTGTAATCCCGGCTACTCGGGAGGCTGAGGTAGGAGAATTGTTTGAACCTAGGAGGTGGAGGTTGTAGTGAGCCGAGATTGCACCATCGCACTCCAGCCTGGGAAACAGAATGAGACTCTGTTTCAGACAAACAAACAAAAAATAGCAAGAGGATCCCTGATTTGGAAACACCAGGTTTTGCTTGGCATTAGGGGGAAAAATGGCCTCTTCAGATGCCTGACAGCTTTCAGGGCTGCAAGTTGGTATTGTGCAGTTGCTGTGAACTACTGCTGGATCATCTTCGGGGCTTTGGTCTTTCCATGCTTTCTGTTTCATTCTGGCCTTACTGTAATTCCTTTTCTTTGGCAGCAATAATGAAACCTTCTCTTTAAGAATTTACACTCCTGACCTGGCGCGGTGCTCACGCATGTAACCCCAGCACTTTGGGAGGCTAAGGCAGGTGGATCACTTGAGGCCAGGAGTTCAAGATGAGCCTGGCCAACATAGCGAAACCTTGTCTCTACTAAAAATATAAAAGATTAGCTGGGCATGATGTTACATGCTGTAATCCCAGCTACTCAGGAGGCTAAGGCAGGAGGATCGCTTGAACCTGGAAGGCAGAGGTTGCAGTGAGCCGAGATTGCACCACTGCATGACAGAGTGAGACTCTTTCTCAAAATTAAAAAAAAAAAAAAAGAATGTACTCTCTTTCACAGGAAGAAGAGGAGTCGGAGCCATAGTAAAAGCAGGGATAGAAAGCGCAGGTCAGTAATTCTGGGCCAGGCACAGTGGCTCATATCTTTAATCCTAGCACTTTGGAAGCCAAGGCGGGGAGGACCACTTGAGGCCAGGAGTTCCAAACCAGCCTGGGCAACATAGCAAAATCCTATCTCTACAAACAATTAAAAAATTACCCAGCTGTGGTGGTACATATTTGTACTCCCAGCTACTTGGGAGGCTAAGGCTGGAGGATTGCTTGAGCCCAGGAGTTTGAGGTTGCAGTGAGCCGAGATTGTAACACTAAACTCCAGCCTGGGCAACAGATTGAGAACCTGTCTCAAAAAAAATAAAAAAAAAAATTAAAACATTTAGCTTAAAACACAAACACATTATACAACTCGGCAAATTTTCTTTATGTCCTTATTCTATAAGCTTTTTTCTACTTTTAAATTTTTTTTGTCTTTTACTTTTTAAACATTATTGTTATTGTTGAAAACTACGACACAAAGACACATGAACCTAGGCCTGCAGGGGATGTTTCACCTCTGCATCTTGTCCCACTGGAAGGTCTTCAAGGGCATTAATACACATAGAGTTGTACTCTGCTATAACAATGCTTTCTTTAGGAGCACCTCCTGAAGGACCCACCTCTGTTCTGTAGTTAACATTTTTTTATAAGTAGAAGTAATATATTCTAGAATAATGACAATAAGTATAGTAAATACACGAATCAGTAACATCTTTATTTTTTATCGTGAAGTATTACTGTACATAATTGTTTTATTTTTAAACAATTTTTAATTGATGCATATAGATGTGTGTAGTTTCTGATATGTGTGAAATTTAATACATATAATTTGTAAAGATCAAATCGGTATACTTGAGATATCCTTGACTTAAATATTTGTCTTTTCATTATGCTAGGAAACATTCAAATTATTCTCTACTAGCTGTTTTGAAATGTATAATAGATTATTGTACATTGTAGTAATAACCCTACTGATCTGTTGAACACTGGGTCTTGTTTTTTCTTTTTTCTTTTTTTTTTTTTTCAAAGACGGCATTTCGCTCTTGTTGCCCAGGCTGGAGTACAATGGTGCGATCTTGGCTCACTGTAGCCTCCGTCTCCCGGGTTCAAGTGATTCTCCTGCCTTAGCCTGCTGAGTAGCTGGGATTACAGGCATGTGACACCATGCCTGGCTAATGTTTAATGTCTTTTTTTTTTTTTTTTTTTTAAGAGACAGAGTCTTACTCTGTTGCCCAGGATGCAGTGCAGTGGCACGATGTCGGCTCACTGCAACCTCCACCTCCCAGGTTTAAGCAGTTCTCCTGCCTCAGCCTCCCGAGTAGCTGGGATTACAGTCACGTGCCACCATGCCTGGCTAATTTTGTATTTCTGGTAGAGATGGGGTTTCACCATGTTGGTCAGACTGGTCTGGAACTCCTGACCTCAAGTGATCCACCCGCCTCGTTCTCCCATAGTGCTAGGATTACAGGCGTGAGCCACCACACCCAGCCTAATTTTGTATTTTTTGTAGAGACAGGGTTTCTCCATGTCGGTCAGGCTGGTCTTGAACTCTCGACCTCAGGTGATCTGCCCACCTTGGCCTTGCAAAGTTCTGGGATTACAGGCATGAGCCACCGCGCCCAGCTCTGGGTCTTATTTTTCCTAATTAATGATATATTTGTACCCATTAATCCACTTCTGTTGATTCCACCCACACCCCCTATCCCTCCATCCTTTCAGGCCTCTAGTAAACACTAGTCTACTTTCTGTTTTCATGAGATCCACTTTGTACATAATCGGATGTGCTGTACTTTTTATACAACTGGGAGTGCTATAGATAGTAGTTTGGTTTACACCAGCATCACCACAAACACATAAGTAATACGTTACGACATGACAGCGGCTGTAACATCGCTAGGTTATAGGAACTTTTCAGCACCATTATAATCGTATGGGACCACTGTTGTATATGCACTTGGTTATTGGCCTAAACATGATGAGGGCCTGACTGTAGTTGTTTCCATCTGTAGTCGTAGTCGAGATCGGGATCGGTATAGACGGAGAAACAGTCGGAGCCAAAGTCGAGATCGGCAGCATCGTCACCGTAGCCGTAGCTGGGATCGTCGACATGGTAGTGAGTCGCGAAGTCGGGACCGTCATCATGAGGATCGTGTGAGCTACAGGAGTCCTCCACTTGCCACTGGGTATCACTTTTTGCTAATAAGATTCACCTTGGTATAATAATATGGATAAAAAAACAAATGCACTATGAACCCTGCTTGAGGGTGCTTATTATAACACATTGTGATTGGCAGGATACTCAGGCACAGAAAGGGTTGGTATTCAAAATTTACTGTTGGGCATGGTGGCTCATGCCTGTAATCCCAGCACTTTGGGAGGCTGAGGCCAGAAGATCACTTGGCCCCAGGAGTTAAAGACCAGCCAGGGCAACATGGCGAAACCCTGCCTCTATGAAAAATGCAAAAATTAGCTAGACGTGGTCATGTGTGTCTGTAATCCTAGCTACACAAGGAGGCTGAGGTGGGAGGATAGCTTGAGCCTGGGAGGCAGAGGTTGCAGTGACCCGAGATGGCGCCACTGCACTCCAGCCTGGGTGACAGCGGAAACACTGTCTTAAAAAAAATAAAAATAAAATGAGACGAAGTACTGGAATCTGGTTTTCTCACCATGGAAGACCCAGCATTGGACCAATGAGAATAAAGTTTCACCTTTTGTTTTTCTCTATTCTTTAGTTATAGGTATGGACACAGTAAGAGTCCTCATTTCAGAGAGAAGAGCCCAGTCAGGTGAGTTGATAATGAACACTTTTTTAGGGATTGTGAGGTATGAGTAAAAGGTTATTTGAGCCAAATAACAGGAATGCGTAGTACTTGAGGGTTAGCTGGAGAACAATGACCAGGTATTGGAAGGGCTGGTCTTAACACATTTCACTCTTTAGGGAACCAGTTGATAATCTGAGTCCTGAGGAGCGTGATGCCCGCACAGTTTTCTGTATGCAGTTAGCTGCCCGCATTCGGCCTCGAGATCTGGAGGACTTTTTCTCTGCTGTAGGCAAGGTAACCCTCCCACCTTAGTTTTCTTCTGAGTAGCTTAGCTTCTATCTCCCTTTATGCCCAATTCAGGATTTCTTTTGTGTCCTGGATAGGTTCGCGATGTACGTATCATCTCAGATCGGAACTCACGTCGTTCTAAGGGCATTGCCTACGTGGAATTCTGTGAAATCCAGTCTGTGCCACTGGCCATTGGGCTGACTGGGCAGCGGTTGCTGGGAGTGCCTATCATTGTACAGGCTTCACAGGTGAGCAGGCTGAGAAACAGACATAAGATTTTAAGGGGAGAGGGAGTGTGGGACATGACCCATCATTTCCTCCTTCCCCAGGCAGAGAAAAACCGACTGGCGGCCATGGCCAACAACCTGCAAAAGGGCAGTGGTGGACCAATGCACCTCTATGTGGGTTCCCTGCACTTCAATATCACTGAAGACATGCTCCGGGGCATCTTTGAGCCCTTTGGTAAAGTGAGTAGAAGTGAGAGAAACCTCTGAAGGGAATTGGAAGAAGTGGGGAGGGTAGGGTGAGTGTTTGAGTGTACTTCTGTGTTCTGCCTGGCCATGATTAACCTGCTGCATACATCATAATGGGCATATGAGTCTCTGCTGTGAAAGTTTGGCTCCATCTCTGTTCATGTGCTTTGTAGACAAATAAGTTAGACACAATGAAATCAAATAATAGGCCAGATTAGGGAAGATTAGTAGGTAAGATTAAGATTACTAATTAAGAAACAGGGTACAGTGGCTCATACCTGTTGCAGCACTTTGGGAGGCCAAGGCAGGTGGATTGCTTGAACCCAGGAGCTTGAGAGCAGCCTGGGCAACATGGCAAAACCCTCTCTCTACAAGAAATACAGAAATTAGCTGGACATGTTGGCACGTGCCTGTAGTCTCAGCTACTTGGGAGGCTGAGGAGGGAGGATCACCTGAGCCCAGGGAGGTTGAGGCTGCAGTGAACTAAGACCATGCCACTGCACTCCAGCCTGGGTGACAGACATCTTGTCTCGGGAAAAAAAAAAAGTCAGTAGAAATATTTTGGTAAAAGGTGGCCTTTTTTTTTTTTCCGAGGCTCACTACAGCCTCGACCTCCCAGGCTCAAGTGACCCACCCACCTCAGCCTTCTGTAGGCGTGCACCACCACACCCTGCTAATTTTTGTATTTTTTGTGGACACGGGGTTTTGCCACGTTGCCTGCCCATGTCGGCTTTCCAAAGTGCTAGGATTACAGGAGTGAGCCACTGCACCCTACTGTTTCTTTTTAAAAGAAGGTTTGTGCCAGGCATTGTGGCTCACTCTATAATCCCAACACTTTGGGAGACTGAGGCAGGAGGATCACTTGCACCTGAGAATTTGAGAGCAGCCTGGGCAACCTAGCAAAACCTCGTCTTTGCAAAAAATAAAAAATTAGCTGGGTGTGGTGGCCTATGCCTGTAGTCCCAGGTACTTGGGAGGCTAAGGTGGGAAGATTGCTTGAACCTAGGAGATCAAGGCTACAGTAAGCCATGATTGTGCCACTGCCCTCCATTTTGGGCAGCAGAGTGAGACCCTATCGCCAAAAAAAAATAATAAAAAGATATGTAATTTGTTGGGTAGAAAGCTAGAAATATTGGCGGATCATCATGGCTCACTCCTGTAATCCCAGAACTTTGGGAAGCTGAGGCTGGTGGATCATTTGAGCCCAGGAGTTCAAGACCAGCCTGGCCAACGTGGTGAGACCCCATCTCTGCTAAAAATACAAAAATTAATGATTGCACCACTGCAGTCCAGCCTGGGCAACAGAGTAAGACTCTGTCTTTAAAAAAAAAAAAATCTGGATAGGAAAGATTGAAGATACGGACTAGTCAAAAATTTACTAATAATTTCCACTATTCTACTACAGATTGATAATATTGTCCTGATGAAGGACTCAGATACAGGCCGCTCTAAAGGTTATGGTTTCATCACGGTGAGTCTCCAATCTTTTAATTTTTTAATTTTAGTTTGGGTTTGTCCACTTGTCTGATTTTGCAGCTTAGCTTCATCCTCCTCCTTTAGGAACTGTCTAAATGACCGTAAACCCTGGTACCCGAAGCTTGGACTAGCCTTCTACCCCTTGAGATGAGTGCATTGCTTGAGATCTTGGCTTTGCTCCTACATTCTGTCAGTGGCCCTGGTATGGGGGTATCCAGGAGTTCAGCCAGCTTCCCTGGTGCTGCAACTTGGCTCTTTGGGCAATAGTAACCAGGCTGCAGCTAAAAGGTTGGGAGTGTGAGGGAATTAGGTATGGGCTTTTAAAGACATGCTTTATAGAGCTGATGTTTCTCATAATAGGAGTGAGAATAGGAAATTATGCTTCCCTCTGCTGCTACCCCATTTGAAGCAATTTCTGCACTGAGAAGGATCAGTTATTAACGTAGCACTGCCGGGCGCGGTGGCTCAAGCCTGTAATCCCAGCACTTTGGGAGGCTGAGACGGGCGGATCACGAGGTCAGGAGATCGAGACCATCCTGGCTAACACAGTGAAACCCCGTCTCTACTAAAAAACACAAGAAAAATTAGCCGGGCGAGGTGGCCGGCGCCTGTAGTCCCTGCTACTTGGGAGGCTGAGGCAGGAGAATGGCGTAAACCCGGGAGGCGGAGCTTGCAGTGAGCTGAGATCCGGTCACTGCACTCCAGCCTGGGTGACAGAGCAAGACTCCATCTCAAAAAAAAAAAAAAAAAAAAATAGCACTATGGAGAGAATAGTGAGGCCACCTAATTATGGGCAAGTTTCACCTTTTCCTAACGTTCCAACAAAATTGCTGCCAATTCCTATAACTGGTTCTTCCAGCCCCGTGTGACTCCAGGCTGAGAACTGGCCGCCAGCCACAAAATCTGATAGAAGCTTGTATTTTCTGGGCTTAAACCAGGCAACATACACCCCCACAGTTACCCATAGGGCACAGGGCAGTAGGTTGTATTCTATCTTTGGAATTACTCACCTCAAAAATACCCAGTAAAGGTAAGCCGTGTATAACACCTGCCCAGGACTGTCAGTACCACATGCCAGGCCCTAAGGCAGGTAATACTGCTAGCTAGCTAAACAAAGCTAGCTGTGGTGGTGAAAATTCTGTGGTGGCAAGTGACTTTTGTAACCTTTTCTAGCTCTCTATGTGACTGAGATATGGAAAGGCTTCCGTGGGGCATTTTTGCCCTTGTGTTGTTGCCTTTTAGGTCAACAACCTTGACACTTACACAAACAGCAGACTGGGAATCCTCTTTGTACCAGGGTGTTGCTGGGTGCTGCTGATAAAAGGGACTAGAGAGTAAAGGCCTTCTGGTCAGCAGGTCACTTAGTCAGCAGCTCTGGTGTGTATGTTGGGGTGTGCTTGCTGCGTTGCTGTCAGCACTAGGGTGTGTTCCCTCCTAAGCCTGGAATTAGGAGTTCCAGATTCCTAGTACTTGACTAAGAACTAAAACTTGGCTGGGCACGGTGGCTCATGCCTGTAATCCCAGCAGTTTGGGAGGCCAAGGTGGGTAAATTGCTTGAGGTCAGGAGTTCAAGACCAGCCTGGCCAACATGGTGAAACCCCATCTCTACTAAAAAAACAAAAATAAAAAAACTAGCTGGGTGTGGTGGTGGGAGCCTGTAATTCCAGCTACTCGGTAGGCTGAGGCAGGAGAATTGCTTGAACCCAGGAGACGGAAGTTGCAGTGAGCTGACATGGTGCCACCACACTCTAGCCTCAGTGACAGAGTGGGACTCCATCCCCCCCCAAAAAAAGAACTAAAACTTACTAGTACAGAGAACTGAATTAAAAGCCCAGGAGCCTTGGCTCTTAGCCTGTCTTCCATTTGATATACCCATTTGTGAAATAACTTGTCAGGCTAGATTTCCTACAATAATAAACTTTTGCATTATTAGATTCTTAATGGAGCTGGAAGATTGAAAAGTGACTGCCATTGAGTTCGTTGGAAAAGGTCCTTTTCAGAGAACCATTTTGAGGTGATGGGCATAGGTCATATTTTCTGGGAAAGAAAAGTTTGTACCTCAGTGAGCATACAATTTTCCTGGGATAGTAGGACTAGGGAGTGTTACTGGGGCTTTGAGAGCATGTCTTTGGTGAGGAGGTGGCTAACACGGCCTGGGTTTCTTATAGTTCTCTGATTCTGAGTGTGCCCGGCGGGCCCTGGAACAGTTGAATGGCTTTGAGCTTGCTGGTCGACCTATGAGGGTTGGCCATGTGACTGAGCGACTGGATGGTGGCACAGACATCACTTTTCCTGATGGGGACCAGGAGCTGGATCCGGGATCGGCAGGTGGACGTTTGCAGCTCATGGCAAAACTGGCAGACGGTAAAATATCTCCACAAGGTGAAGAATAGGGGGTTGAATTTTAGATCAAGGGTTGGGGCTTAATCCCACCTTTTCCTTTTAGGCTCTGGAATCCAACTGCCAACCACTGCTGCTGCCGCCGCTGCTGCTGCTGCTGCTGCCCAAGCTGCTGCCTTGCAACTGAATGGAGCAGTTCCCTTGGGGGCCCTGAATCCAGCAGCTCTGACTGGTAGTCTTGGACATGGGAAAGGAAGGGAAGGTTTGGGGGTCTGGAAAGAAGGAGTGCACTGTGCTTGCTCACTCACTCTGCCTCTCTTTGTTCTAGCTCTGAGTCCAGCCCTGAACCTTGCCTCCCAGTGCTTCCAGCTGTCCAGCCTCTTTACCACCCAGACCATGTGAGTCTCAGGGCCTCGCTCATTCTAGTCTTTGATTATTCTTTTTCCTTTGAATTCCCATTTACCTCTTCTTTCCACAGGTAAATCAGTGGCACCTTGTGCCTCTGGATCCTGCCACTTCACATCTACTCTTCCATGGCCCCGTTTCTCCATTTTGTGGACCAAGCCATCCTGAGGATATGGACATTGTCTCTGAGGAAATTGGGGCCACCCTTAAGATACCAAGAAGAGCTCCTGCCCATGGCTCCACTGGAAATGGACTCTGCTGAGCAAAGCTCCCAGTTGAAGAGAACAGAATCCACACCTGCATTGAATACCTGTTTCTCCATGTGTATCGTCTCTGAGATTACCTTCTTGCCCTTTCCAACACCTTAGTGATTCCTCAATTCCTCCCCCATTGGGAAGGCCATAGGGCATTAACTGAAGGAACTGGCCTCTCTCCTTTTCCGGTACCTTTACCCTTTAGTCTGTCAAGGAAAACCTTAGGACCTCGGAATCAAGAGGACTGAGTTTGTGGGTGAACCTTGAAGGTGCTCTTTCTGCTACAGGGGCCCTGGGAGATAGCATGGACATGTGCATTGAGAAGCCAGCCTCAGACCTTAGCTTGAAGCAGCTTGAGGCGAGACCTGCTGTAGGCTCAGCATCTTGCTAGGAGGCATGGGAGTGATCCATCCTGCCAGGCATTTAGGGGCTTTCAGAAATTTAGTAAAAGGTGGAGCGTACCTTTCCCGTATCTTCCATCTTCATATGTATACTTGTCCTCCCTTCCATTTCCTCCTTTTGGCCCAGGGTGGGAGGATGGAGGGAGGCTGCTACTCTCTACCACTTCCTGTGTACTTCTGCTGTGGCCTCAATCCTGGCAATTAAAGCTGCTCCCATCCCCTACCTGGGCATGTGTGAGCCCTTCTCACTGGATTTTATACCCTTGTGTCTGTGTACATAAATATATATACATATATATATATGTAAACTTTGTACAAAAGGCAAGCCGCCGCCTCGTGGTGGCTGTTGCCCATTTGTGTGTGGTCTTTGTTATGTATCTCTCTGACAACTTCTCATGAGCCCAACTCATGTTGTTTCTAGGGATATAAAACATTAGTAACACCATTGTGTTTCTTTTATTTATTTAACCACCTTTAGAAAGAGTGAAAACTCACACCTGGGTGGGGTTCCCATTCTGTATCTGCATTACACTCTTGATCCTATGGTTGTCTTCTCCATCTATCTTCATCTTAACTATCTCCATCCCAACTACCCACTGGACAGAATTACCCAAACAGCCAAGTTGCAGCACCGGGACAGACTTAAGACTTAACAGGCTCCTTTTCTGTGCCTAATGACAGATCTGATCTTTCCAGCAGATGGCACTATGACAGTACTACATTCTACACTTTTTTTTTTTTCTAGTGGGGGGGTTGTGATCTTGAAGATTTAAGTACCAGAGCTAAGCTAAGCATTCTTAACTCTATTGGCCTTTGTACCTACCTTTGACGCTCTTTGTAGTAGCAATCCCAGTCCAATATCCAAAGGGGTTTGGGTCTTATTTAACAGCAGGTTCCCCTGACCTGATGTCTGCTATTGTTCCTCTGTCAGTCACTGCAACCCTTGCTTTCCATATGACTCTGCCTGGGATAACACAGGCCTGGGACCAGTGAATTCTAGGGAACCGAGTATTCCAGAAATACCTCTGTGAAAGGGAAGGTGCACCTACCACTGCCTTAATAATGAGGAGGTGGGAGAGGTTGTCTCACCCAGCTTAGGGACCAAATGAAAGGAGAAGGCCTGAATTCAGGGGCAGGGCTCTGTGGGGCTCCTTTTTTGATCTCTATGGCAACAAAATGCTAAGACTTTCTTATGCTAAAAATATGGATAATTGCTGTTAGGTTTTAATTTGTCAGCTCTCAGACTTCTAAGCCAGTGATGTTAGCCTCTGGGGTTGCTTTTAACACAAAATCACTTAAATACTTGAAGCCTGCTTGAGTCATAAACGGCCAGTGGAACTCTAGCTCCCAAGTCTGTTCACTGCTTCTATAACAATACCACAGACTGAGTAATTTATAAAGAAAAGAAGTGTAGGCTGGGTGCGGTAGCTCACGCCTGTAATCCCAACACTTTGGGAGGCCGAGGTGGGCGGATCACGAGGTCAGGAGTTCGAGACTAGCCTGGCCAACATGGTGAAACTCTGT
>NC_045439.1:123396511-123428077 GCF_002776525.5 Piliocolobus tephrosceles
CCTGGGCAAAAGAGGGAGATTCCATCTCAAAAAAAAAAAAAAAAAAAGAAAAAAGAAAAGAAAAGGGTATTTCTCACAGTTCTAGAGGCTGGGAATTCCAAGAGCATGGTTCCTGCATCTGGTGAGGGTCATCCCATGGCAGAAGGGCACAAGGTAGAAACGAGTACATAAGACAAAGGGACCATGGGCCAAACTTGCTTTGTAACAGCCCTCTCTCGTGATAACCTGCTCTGTGATAGTAACATTAATCCGTTGATGAGGGCTCTGTCCTTGTGACTCAGTCACCTCGTATTAAGCCCCATCTTCAACACTGTTGCATTGGGAGTCAAATTTCCAATGTGAACTTTTGGGGGACACATTCAAATCACAGCATTTCTGATTCTTCCAGGCCTAGATCTCAGCTGATGTTGCTATTCTCCTGGTTACCCCCATCCCTTCCCCCATCTGATCCTAGTTTGCTTTCTGGACCTGGGGAAGGGAAGGAGGATGGACTATTTTTAGATAAAAGCTGCTGGCTATGACCCAGCAGCCCTACAGTTATTGATTTGGCTTCTAATGCATCTTGAGAAGTGCAGTGGGTACCATTTTTGTTAGTCATCCTGAGGCCATGAACTGGATCTTCTCAGGGCTGGCTTGGCTCCTTCAGACTATTATAAATATCCACAGGCCTTGCCTCCCTGCCTTCCTCTGCTTGGTTTCCTTATGTTTCCATCCCTAGCTACTTTGACCTTCCTACACTCGGATCCTTCCACCTCAGCTCTTTCTTGTTCTTAGTTCCTCACGTAGCCTCTTGCTGGGAGAGAGACAATGTTGGAAATAAGGAAATATCTAAGACAATTTCCAGTCTCACTCCATATAAGGTGATGGTATCTAGTGAGTGACAGTTGGTGTCAGTATGTGACTCAGTGCCTTCTTGTTACTCATCCCTCCATACGTAGTGGTTAGAGTGAAGAGAAGTGGGCAGTGAACAGACTCTGGACCCAGCTTAAGGTAAAAGAAACTTCCCTCAACATCTACCTGCACATGGTGGCTGGCAGGGTAGGGGTGACATTGTGACTCAGATCCTTTGCCCAGCATAGTTAGAATTTTCCTACCAGTCCTCAGTTCTAGAAAAGATTCTCACCTGATTTTTGGCTTCCAGTCTATGCTTCTATATTCTCTAAGGTGGCGGCTTTTCTTCCCTGTTCTTTAAACTGTTGTGCTCTTGACACAGGAATTCTGCCTGCTTCCTCAGACTCCCACCAACCCCCTATATAGGAGTTACCAGTAGAAGCAGAGGCTTGACCTGTGAACCTTTAGTCCTGGAGCATATGATGAAGGGAATTGAGCAAAAACTTGGAAGGATGGGGCCGGGCGCAGTGGTTCATGCCTGTAATCCCAGCACTTTGGAAGGCTGAGACGGGCAGATCATGAGGTCAGGAGATCGAGATCATCCTGGCTAACACGGTGAAACCCCGTCTCTACTAAAAAACACAAAAAACTAGCCAGGGGAGGTGGCAGGTGCCTGTAGTCCCAGCTACTCGGGAGGCTGAGGCAGGAGAATGGCATAAACCCGGGAGGTGGAACTTGCAGTGAGCAGAGATCTGGCCACTGCACTCCAGCCTGGGTGACAGAGTGAGACTGTCTCAACAACAACAACAACAACAACAACAAAAAAAAAACTTGGAAGGATGGAATTATATCACAGTCCCTCTTTTCCCTGTAATGGAAAGGCTTTAGTGAAAATCAGGCAGCAACACTTGGACAGTGAAAATAGACTCTGAAAGGTGAGGTGACAAGAGGTGACATAATGGTCATTGTTAACATTTATGCAAGGTTGGTTGTAGGTTAGGTGTTCTAATCATTTTATGTGTATTAAGTCACCAAATCCTCACAACAATTCTCTAAAGTAGTTTATTATCTTTACTTTGTAAACAAGGAAGCATATCCAAATAGGTTAAATAATTTTCCCCATAAGCACAAAGTTAGCAAGTTAGGGATTCCAATCCAAGTACTCTGGCTTCAGATCCCTTGATCTTAACCTTACCTGCCTCTCAGCACCACCGGGAAGACAAGGCCTTGGAGTCAGTGAGGAAGTGTCACATTTCCTATCCCTGCACCCATAGCTCTCAGTAGACTCAGAATTTTTCCACTGCCATGTCTTTGCTTATCTTGAGTGACAGTGTTTGTGGGTGAACCTTGAAGGTGCTCTTTTTCTGCTACAAGGGCCCTGGGAGATAGCATGGACATGTACATTGTGAAGCCAGCCTCAGACCTTATCTTGAAGCAGCTTGAGGCCAGACCTACTGTAGGCTCAGTATCTTGCTAGAGGCATGGAAGTGATTCATCCTGCCAGGCATTTTTCTTCCTTTCCTCCTTCTGCTGATAAAAGTCCTGTCCTTGAAGACCTTGAAGCTTTCCTAGGTGGAGTTAATCTCTCTTTTCAGTATTCTTTGTCCTCTTGTGGGTCATCTTACTCTACTTTTATTTAGTAAATAAAATAATTTCAGTAAAAATTATTGTATTGAAAACTGCATTACTCGATGGTTACAGCCTGGTGAGACCAGACTTAGATGTCTTTCTCATGCTTGCTTTGCCTTGCACATATTAAATGTCTGTAGAATTGAATGAATGTTCTCTGTGTTAAAGTCAGCACCAAGCTTTCCAAAGGCTGCCCCTTCTAGGCCGCTTTTCCCAGGAGCCTCATCCATTCCTTCCTCACTCCACAAGGAGAGAAGATGCAGCTTTACTCTTTTTGATGTTACCATGGTAGCCTGTGATACTTTCTTTCTAAAGTGCTGCTTGCCATCCACCAGAGACTGATGCTTCCATGGCAACCAGGTGAAGGCAATAGTCACGAGCTGGATGCAGGAAAGGAATTCCGGTCTGAGAAGCTGCATATCTGAATCTTCTAGCTTCAGACATCCTTTCCCCTCTCTTCTAACTTTTGGGCTTTATATCCAGGACTGGTTTGCTCTCCGATATGCCCTTGGTTGAGAGAGCTCTGTGAAAGTGAGGTGAAGCAGACCAACCAACTCAGATTATGTGGGAAGGTGGGGGCAAGGAAAGAGCTGATCAAAGATCACTTCAGAAAGTTGGATGAAGTCTATTAGTTGTTCAGATGATCTGCTCTCAAAAGCCCGTAAGGAGTTGGCTGGAGTTGCTGGAGAGCCATTAAGCAGTTATTTTTGAGAGCAATGGGTAGATGAATGAGGTGCCTGAAGACTGGAAAGGAGCCAGTCAGTGCCAGATTGTAGAAAGGAGGAACAATGACCTTGACAATAGGAGACCTGTCAAACTTGCCAATGTTCCAGAAAGGATGAGAGTTTCAGTCAGCTTTCAGGCATCAGGAAGCCTATTTGCTTAGAATTAGTGGTGCTAAGAATTTGCCTCCTCTCAACTCCTGAGCATAAGCAAGCTAGGGGACCTCCACCCTGTAGCTGAGTGTCACACTCTGGAACCACACAGCATGGTTCAGACCCCTCTTCCCTCACAAACTAGTTGAATAAGCTTGGGTAAGTTCCTTCACTGCTGTCACACTTCATCTGTAAAAAGGAAATAGTAACACCTATCTCATAGGGATGTTGTGAGAATTCATTGAGAAGGGTTTGGAACTTGGCTTATTACTGTCCTCAGTATTTTCATTCCTTTGGATGCCTACTCACTTGATTTTCTAGCTGACTTCATTCTCCCCAACTTCAGAGCTCAAGGTTTATGGGGAAAAGCAAGGGCGGTGCAATGGTGAAAATAAATCTTCATTTTTAAATAAATAAATTGTTCCTGGGCTAAAGCCCCAAGCTCACAAGGTCTTGGGTCACATATAACCTGCCTAGTTTTCAGGAAAACAAATCCCACTAGCCCAATCTCTTTATGCTGGAGACTCTGTCCATATAGTTAGATTTTAACCAGATGGTTTTGAGAAATCAAAATGAGCCCTCCTCACAGGTACCTTCAAGGTACCTAACACCATTAGCTTTGTCTGGCAGGGGAAAAATGCCAGGGCACTCTGTTTTGTTTTGTTTTGAGACAGGGTCTGGCTCTGTTGCCCATGCTGGAGTACAGTGGTGCTATCACAGCTCACTGCAGCCTCAACCTCCTGAGCTCAAATGATCCTCCTGATTAGCTGAGACTACAGGTATGTGCCACTATGCCCAGCTGAGTTTTGTATTTTTTGTAGAGATGGGGTCTTGCTATGTTGTCCAGCTGGTCTTGAACTACTGGGCTCAAGTGATCCTCCCTCTTTGGCCTCCCAAAGTGCTAGGATTATAGGTGTGAGCCACCACAACTGGCTGAGAGCACCCTCTGTTTACCACCCTTTCATTAGCATCTCTCCTAGCCTCCCCCAAGCACCCATCTTTGTTGGTCTCCAGAGCCTAGCCCTACACTGGCACTTTCCTTTCTGAATAAGTATTATATTTATTTATTTATTTTTATTTATTTATTTTTTTGGAGACAGTGTACGGGTTTCTCCATGTTGTCATTCTGGTCTTGAACTCCTGACCTCAGGTGATCCGCCCACCTTGGCCTCCCAAAGTGCTGGGATTACAGCTGTGAGCCACTGTGAGCCACTAAATAAGGCACTGGGCCTTATTTATTTATTTTTTTATTTTTATTTTTGAGACGGAGTCTTGCTCTGTCGCCCAGACTGGAGCACAGTGGCGGATCTCAGCTCACTGCAAGCTCCGCTTCCCGGGTTTACGCCATTCTCCTGCCTCAGCCTCCGGAGTAGCTGGGACTACAGGTGCCCGCCACCTCGCCCGGCTAGTTTTTTGTATTTTTTTTTTTTTAGTAGAGATGGGGTTTCACTGTGTTAGCCAGGATGGTCTCGATCTCCTGACCTCGTGATCCGCCCGTCTCGGCCTCCCAAAATGCTGGGATTACAGGCTTGAGCCACCGCACCCGGCCTATTTATTTTTTTTGAGACGGAGTCTTGCTCTGTCGCCCAGGCTGGAGTGCAGTGGCCGGATCTCAGCTCACTGCAAGCTCCGTCTCCCGGGTTTATGCCATTCTCCTGCCTCAGCCTCCCGAGTAGCTGGGACTACAGGCGCCCGCCACCTCCCCAGCTAGTTGTTTTTTTGTATTTTTTTTGTAGTAGAGATGGGGTTTCACCGTGTTAGCCAGGATGGCCTCAATCTCCTGACCTCGTGATCCGCCTATCTCGGCCTCCCAAAGTGCTGGGATTACAGGCTTGAGCCACCGCACCCGGCCTATTTATTTTTTTTGAGACGGAGTCTTGCTCTGTCGCCCAGGCTGGAGTGCAGTGGCCGGATCTCAGCTCACTGCAAGCTCCGTCTCCCGGGTTTATGCCATTCTCCTGCCTCAGCCTCCCGAGTAGCTGGGACTACAGGCGCCCGCCACCTCCCCAGCTAGTTGTTTTTTTGTATTTTTTTTGTAGTAGAGATGGGGTTTCACCGTGTTAGCCAGGATGGCCTCAATCTCCTGACCTCGTGATCCGCCTATCTCGGCCTCCCAAAGTGCTGGGATTACAGGCTTGAGCCACCGCACCCGGCCTATTTATTTATTTTTTTGAGACAGAGTCTCACGCTATCACCCAGGCTGGAGTGCAGTGGCATGATCTCTGCTCACTGCAACCTCTGCCTCCTGGGTTCAAGTGATTCTCCCGCCTCAGCCTCCGGAGTAGCTGGAATTACAGGCGCCCACCACCATGCCTGGCTAATTTTTGTAATTTTTTTTTTTAGTAGAAACAGGGTTTCACCATGTTGGCCAGACTGGTCTCAAACTCCTGACCTCGTGATCTACCCACCTTGGCCTCCCAAAGTGCTGGGATTACAGGTGTGAGCCACTTGACCGACGTGAATAAGTATTTTAAATCAGCACAGGTCCTCTGCTTAAAGTCAAGTTATAATTTGAACACAAAATTTGAACCCAGGCCGGGCGCGGTGGCTCAAGCCTATAATCCCAGCACTTTGGGAGGCCGAGACGGGCGGATCACGAGGTCAGGAGATCGAGACCATCCTGGCTAACACGGTGAAACCCCGTCTCTACTAAAAAATACAAAAAAATTAGCCGGGCGAGGTGGCAGGCGCCTGTAGTCCCAGCTACTCGGGAGGCTGAGGCAGGAGAATGGCGTGAACCCGGGAGGCGGAGCTTGCAGTGAGCTGAGATCTGGCCACAGCACTCCAGCCTGGGCGACAGAGCAAGACTCCATCTCAAAAAAAAAAAAAGAAAGAAAAATCGGGGCGGGCGCGGTGGCTCAAGCCTGTAATCCCAGCACTTTGGGAGGCCGAGGCGGGCGGATCACGAGGTCAGGAGATCAAGACCATCCTGGCTAACATGGTGAAACCCCGTCTCTACTAAAAATAAATACAAAAAACTAGCCGGGCGAGGTGGCGGGCGCCTGTAGTCCCAGCTACTCCGGAGGCTGAGGCAGGAGAATGGCGGAAACCCGGGAGGTGGAGCTTGCAGTGAGCTGAGATCCGGCCACTGCACTCCAGCCCAGGAAACAGAGGGAGACTCTGTCTCAAAAAAAAAGAAAAAGAAAGAAAAAGAAAAATCATGCAGTAAAATGCCATCACAGAGCTTCAATTGCCAATCTTTCCCCCAACCTTCCACCAAACAACAAAACCCTATAAAGGGTTACCTGTTAGTCCTATGGGAGGCATGTTGGACTTTGTAGACCATAACTTAAATTTTTATCTCCAGATGATGCTGTGCTTGAGAGTTTAGCAAGCTGCTTTGATGCCTAAATAAGGGACATAGGTTGCAAAAGGCATTACTACTTCCACTGCTTCTTTATATAATGCTTGAGAAATTACAAAGATCTTTGCTCTTTTATTTAGTCCTCATGACTTTGCTACAAGGCAGGTATTCTTCGTTTTAGAGTTGGGATAGCGTAGCTGAGTTCAGCAAACCAGACAGGTTAAGAGTGACTTTATCCACAGACCCCCATCCAGGAAACATCCTGAGCACTAACTGAAAAGCATTCAAGGGCTTGCTGAATTTGCATTCACATCTGGAGTTTTCAAGGCCACTAAGCTATGGAAACTTGACATCAATATTCAAATAGATGAAAAGGGACCTTGAGCATATCCATCAGAGACTCACCAAGATGATAAAGGCCTAAGAAGCAGTATGCTCTTGTCTGGTGTTTGTGTCCTTTGACGACTGCACCATCCACCCAAATTTTGCTGCCTTCTTTATAGGAAGGGCCTTGTTCTCATGTGGTGGGCTGCCCACTGTTTCTCCTCTGGGCATTTGCTCATGTAGTTTGACCACAAGGAATGCTTCTCCTTCTTTCTCTCATCTATCTATAGTCTACATATCCTTTAAGGCCCAGTTTCTAAAATATGTCTTCCAAATTTACTGTTTCTTCCATTCAGAATTCCTGGAACACATGAGGTAGCCCCAAGTTAGATAGAATGTGGTATTGTTTGCTGCTGTTTTGCCTGTTTTGTGCTGTACCACCTCATCCATCTCCCCAGCTTAATTGTAAGCTATTTGAGGGGCAGAGATTGTGTCTTACTTGTATTTGTTTTCCCCATTGGGCCCAGCACAGTGATTGGCATATTGCAGATGTTTAGTACTTGAGAGAAACAAAATGTCTTCTTGCATTTGTGGATGAAAGATTAAAATGTCCAGGAAAAATTTACTTAGATTAATGTGGATTTAAACTATGTTAGATTAATAAAAAGATGTATGTGTGTGAACTTCCTGGGAGTGAGGGTTTAACCCAGAGGACATCCACACATAACCCTGTCTGTCTTTCAGAAGAGAAGAGCCCCTGTTCCATTCTCTCTAGAGGGGATCGGATATAGCAGGGCCTAAAAGCTCCTCTGTAGGCAGAGGCCCAGAGTGGAGAGATTTCCAGATGCAGGACTCCCCACTCCTCTGGCCCTCAGGGAAGACCACACAAAGTCTATGCTCTGGGCCAATGAGGGGGTCTTGTGGGCAAAGGGGAGTGGGAGTAGTAGGGGCTGGGCAGGGGCTGGTAAGGGAACACGGACTCCAAGACAAAATTGCAGTGGTTAAGAGATGCATGAGGACAGAAGGGACCTTACCTGGCATGGCAGCTCAGGCCCCAATGCCCTCTGCTGACCTCTCACCCCAGCCAAGATCAATGGCTCTACTGTGCCTTGATCAGAGAAAGAGAGAATGGTGTGTGGCTCTTGGAGCAGGCCTCACCTCTCCCAAGTCTGGCGGGAGCCTGGCTTCAGCTTCTGTCTGTTCTGAGCTATTCCCTGTAGGCGTCTGGAGGGAACACACAGATGGGTTGGGCTGATGGGACTAGCTGGGTTGGGGGAGGGAGGCTCGTGGTATATGGCTCCCCTCATGGGGGAGGTCTTGCCGTCATCAT
Organism: Piliocolobus tephrosceles; assembly: GCF_002776525.5. Classification (NCBI taxonomy): domain Eukaryota; kingdom Metazoa; phylum Chordata; class Mammalia; order Primates; family Cercopithecidae; genus Piliocolobus; species Piliocolobus tephrosceles. The sequence continues at coordinate 123,404,805 of NC_045439.1, forward strand.
CTTCCATACACGAAAGACGTTTTAAGCTTCTGCCACATAAAAGGCACTGGGCCTTTCTTGTTCCTCATCCTCCTCTCTGGCCATATCTGACCACTGGTGATACTCTCCTAGAAACCCCTCCTCTGGCAGTAGTCACAACAGGCTCAATCCTAGTTCTCCCACTACCTCTTTGGCAGTTGCTTCTCCACCTTCTCCATCTATATATCCCCAGGAGCTCCTTTTTCCCTCTTTTTTCTCTGGACCCCTGGGGCTTTGTTTTAAATTATTTTGTTTCTTTTCTTTCTTTCTTTTTTTTTTTTTTTTGAGACGGACCCTCACTCTGTCGCCAGGCTGGAGTGCAGTGGCATGATCTCGGCTCACTGCAACCTCTGCTGCCCAGGTTCAAGCGATTCTCCTGCCTCAGCCTCCCGAGTAGCTGGGATTACAGGTGCCTACCCCTGCACCTGACTAATTTTTGTAGTTTTTGGTAGAGACGGGGTTTCACTATCTTGGCCAGGCTGGTCTTGAACTCCTGAGCTTATGATCCACCCGCCGTGGCCTCCCAAAGTGCTGGGATTACAGGTGTGAACCACTGTGCCCGGCCTATTTTGTTTCATTTTTGAAGAGTTACTAAACAACATAGTTAAAATTTCCAAAGGTAGGCCAGGCACGGTGGCTCACACCTGTAAATCCCAGCACTTTGGGAGGCCGAGGTGGGTGGATCACGAGGTCAGGAGTTTGAGACCGGCCTGGTCAAGATGGTGAAATCCCCATCTCTACTAAATACAAACATTAGCTGGGCATGGTGATGGGCACCTGTAATCCCAGCTACTCAGAAGACTTAGGCAGGAGAATCGCTTGAACCCAGGAGGTGGAGGTTGCAGTGAGCTGAGATTGTGCCACTGCACTCCAGCCTTGGTGACAGAGCAAGACTCTGTCTCAAAAAAAAAAAAAAAAAACTTCCAAAGGTAGAAAAAGGGCATACAGACTGGGCACAGTGGCTCAGGCCTGTAATCTCAGCACTTTGAGAGGCTGAAGCAGGTGAATCACCTGAGGTCAGCAGTTTGAGACCAGCCTGACCAACATGGAGAAACCCCATCTCTACCAAAAATACAAAATTAGCCAGGCATGGTGGCACATGCCTGTAATCCCAGCTACTCGGGGAGGCTGAGACAGGAGAATCGCTTGAACCCAGGAGGCGGATGTTGCGGTGAGATCGTGCCATTGCACTCCAGCCTGGGCAACAAGAGTGAAACTCTGTCTCAAAAAAAAAAAAAAAGAAAAGAAAAGAAAAGAAAAAGTGAAAAAGAAAAAGGGCATACAATGAAGAGTCAGTTCCCCTCTTCTACTCACCCAGTCCCCTTCCCAGAGGCAGCCAGTACCACCTTTTTTTTTTTTAGACAGAATCTCACTTTGTTGCCCAGGCTGGAGTATAGTGGCAGGATCTCAGCTCACTGCAACCTCCACCTCCTGGGTTCAAACAATTCTCCTGCCTCAGCCTCTCGAGTAGCTGGGATTACAGACATGTGCCACCATGCCCAGCTAATTTTTGTATTTTTAGTAGAGAAGAAATTTTGTCATGTTGGCCAGGCTGGTCTCGAACTCCTGACCTCAGGTGATCTACCTGCCTTGGCCTCTCAAAGTGCTGGGATTACAGGCATGAGCCACCCTGAGCCTGGCCTGTCACAAACCCTTTTGTGAATCTGATGAAATTCATGAACCCTATTCTCAGACACATGCATGACTACACAAATACATCAGATTGTATGTGCCATTTCACAAGACGCAGACTCCATCAGTAGTCTGGGGTAAGGATCTCAGCCTGTACTGTATCTTCTCCCTTAGTATAATTATGGATCCCCTTGCAAAATGAAAATCAGGGCTACTTGTTTGAAGAATTTTAAGAACACAACAGCAGAACATTAAACTAAGCTTAGGGCCCTGTGTGACTGCACAGGTCACCTTTTCCCCTTGCTCTTCTACTACTATCTTTATGGTAATTATTCTCAAATCTGTTTCTCTTGTCCCAACTTGTTCTGAATTTCGGATTCAGCTCCAGAGAACTGCTGAAACCCCATACAGATGTTCTTCTAGCATCTCAAATTCAGTTTCTCCAAAATGGAGCTCCTTACTCTCACTACCTCCTTTGCCCCCTAACTCCAAGTTCCTCACCATCCTCTCACCACCTACAACTTTTTCCTCTCTTTATACCATCCACTAAGTTGCCAAGTCCCATTAATTCTGACCCTCAAACCCATGCCTCCTTCCTTTCCCACTGCCACCCTCCTCAGGATGGCCTTTCATTATCCTCCATATGTATCATTCTTACTGGTCCCTAAACTCAGCTCCTCAGGACTTACCTCTGCAGCTCCAATCCATACACACCTCTCCCAGCCTCCTCTTTCCAAAGGACCATCCTAATCATGACTTCCACATTCAGAGACCTGCAGTGACTCTCCCTGCCTACAGAGTTGGGCACAAACTCTTTTTCCTGGCATTTAAGGTCCTTTACAGTGGGACTCCAAACCTTCTTTTCTATGCTCATCTCTTACCCCTCCTCTTCATGTCCCTGAGGTTTCAACCCAACTGTACAGCCATCTGGTCCCTTAATGGGCCCAGTGTGTTTTCCTGCATTTTAAAATTTGAGCTGCCTCTGTTCATGGTCCTCAGAATTTAGAACTTGCTTACTCCACTACAGGCATGTAATTTCTATGGACCTTTCACCACAGTTGCTGCACATGGCCCTGCCCATTGTGTCCCTACATCTTGACTGCTGTCCCCTCTTTCTCTTCCTCCCATCCTTATTGGAAAGGGAGCCTCAGATGCAAAAGTGGATAAAATCACCATTAAGTATCAAGCAGAGCCGGGCGCGGTGGCTCACACCTATAATCCCAGCACTTTGGAAGGCCGAGGCGGATGGATCACCTGAAGTCAGCAGTTCAAGATCAGCCTTGTTAACACGGTGAAACTCCATCTCTACTAAAAATACAAAAATTTAGCCAAGCGTGGTGGCAGGTGCCTGTAATCCCAGCTACACAGGAGACTGAGGCAGAAGAATCACTTGAACCCGGGAGGTGAAGGTTGCAGTGAGTGGAGATCGCGCCATTGCACTCCAGCCTGGGCGATAAGAGCAAGACTTCATCTCAAAAAAAAAAAAAAAAAGTATCAAGCAGACACAGAATCCCAACTCTGCTGCTTACTGGGTAACCTCAGGCAAGTGACTTACACTGCGTTTCTTCTACTGTTAAACAGGTAGTAGTAACACCTTATATAGTTTTTTTGTTTTGTTTTGTTTGTTTGTTTTTTTGAGATAGAGTCTCGCTCTGTTGCTCAGGTTGAAGTGCAATGGCACGATGTTGGCTCATTGCAACCTCCACCTCCTGGGTTCAAGCAATTCTCCTGCCTCAGCCTCCCGAGTAGCTGGGATTACAGGCACACACCACCACGTCTAGCTAATTTTCTTGTATTTTTAGTAGGAACGGGGTTTCGCCAGGTTGGGTGGGCTGGTCTTGAATTCTTGACCTCAGGTGATCCTCCTGCCTCGGCCTCCCAAAGTGCTGGGATTATAGGCGTGAGCCACCGCACCTGGGCTTATCTTTTTGTTTGTTTGTTTGTTTTTTTAGAGACAAGTTTTTTTAAAGAGACAAGTTTTTTAAAGAGACAAGTTCTATCACCCAGGCTGGAATGCAGTGATTACAGCTCACTTCAGCCTTGAACTCCTAGGCTCAAGTAATCCTCCCGCTTCCCGACTAGTTAAAGACTACATCCTCCCATCATACAGAGCCTGGAGTCGCTCACACCCGGGATGCCCACTGGGTCAGAAAAGTGCTTTTGAATTTGAGGGATTTTAAAACACTAAATATTTTTTGTCCTATTAATTAAAAATGTAAAAACTCAAGAGTTACAACTTCCTGGTCTTTTTCCATCCCTGAGTGAGACGGCCCAAGGCGTTTAACACATCCTGTTCTCTCCAGCTCTCCCCTTTCGACCCAAAGGGCATCTCTCCTTTGCTCTTAGGATGTCAGCAAAATGCTGAGACTTAGTGCAGCTGTTTGAGTGTGCTCGGAACGGCTCCAGTCCACATTCTCAGGGGCCACTCTACAGGTGCACTGATTTTTTTTTTTTTTTTTTTTTTTTTGAGACAGGGTCTTGCTCTGTTGCCCATGCTGCAGTGCAGTGGTACAATCACAGCTCACTGCAGCCTTAATCTCCTGGCTCAAGCGATCCTCCCAGCTCAGCCTCCCAAGTAGCTAGGACTATCCGAATGACACCACGCCCAGCTGATTTTTTGTAAGACAGAGTTTTGCCATGTTGCCCAGGTTGGTTACAAACTCCTGAACTTGAATGATCCTCCTGCCTCAGCCTACCAAAGTGCTGGGATTACAGGTGTGAGCCACCATGCCTAGCCGATTTTTATATTTTTTGTAGAAACTGGCTCTCACTATGTTTCCCAGGCTGGACCTTATATAGTCTTTAAGGAATTAACATACAAAGTGTATAAAGTCCTAAGGATAGTGCCATTATTCATCTTATTATTAATAACTACCCATGCTGGGCTGGTCCCCTTGGCTCCTCCCCAGCTGCAAGGACTCAGGAAGCATTGCAACCCTCTTTCCATCAAGTTCTGGGAGGCTGTGTGGGGTGGAATGCAGGCTGGCCCTCAGGTGCTCAGGTAGCTATATTGTATGTCTAGGGGTGGTGAGGGGAGCTGCTGCCTCTGCTCCCTTTGTTCAAACTCATGGCTCAGGCAGCAGCAGGCGTGGGCGTCCCCAGGGGAGGCAGTGACAGTTTCAGTACTCACACGGGCTTTGCAGGTGACAGCTGGGGCTGTGGAGCCCTGCCAGAGGAGGCACAGAGAGACCCCATCACGCACGGGATATGGGCCCCACTTTGAACCAGCCCAAGTCAAAGCTGAGTACCTCTGGGAGCTAAATGTAGCCCCTGGCCTGTTCCCTGCAGGATAGAGTGGGGTAAGGAGATGAGGCTCAGAGTCTAGAGATTTGGTCCCACTGTGTCACTAATTTACAAATGACTTCTAGGAGGTCCTTGTTCCTCTCCAGGCCTGTTTCTCATCGGCAAAAGAAGTGGGCCCGATTATCTGTAAGGGCCTGTGGCCCTTTGACACGGACCATCCCAGGTCAAGTCAGTTCCAGAGCCTCCTTAGAGAGTGAGGTTCCTTGCTCCTCTGGGCCTGAGTTTTCTGGTGGGTAACAGCAGTTTCCATCAACACCCATTTCCTCCCCCACAGACTCCAAGAACAGAGTCAAACGTGAACAGATGCAGTATAAAAATTCTTTATTGAAAAGAGAAAGGGTGGCCTCTTGCTGGTGCCCTCTGGGCCCTGGCCCAAAGGGGTTGCCACTGCTCAGCATCTGAATGCAGAAAGTCTGTCCACCCCTTACCTTTAATAATCTTAAAGGGGAAGTGCCGTGGTGGACTAGTAAGTCAACTGAATCAAGGGCTTCCAGGCCCTTACCTTTAAGAACTCCTTAAAGGCAAAGTGGACACACCCGGCAGCAGATGAGAGCCAAAACGTTTTCAGGAAGGTCCCTGGAGGAAGGGTCTTCATGTCTGTACCTTTAAGACTCTCTTAAAGGTGAGGCAAGTTCACGCAGCGTACAAAGGAGGCAAACTCCTTCAAGGAGTCTACAGAGCACTTTTCCAGATCTCGCTTTTAGAATCTCTTTACAGATGAGGTGGCCAAGCGCGAATTAATAAAAAACAAACTACCTTGCAGAATTATTTTTCTTCCCGACCCAGCAGAACCCGCCCCGCTCACCGGCCGCCTTCAGGTCTGCGTCCTTGCCTTCTAGGCGCCCTGAGGCCCGAAGATCCGGAGAACGCGTCGGGGCGGGTGTGGAGGTACCGCCCAGCGGCCCCGGGCCGCCCTCCGCGGTCACACCGGGGCATCCTGGGAGTTTTTGGTTTCCTAGACGGCCTCCACCAGGGAAGCCGGACAGGGGCGGGGCGGGGCGAGGGGGCGAGCGGAGGGCGCGGTGACCATGGCGACCGCAGTGGCCATGGCGACCGCGGCTCAGAGCACCGAGAGGTCGTGACACGACCTGGAGCGCTGCTTGAAGAACTTGGCGTTGCGCGGCACCAGGTTGGCGAGGAACCGCTTGGCCTTCTTGGTGAGGCTCTCGCGGCGTGCGGGCGCCGCAGGGCCCTCGGGGCTGCCCGGCTCGGGCCTCTGGCCCCCGGCGCGGCTTCGGCCCCGCCGCAGGCGGATCTGGCGCACCGCGCCCTCGAAGAGCTCCCGCGTGTTGTGGTGCAGTGCGGCCGACGTCTCGATGTGCTTGCAGCTCAGCGTCCCGGCCAGGTGGCGGCCCTCTGCAGGAAGGGACCGGCTCAGGCGCCCACTAGGCCGTATGGGACCTGGGGCGAGGGTGGGTCTAGGGAGGGCCTGGGCGTGCGGTGGCAAGGGATTGGTACTAGTGACTCTTGCAACTGAGAGAACTTGGCTGAGCTCATATGGTGGGGCGGTGGAGGTGCGAAGGAGAGGGAGAAGGAGGCCTAGTAGAGAGGTGAGGGGAAGTGACAAGAAGGGATTCTCAGGGTCCCCGAGTGGGGCATTGGGAGTGTGCCCTTAGCCTGGGTCTGATTGCAAGTGAGAGCGTCTGCAATGGTAAAAAGGCCTTAGGGAGAAGAGGTGACCTGGAAGGGAGAGCGTTCCCCTGAGATCGCAAGTATGGAATCTGTTCAGGATACACACCCTCCAGTGATACCTCCCGGGAGCGGGCCAAGTCGCTCTTGTTTCCAACAAGGATAACGGGTAGGTCGTGGTGCGGCCTCCCAGCCCGGAGCCGAAGTAGGGTCTCTGGAACTTTGGAGAAGCTTCGTCGGTCAGTGACTGAGAAGACGATGAGAAAGGCGTCCCCGGTCTGAAGGCAGTGGTCCTGCAGCCACCCTCCTGCATCCCCCTGCAGACAGGCAGAGGAACGTTAGGGCTGGAGGCATAGGAGATCCTGTCCAGCACCTACACCTCAAAGAAGAGGAACAGGGCTATGAGGGAGAAAGAAGCCACCTGCTTAGGATAGTAGAGCTAGTTAATGGCAGAATCTCCATACCCAGAGTGTTTGTGGAGGAGGAAGAAGTTAGTACTATGAGGATCCTAGACTAGGGTAGCCATCCTAATTTCTTAAGCTTAAGCTCTTGATTCAAAAATGAATATTATTCACACGTCTGTAATTTGGCCTCTTATTTCTACATAGTAACCTTTATGTCCAAATATTCAGAAGTCCTCACTTTTTTCCCCCTTCCCTGATATTCCAGATCCCGGAGCTCTTGTCCTGTCACATCAGATTCCTTCAGACTGAAACATTTATGGATGGAGTCAATTTCAGGGTGTCCAGCCTAGCTTGGAGCTGCAGGGTTTGTCAAATTCCCATTCTAAGTTTGCTCTGAGTCAGAAGATCCTGGAAAGACTGTGGCTCTTAACGGCTATGGACTGTGGTGTGGGCCTTTGCTTTCTGAAGTGATATGAATGAAAGGTCAGGTTCCAGTACATGTTGAAACCAGGACCAGCAGTCCCACCAGCCTTCAGCCAGACTTTGCCCTTCCCCAGTTCTCCCAGCTTCATTACCTGCCTGCAGCCACATCTTAGTTCTCACCTGTTCCCAGATATCATAAACGACTAGAGTCACTTCCTCCTTATCCACCACGATGCGTCTTTCATAGGTATCCTCTGTTGGGAAATAGGGAGAGGGAATAAAGTCCATTAGGAGATTTCCCAACATTTGTGAGACCTGGTAACCAGGGACACCTCAGATATCAGCACCAGGGAACCCCACCCCTCTTCAGGGAGGCTGCCACAGAAAGCATTGGAAAAGCTTCTGTTAAGCTTTGTCCTTCAGGGGCTGCTCAGGTCATGAGCACTTCCTTCCCTGACCAGGGCCCCAGAGCCCCCTCAACCCCTGGAGGGCTTCCTCAAATACCTGGGTTCTCTGGTTCATGAGCACTGTCTCCCTGGAGACCACCAAAAGTGCCTGCTAGGGTGCTCTTGCCCACGCCGCTCTCCCCCACTAGCATGACCTTGAAGATGCCATCCTTTTGAGCAGGGGCTGCCTCCCCTGAGCCCAAGGAGTCAGAGGAGCCAGACGATGAGGCCTGAGGTGGCCAGTCAAGTTCATCTACAGCCTGGGCCCGCCGAAGCTGATGCTTGTAGGGGACAGGCATACTGCCTCTTCGTCTGGGGGCCCCAGGGACAGAGGGTAGCCCGCTCCGGTCCAACTCTGCCAACAGTTTCTCTGGCTTCTTTAGTAGCGTGGTATCTGCTTCTAAAATAAAACGGGAGGGCAAAGAAAAGGACGCTATGAGTGGGATATGCCCAACCATATGCAGAAGGGTCAATCCAGGCTGTTCCAGTACCAGAGGCCCAGCTACACCCACTTGATGACCATTACCCACAAGGAACTGAGAATGTCTGGCCTGACCTCTTACACTAAAATCTCCAGAAGCCTGAACTGGAGTTGACATGATAGCTTCTCCAATGTGGTCCCAACCCCAACCTATTCAAAGCGTGCCCCATGCAGGGAAGGGACCTGAATGCACGCTCACACACCCACTCACACTTTGCACTGATATACAGGCACATCCCCAGACTAGGCCTCTGGCCCTGTGGGGTGGAGTGGGAGGGGGTTTTGGGGAAGCTGCCTCTGTTTCCATCAAGAGGCCCTTCCTCCTCCTGTTCCCGGCACTGCTAATCCACAAACTGAGGAGCAGAGAGGATGAGAAGCTGAAGCTGCTGCCTAGTGTCTGGGGAGTAGGTAGAGCAGAGTAAAAAACTTTGTAGTGAGCTTCTTCCTAGGAAAGGGCCTTTGCTTTTTGAGATGATGTGCCTGGTGGGGCTCTGTGGGCTCTGTGTGTGTGTGTGTGTGTGTGTGAGAGAGAGAGGGGCTGCCGCTGCTTCCCGTGGCCCTGTAGGTGAGCATCCCTCATTGCGTGGTTGGGTGTGAGATCCCTGCATCCCTGTCTGTCCCTGTGAGTGGGAGAGAATATTGTGTTCATAGAGCAGTAGAAGTAGAGAGAGTGTGTGTGTGAGTGTGTGTGTGAGAATGAAAGGGAGAGTGACAATGCGCGGGTCAGGGTAACTGGAGGAGGAACAACAGACACAACAAAGGGGGCTGTAGGGAGGCTGGAAATAGCCCAAGATCAATACTTGGCCAGCAGCCAGGACCTCCAGGAGCCAGAAGAACCCTTACAACAGTTCTCCAGGGTAGCCCCTGCCTGTGATTCCCAGGCTTGTGGGCTGCCCCTTACCTCTCCCCTTCCTTCTTGCCCATCCCAGCCTCTGGAACGAGGCTGAGCTAGGGGCCATGTACCAGTTTCTCAAGCAAAGCCCTGGGAGTGATGGGGGAGGGGGCATTTAGGCGGCTCTTCCCCTCCACCCTAGCCCAACCTCAATCCCTTGTGTGAGCAGGGGTTTTCTCCACTTTCTCAATTGCTCTTCCCCTCTTGCTGACTGGGCTCAAGCTCCCTCAACCCCTAGTTCTGACCACCCCACCAAAGCTTCAGCTCCCACCCCCATGGTTTCAGCTGGAACCTGCCCAGGTTAGCCCTCACCTGGCGTGGGCGTCCCTGGAGGGGAGGCCCGGCGGCTGCCAGAGGGGCAGAGTGCTGTGGTTTCTGTGTCCATGTCCATGTCTGTGTCCGGGTCCGTGTGCATCGGTGTGCGTATGCGTGTGCAGCCCAGCAGCTCGCAGCACCCGCTCCCTCACTCAGCAGCACTGTCAGCTTTTCCCTTTAAATACCACCCCCCCAACACACACATGCCCTCCCCCCCAGACACCTGGGGAAATTGTCCCGCCCCCTGATGAGGTCACACATGCTAATGAGCAGTGATGTCAGCGGGATTCCCTCCTTTCTGCCCCCCTCCCTTTTCTTTGTGTCGCTTCCCTCTGGGAGCACACACACTGCAGAGCTTGGTTGAGTTACAACAGAACAGTCAAGGGGCAGAACAGACAAGGGTTGCAGGAGGTGTCAGTGGGTAAGGGAGCTGAGGGTGACGGAAGGCAGGGACCTGGGGAGGTGAAGGTCTTTCTCCAGCAGCCAGGACTATGCATCATTTGTCTCTGTATTTCCAGACACTGTCTAGCCTAGAGAGCGTGCTCAGTGGTTGCACAGGGGCAAGAGGCAGAAAGACTAAAAGCTGGTCTGAAAGACAAAGAGATACAGGCCAAAAGAGGTATGGGGACGGAGGGTCAGCCACCTGCCACCTTTTCCTTCTCCACCCTGCCTCTTCTGGGCTAAGAGCCACAAAAGTAACCATTTCCCAGCCCCTAGTCAGATGTGGGCTCTGAGGAAGGAAATTCAGCTGCTTCCTTTGGGCAGCTTCATTTTGCCACTAAGTTCAGGTAGGGGCAAACCATTGTGGAGACTCCTCCACCTTGTCTCCCTGCCAGGCCCACCATGCCAACGATAATCAGAGCAGGAAAAAAGGGAGAGACAAAGCTAGCTATCTCAAATACGAAGTTCCCAATCTTAAGTGGGTGGGGGAGGGGGGAGTACCCACTACCCCCCAACTCCCCTATCCACTGTTAATGTTTTTTAGTGTAGCTGCCAGGCCTTCTGGGCTATGCAAGGCAGATACATAATGGGTGATGTGTGCCTGTTTATAGGAAGCCCAGATAGCACATCTCTTTTACTGTTCTTTTTCTGCTCAGTTCCCTTTCCCTTCAGGTTCCTTCTCCTGCCCCTTTCCTTCTCATCCTCTTTCCTGACACCCTTAAGCTCCCAGACACACATTCTGATTTCCTTTCCTTGCCCTGTTTTTGCCAGATGCTGTGCTAAGTACTTTCTTGCATTATCTCCTTTCATCTTCTTCACCCCAAGGCCCACAGTGGTAGGTGGGTACCCTGTCCCTAAAGCGATCTTGTAGCTGGAAAATGGGAACACCAAGAATCCCACCCACATCTTTCCAGTGCCAAGGATTTTTCATTTCTACACTGTGCTGCTTTCCTTCTCTTAAATATTCCAACTGTCTCCCATTATTGGGAAAAGTCTATATTGCAATCGTCAGTGGACTTTTCGGGGAAGAGGCAAATAATAATCTTGGGAACAATGTGCAGTGACACTTCACTTATTTGGAGGTCAGCTATAGGGCAACAGTGCAGGGTTTGAGGGAGCAGAAAGGACCCCTCAGCAGCTAGAATACTCATGTGCTTTACTCACTGGGTAGATTCTCCAGTCCTCAGTCATGGCCTACTTACTTTTCACTTACTTTTATTCACAATTTTAATGTGTCCATGTGTGTTCCTGTACTAGTAGATTAGAAACACATTTAGAGTAGCAAGTGACCCCTTGTAGTCAGGGAGGCAACACCACACACACACACACACACACACACACACACACACACACACACATTTAAAGCATTCATATGCATTTTATAAATGGTCTAAGGTCGTTTAGCATAAAAGCAAATAGCTCCCCATGTCCCTACTGTTACAACTTCAGAAGACACTGCTGGAGAAAAGCCATTGGTTTCTGTGAATAATCCTCAGTTATGCAGAAAATTTTTATTATATTGCAGATACGCTGAAGACAAGTGTAACATTTTAGAATGACTTCCTTCCAAAATGAGTATTTTTTTCAGAGACAGGGTCTCGCCCTATTGCCCGGGCTGGACTGCAGTGGTGTGATCATGGCTCACTCTAACCTCAACCTCCTGGGCTGTGCACTTGCCCGTGTCCAGGCTCCCTCAGGAATGGGAGGTCCCGCGGAATAGCGGGACGAGGGTGAGATTTGGAAGAGCCATTACGGGTCCAAGTCCACCACTTGGTAGAGACTGGGCCAGTCTTCTGATTTCCTTGAAACTCCTCCTGAGCCTGCAAAATGGGGTTTATGATGCCCATGGCCCAGCTCTGTTGTGTGGGTTCACTTCAGGTGATGAAAAATCTGTGATCATCAGGCATTCACTTTTTTTTTTTGAGACGGGGTCTGGCTCTGTTGCCAGGTTGGAGTGCAGTGGCGCGATCTCGGCTCACTGCAAACTTCGCCTCCCGGGTTCAAGTGATTCTCCTGCCTCAGCCTCCTGAGTAGATGGGAATACAGGCGCGCACCACAATGCCCAATTTATTTTTGTATTTTTAGTAGAGACAGTGTCACCATGTTGGCCAGGATGGTCTTGATCTTATGACCTCATGATCCGCCTGCCTCGGCCTCTCAAAGTGCTGGGATTACAGGCATAAGCCACTGCGCCACATCTGGGCACTCACTCTCTAACCAAGGTGCTTCTGTAGCCTTGGGCTGTGTGGCTGGGGGGTCCTTCTCCCCTCTCAGAGAGGCCTGGAGCTTGGTTCAGGCTCAGGATTTTTTTTTTAAATCTATTTATTTATTTTGAGACCAGGTTATGAGACTGGCTAGTTTTTAGTATTTTTGGTAGAGACAGGGTTTTGTCATGTTGTTCAGGCTGTTCTTGAACTCCTGGCCTCAAGTGATCCACCTGCCCTGGCCCCTCCAAAGTGCTGGGGTTACAGGCCTGAGCTACTGTGCCTGGCAGAATTTTGTTTCTTAAGGACTGAGTTCTGGTATCTTCTTTGTTTTTTTTTGGAGATGCAGTCTCTCTGTCACCCAGGCTGGAGTGCAGTGGTGCGATCTTGGCTCACTGCAACCTCCGCCTCCCGGGTTCAAGCAATTCTCCTGCCTCAGCCTCCCAAGTAGCTGGGACTACAGATGCATGTCGCCACACCCAGCTAATTTTTTGTATTTTAGTAGAAACGGGGTTTCACCATGTTGCCCAGGCTAGTCTTGAACTCCTGAACTCAGGAAATCTGCCTGCCTTGGCCTCCCGAAGTGCTAGGATTACAAGCATGAGCCACCGCACCCGGCCCTGGTATCTTCTTTTATCTTAGATTCTAGACTTTGATTCACAGCCTGAGCCTTATCTCATGCTGAAAACACCTCTCACCTTCCCATCAAGAACCTCGAGGTGGATCCCACACCCCTAAGACCAAGCATCTTGGATATAGGTATCTATCTTGATGGAATTTTAAGTTGCTTCATTTCTTTTCTTGGGCCCTGGTGGAAATAAACCTGAGTGACTACTCCCCAGTGCCATCACTTGGGCAGGACCCTCTGTCTTAGTTTCTCCATGCTGCCTGTACAAGGTCAGTCCCCTATCCCGGCTAGCCTGGGGCTTCACTATGGCTGACAAGAGTATTATTACTGTACGCCTCGTACAGCACACAACCAGAACCTAGAGAAACTTCTTTCAGGCCCACTGATCTATAATCACAGGCCTCCTTAGTGAACTCTTTCCTAAAGTCCTCCTTCCAGCATTTGGAAGCATTCCACCACGAGGAGCAGTTTTACCTTAAGTCTTTGTCCACTTTCAATTTGCAATACCACTAGGAGAGAAAAGGTCTGGATGAAGGGGAATGAAGATTATCAGGCTGCAGGTACTTGAGGTGGCTATGGGGGAAGAGAAGGGCAAAGAAGAGGGCAAAGACCAGGCTATGGAGAGGCAGGGGAGGGATAATCACTGCTTCACTCCAAATGGGCCTGATGCTGAATGGACCCAGGATTGTTTGCACTTGGGAAGGAGGGCCCAAAGGGAGAACAGTAAGCAAGAACCAGGTTCTCCGGAGCCCTCTCCCCAGTCCCTGGAGAGGGTCAGCAGTGAAAGGAGCTCAGGTCTTCCCTGAGCCAAGGTGCCAGGGTCCCAGAACTGCACATGGGCCCACATCCCTTTCTGCTACTTCCTTAGGCTCTTGCTTACTAGAAGAGAGGAAAATTGTGCAATTAGTGCTGGGTTTGAGGATGCTGACAGGGTGTAATCAACAGGGCCTCTCCACCAGGTGTGGGGCTAGGCTGGGTACTGGGCCCCACCAGTTGTGGGGCTAGACAAGGAGAGCCTGAGGGGAGCCTCTTTTCCCAGGGACTGGCTCCGTTAGGGAATTCCTCAGTTTTGCTCCTGAGGCATCACTCCCACTCCCACAGCTTCCTTCTACATCTTTTGCCTCGATCTTCCTCCCAAACTCTGGGGCAGCTTCTGTCACTTTGCTCACTAAGGGCTGGGTTCCAACATTGCTTACGAATCATTACCTCCATCACCCACCCCAGCTCTGCAACTCTGGCCGCTGCTTGTGCTCTCAGGCCCAGGGGCTTGCCTATAATCCTTCCCCTCTTGTCTCCTCAGTTTGCTTGTTCTGTGGACACTCCTCTTGTCTCGAATTCACCGCTCTATTCCAACTGCTGACAGCACTCTTTAGATTCCAGTTTGGGCCCTCTTCCAGGAAGACCTCTTGGATTTGGCCATGGTGATGCCAGCACCACACACCCTGAATGTTTGTGAGCTTTCCCTCCACTCACCTTTGCCTGCCTTGAGGCATTCTGGCTGAGAATCCATCCGTCTTGCATAGGACAGACTGCTAAATGCCTGGTAGATGTGGAGGGTGGAGGGTAGGAGACATGACTCCTGTGTCCCACTAGGGACAGTTGCTCCTATGTTCTGGGCTCGGGGAATGCTCCATAAATGAGAACCTTCCTGACCGCAAGGCCCAGCTGGCTCCCCCGACTTCTATCTTGGCAATGAGGAAACAGGCTTGGTGCACACCCCTGGAGTCAGTCACTGCAGAGCTGGGCGCCAGGCATTTGAGTGGAAATGGAGAGGGTTGATCCTTAGGGTTCCTAGAATGTTCTTACCTTCTGTGTGCTATAAAAATCAAGAGAGCAGTGGTTGGGAGATGAACAGGAAGAGGGCAGGAGGTAGAGGGCCAAGCAAAGGGCTCCACAGGGAGGAGTGGGATGAGGTGAGCATAGACTGAGATGGGCAGCAGCAGGGCTCAGGCTCGCAGCTAATTTGCAAAATTTTGAGATGTATCATTCCTTTATTTTTTACCTCAACTTACTGAGCAACGCATAGCTATGGAACAGAAGCATTTGTTGCACTCTTTTTGTGAGCCAGGCCTTGTAGGAGATTGTGGATGGCAAAACCTCAGGTTCTGTCGAAATCTTCCCCTTGGGGGCTGGAGGATCTCTAGTTAATTGGCATTCAGGTGCTTAAGGCCACTTTTGGGTGGAGGTTTGGCAAAGATGGAGTGTCCAGACCTATGATCCTCTAATAACTTTACTTTTTAAAAACAGCCACCCAAATGGTGGTGGCGTGGGGAGCAGGTGATGGTGAAGGGACTGGGGTCTCTGGCCATGGCCATGTACAGAGGAGACTCTGTGAGCGCTCTCCCTGCCTGAGGGACACCTAACTTTATAGCATAGACTGAGGGTCAACAGGAGGCCCACCAAGTCCCTCAGATCCAGGGACAGGGAAGGAAGTGGTGGAGGGGAGGCTGACCCACCTCTAAACGGTTATGCCACTATAAGCAGAGCCCCCAGGGGAGAGGCCCCAGTAGAGCCCCCAGGTGCCCTCAGGTAAGCAGTGGCTCATCCTCTGCCTCAGCTACCCACACCCCCGGCTCAGCCAGTGGCACCAGTAGCACATCGTCCTCATCTTCTGGGGCCAGGACTGCTGTGTGGGGTCCAGCAGGGCTCCGGGTTGGTCCTGGGGGCCCCAGGCTGGGCAGGAGGCGGCCTCGCAGGGCCTGCACCACTCCAGACAATAGTGATGGCTCTAGGGGCAGTGAGGGCAGTGGCCCTGGGGCTTCGGGGACAGTAGTGGGGGCTGGAGACGTGCTAGCAGATGGGAGGGGAGCTTTGATGGGCAGTGGGGGTGCCTGCTCCCCATCTTGCCCACCCACTGCCCCGCCCTCATGGGCTGGACCTGTGCCACCATCTAGGGCCTCAAGGGGAGCAGCGGAATGTGTGACCTGGGATCTGGCCTCAGAGGCCCGAGCTGGGGTGTTGGTTCGAGGGAGCAAGCCCCAGCGGCGGAGACGGCGTACCAGGCGGCGCATCAAGCGGCCCCGCTGACGACGGCGGGCACCTGAGCCACCTCCTGGAGTCATATCCTGGCGTAAGATCTGTAGCAGAGAACGCAGGTTGCCCAGCACTGAGTTCTGCAAGGAGATGAGGAGGCCTCAGAGTCAGAGGGCCAAAGGTTGAATGAAGGAGAGTACAGGGGTGGGGCCACAGCAGAACTGGGACCAGGAGGTGCTAGGGTGGTGGGGAGTGACTTACATCATTAGGATTCTCTGTAGGAAAGTCTTCTACAGGCGGGATGGCACCCTGGGCAATGAGCTGCCCGTAGGAAGGGGGTGCCTGCTGCTGCACAATCTCAGCCTCCATCCGGGAGAGGGGGGCAAAGATGCTAGAAGGAATGATGACTGCTCAGTCGCTGGTAGTTCTTGGCCAGAGTAGACCACCTCAGCCTGGACAGTCCTCCCGCTTCCACACCCGGGCCAGGCCAGCTGGAGCTGTGCCATGGCTTTCCCAAAGGTCATCTGAGGTCCCTCCTCCCTTGAAACTGCTTTCAGGATCTGGACCTGTCCCTTACAGGACACAACTGATAAGCTGATCATGGGAGCCTCTCCCCAAGGTGGGTGCTTTCATGGTCTCCTGTAGCTGCATGGCCCAGCCTCACCCTCAGGGTCTACTCCTCTACTGCCAGTCCCACTCCCACTGACCTGTACTCCTGGGTGCGAATGGCATAGAGCTTGCAGGTGCAGCCCAGGGCGATGACCAGGAGCAGGCCGCACACTAGGCTGCCAATGACTGCGGCGGTAATGACCTTGCGGGGCAGAACATAGGAGCAGTCCCACTCATCACTGCCGTCTGCACAGTCTGGCTGCCCGTCGCACACCCATGTCTCATACACGCACTTCTCATCCCGGCATCGGAAATTGCCAGGCTGGCAATGCCGACAGCGTCTCTCGTCTGCTCCATCAGCACAGAAAGTCTGGTAGTTGCAGCGGTCAGCAGGCAGGTAGCAGGCTGTGGCACCAGAGGTGCCAGCAGCCCCGCAGGGGAAGTGTCCAGGTGGGCAGCCTGGGCAGTCCTCCTCATCTGTGCCGTCAGCACAGTCCCACGAGCCATCACAGCGCTGTGCCTCACTGTAGCAGCGCTCACCTAGGCCTTCGCCAGCCCCCAGGCCAGAGCCTAAGCCACAGGGTCTATCCCAAGGCAAGCAGTAGCCCCGCACATGGTAGGTGGCATTGAAGCCACGACCATTGCTCCAAGCAACTGTGTGGTAGGACACAACAGCCTGGCCAGATAGTGTCTCCACAGTGACAGCCTTGCCATTGCTGAAGTGGGTGAGACTACGCAGTAGTCGGGAGCTCTCAGGGGGCCCAGGGCCATCAAACACATGCACTGCATCTCCAAAGCCCAAGTCCAGGGCTGTGAAGCGCACGGCCAGCCGCCGGCCGTCATGGGGGTCCAGCAGCCAATGGCAGGACTGGGGGTGGGAGACTGAGGCAAGGTGTGTATATCCAGGGGAGGAGAAGACCCCATAGAAGTCCTCCAAGGTGAGATTGCAAGGCAGGGAGGGGATGGGCCTTGGGGTCAGGCCAGGGAAGGGGTCTGAGTTGCAACCTGCTTCATCAGAGCCATCGCCACAGGCATCAATCCCATCACAGCGCTGGACAGCAGATACACAGCGGTGGTTCAGGCACTGGAACTCTTCCTGCAGGCACATCAGCCAATCTGCAGAGGCACCATGGAGAGGGGCTGTGAAGCACCAGAGCCCTCAGGATCCTCCCCTCCTGCCTGGGGCTTTCACTGCCTGCTCCTCAAACATCTCTGTCCAGCCTACCTTGGCTATAGGAGAGCAGGAAGCCCTGGCCCATGGGTGCTCTGGCCCCAGCATAACTGTAAGTGATGGTGATGTTGCCTCCGGGCAGCTGCAGAGGGCTGGGAGGTGCCTCACATAGGGAGATCGGTGGCTGGAGAGGGGAGCGTAGGGTTAAGTGCTCTGAGCCACAGGCCAGGTGTAGTTTCTGGAACCTATGGGAATAGAGGAGAACAGGACATGAGATGCTCTTGATTGCTGCTGGCTTTCTCCTCCCCCGGTGCCACCAGGCTCCTAGTATCCCAGGAAACACAAACATCTGCTTCTCCGTGATCTAAATGGTCAAATAAAAACTCAGCCTATTTATTTATCTAGAGACAGAGTTTCGCTCTTCTCACCCAGGCTAGAGTGCAATGGCGTGATCTCGGGCCACTGCAACCTCCACCTCTTGGGTTCAAGCAAGTCTCTTGCCTCGGCCTCCCAAGTAGCTGGGATTACAGGTGCCCGCCACCACACCTGGCTAATTTTGTATTTTTAATAGAGACGGGGTTTCACGGTGTTGGTCAGGCTGGTCTCGAACTCCTGGCTTCAGGTGATCTGCCCGCCTCAGTCTCCCAAAGTGCTGGGATTACTGGTGTGAGCCACCATGACTGGCAGCCAAATTATTTTTAAGTCAATGTAATCAATGGGGATCTTCCTAACATGGGCTGGTATCACCATAAGACCATAAGATATATCCTAGAGCCCTTTGGAAAAACTGACTTGTGTTCCGGGACTGAGTTAAGAAGAGGTGCACTGCATTCCAGTTGTTGTAGCACTGTCACCCAAGTATGGTACCAGCAGTAACTGGTAATTACCATACAGTTCAATTAACCAGAACTCACCATCTTACCCTACCCCATTGTGCCAGATGTGAGACCTGGGTTGGTTTTCCATGGCATTCTGATCCCTTTGCCCTGCCAGCCTCTCCACAGATTGCCTCTCTCTTTGCCTACCTCTTTCTGGGTGAATTCGTGGAAAATGAACTATGCGAGGCAAATAGCCAGGTACTCAATATGATCCCCAAACAATGATCCAAGGTCAGGGGAGCCTGGGGAAACTTGGAATGTTTAAAAGATCCAGAGAGGCTGAGGAATGTTCTAGGCTGATTAAGTAGTTCGGAATCTCACACAGGACATGCAATGAATGGAAGGACTTCTCAGAACAGTTCTATCTGAGCTGAGGACCGTTTGTAGAGTGGCCTCTGTCCTTTGGAGATGCCCAGGACCCAAGCTAGATGTCCACTCCAGCCCAGCTCCACCTCAGTTCATTGAGTCTGGTCCAGAAAAAGTCAGGCTTTTAGGGTACACTAGGCCAAATCAAATTCTACTCTTTCCCTGTTGACAAGGATGGAAATTCCATAGAGAAGTGATCCCTGAATGGGCCAGGCCCAGTGGCTCATGCCTTTAATCCCAGCACTTTGGGAGGTCGAGGCGGGTGGATCACTTGAGGTCAGGAGTTCAAGACCAGCCTGGCCAATGTGGTGAAACCCTGTCTCTACTAAAAATACAAAAAAAAAAAATTAGCTGGGTGTGGTGGCAGGCACCTGCAATCCCAGCTGCTCAGGAGGCCAAGGCAGGAGAATCACTTGAACCCGGGAGGTGGTTGCAGTGAGCTGAGATTGTGCCCTTGCACTCCAGCCTGGGTGACAAGAGTGAAACTCTTGTCTCCAAAAAAAAAAAAAAAAAAAAGAAATGTACCTGAAGACTTCCAATGGAGGGGAAGGGGCAAGGGAGAAGAGGAGAAGAATGGGTTCTTGCTCTTGTTCCGCTTCTCACCTGACGGTGACAGTCTGTTCCTTGCTGCCCAGGATAAGCCAGGTGCAGTTGGCAGGGGAGCTGCGGCTGTTCCGGACCAGGGGCCTCTGTAAGGTGCCCTGCACTTCTAAGAGCACTGCTGGGGGGTCCTCACAAGCTGGAGAGAGGAAGGTAGGACACTGGTAGTAGACAGCCCTTAGCATCTCACCCTTCCCCTTCCGCTTGGAGGCTTGAGGTTTCCAAAAGTCTGGGCTCTGCAAGGAGGAGCAGAGTATCTGCCCCTGCCCACACACATCCTAGAGTTACAGCGCTCTGGCTTCGCTCTTTCTCTCCACATTCTTTATAGCTTCACCAGTTAATACTAATACCACGAACAATTCTGAGGTCTGCTTTGTGCCAGTCACTGAACCAGGAGAAGCAGGAAATACTGCCTCTACCCTCAGGGAGACTACATCCTGGTTAGGACGATCAAGCATAGATATTCCCAGAAAAAATAAAATAGTACATAGCAACTACCAGATGAAGGTCCACACCCAGCCTCAGTCTCCTCATCTATAAAATAAAGGCTAAATGATCTCCCCTCTAAAACTATGGTAGGTCCCATGGAATTCAGGGAACAGAGAGTCCTTCTCGAGTGCCCCCACATTCCCAAGCCCACGGAGCCCCAGAGGTTCCCTCAACTCACCAAGATTTGGGAAAATAATCCGGTCTGGATGCGCCAGAGCGCCTCCTAGAGGAGGAACGAGAAAGGGCAGGAGAGTGAGACACCCCTTAGTTTTCTTCACCTGAGCAACTCAAGGAAGCCATCCGGGACTTCCGGGCAGTTAATAGGAAGAGGGAGTCGGGGGTGGGAGAAGGCTGCGGCATGGGACTTCCATGGAAGGAAGGTCCGGCAGCAGGGCCTGTAGGGTTGGTGGGGTGATCTGGGGAAAGCCGGAGAGAGGACGAGGGCCCAGCGGAACGGCTGAAGACTTCCTGGAGGTTGGGGCCGGCAGTGCTGGGGGTGGCGGCAGGGGCTGGAGGGAATGGGCAGGCAGGATGGAGTGCGAGGCCGCACTGGAGGGAGTTAGAGCTGCTGGCCCGGAGACAGAAGGCTGGGGGGTGGTCTCGTTTCGGCTCTTACCAAGGAGGAGGAGGAGGAGGAGGAGGAGGAGGGTGGCCAACAGCATCCTGGGCTGTCCAGAGGTGCCGGAAGGGTCCCGGAGCTTCTGTGGTCTACCCGATGGGGTCGCGGCGGAGCCCCGGCCGCCCAGGCTCCCCGGTGCCGCCTCCCCAAGGGGGCTCCATGGCCTGGGCTCGACTGGTGCTCTGGATGCCAGGGCTGGGGGCGGGGAAGCGGCGGCAGCCGGGGAGTAGGGGCGGTGCCTTTCGCCAACTTTGGAGTTGTTTTCTCTGGCCGCCGCCGCACTCTTTCTCCCGGGGCTGGCTCCCGAAGTCCCGGATCTCGGCACTGGGTCGCGCCCTCACCTACAGTCCGCCCGCAGGCCGCGAGCGCCCCTAGCCTGGCCTGGCCGCCACCTGCCGGGGTTTGAGACCACTTCCTCTTCGGGCCAAACTTTGCCGACTTTCAGCCCCTACGGCCGGCCGGGTGCTGCTCCACTCCTCTAGCGCTTGCAGCCCGCGGAACGCGACAGGGAAGCGGGGGAGGGGGAGAGGTGGTTCGGCCCGGCGCTCCGGCCCCTGCCCAGGAGGTACCCCCGCCCGCCCAGGGGTTGGAGTAGCCTGGGCGGGTGACGAGCCCGGTCCCACCCCTGCCAATCAACGAGCGGGCCACACCCACTTGCTCGCCTTAACCCCTTTCCGGCTCTGCGGGACTTGTCAGACGTGCCCTTGACTGGCAGCTTCAGCTTCCACATTTAACCCTGCTTTGTTTAATCCTTGGGGTGTAACACGTTTGTCCTTACAGAACACGTTTGTCACACGTTTGTCAGACGTTTGTCAAAGGACGTCTGCTTATTCCCTAACTGTGATGTCTTTCCTTTGGGCCCTAAGCTCAGTACTTTTCTTGTCCCGGGGTCTGAGATCCGGCAGCACTTTTTGGAGTGAGACTTTATTACAGCTATTACCACACGGTATGGTAACTATTTGTTCGTCATTCCCGCCCCCGTCCCGCCCCTTCTCTGCAAACAAACTTCCCGTAGGCTGGGGCCTAGACTGTTTACCTTTGCACCTACAGGGCTTCTCTCCTGAGAAGCCTTCTCTCTGCTGAGACACAGGAAGAACTCAATAAATGGTAAATAAACGAATAAGTACTCCTTCTCCATTTGCTAGCTGTGACCTCCAGAAAATTACTTAACCTCTCTGTTCTTCTCAGGTATAAAATGAGGTTTATGATAGTGCAACTTCCTGTTAAGGTTGTTGCTAACATTTAGGGAGAGCAAGTTGCCTGACACACAGGAAGTGCTCCATATCGGGTAGCAACTATTATTATCAGTCACAGAAGGTGTTTCTAATTTGTGTGAGCTGGGGGTTACCGATTTCCTGTGGCACTGATAGATAACATTAATAAACTATATATATATATATATATTTTGAGACGGAGTCTTGCTCTGTCGCCCGGCTGGAGTGCAGTGGCCGGATCTCAGCTCACTGCAAGCTCGGCCTCCCGGGTTTACGCCATTCTCCTGCCTCAGCCTCCGGAGTAGCTGGGACTACAGGCGCCCGCCACCTCGCCCGGCTAGTTTTTTGTATTTTTAGTAGAGACGGGGTTTCACCGTGTTAGCCAGGATGGTCTCGATCTCCTGACCTCGTGATCCGCCCGTCTCGGCCTCCCAAAGTGCTGGGATTACAGGCTTGAGCCACCGCGCCCGGCCAATAAACAATATTGAAGCTCAGAATTTTCAGTGAAAAATAAACACAACAAATAGCAAACAGTTTTAGATTTTTCCACTTTTCAGGCACAGATCTAAGTAAGCACTCTACTAAATACTTAGGAACTACTTTAGTATATACTAAATGCGTTAACACTTTATAAGTATTTGCGGGTTTAATTCTCTCAACAACCGTGTGAGGTAGATACTATTGTTACTTCCAATTTCCAAGGTATTCCAAGAAATGTAGGCACAGAAAAATTAAGTATTTTGCCCAAGATGCAGTACAGTGGGCCCTCCATATCTTGGGTTCAGCATTCGCAGATTTAACTGATCGTAGACGGAAAATATTGTCAGGGTTGGGGTTGGGGGAATTGAGTGGAATTGCATCTGGATTTTTGTTTGTTTGTTTGTTTGTTAGTTTTTTGAGACGGAGTCTTGCTCTGTCGCCCAGGCTGGAGGGCAGTGGCGCAATCTCCTCTCACTGCAACCACCACCTCCCGCCTCCCGCGTTCAAGCAGTTCTCCTGCCTCAGCCTCCCCAGTAACTGGGATTACAGGTGCCCGCCGCCGCCATACCCGGCTAATTTCTGTATTTGAGTAGAGACGGGTTTCACCATGTTGGCCAGGCTGGTCTCCAACACCTGACCTCAGGTGATCCATCCGCCTTGGCCTGCCAAAGTGCTGGAATTACAAGCGTGAGCCACTGCGCCTGGCCATGAAGCTAGGGTTTGAACCTGGGCAATCTGACTCTGGATAGAGTGCACATTCTGATCTTAACCACTTTCTCTCTTCTACAAATGATATAAAATATAAAATAGTTTTGTTTTGTTTTGTTTGTTTGTTTGTTTTTGAGACAGAGTTTCACTCTTGTTGCCAGGCTGGAGTTTAGTGACTACCATCTAGGCTCACTGCAACCTTCACCTCCTGGGTTCACGCGATTCTTATGCCTCAGCCTCCTGAGTAGCTGGGATTACAGGCATGGGCCACCATGCCCGGCTAATTTTTATATTTTTAATAGAGATGGGGTTTCACCATGTTGGCCAGGCTGGTCACAAACTCCTGACCT
>NC_045439.1:123428477-123490831 GCF_002776525.5 Piliocolobus tephrosceles
GTCGCCCAGGCTGGAGGGCAGTGGCGCAATCTCCTCTCACTGCAACCACCACCTCCCGCCTCCCGCGTTCAAGCAGTTCTCCTGCCTCAGCCTCCCCAGTAACTGGGATTACAGGTGCCCGCCGCCGCCATACCCGGCTAATTTCTGTATTTGAGTAGAGAAGGGTTTCACCATGTTGGCCAGGCTGGTCTCCAACACCTGACCTCAGGTGATCCATCCGCCTTGGCCTGCCAAAGTGCTGGAATTACAAGCGTGAGCCACTGCGCCTGGCCATGAAGCTAGGGTTTGAACCTGGGCAATCTGACTCTGGATAGAGTGCACATTCTGATCTTAACCACTTTCTCTCTTCTACAAATGATATAAAATATAAAATAGTTTTGTTTTGTTTTGTTTGTTTGTTTGTTTTTGAGACAGAGTTTCACTCTTGTTGCCAGGCTGGAGTTTAGTGACTACCATCTAGGCTCACTGCAACCTTCACCTCCTGGGTTCACGCGATTCTTATGCCTCAGCCTCCTGAGTAGCTGGGATTACAGGCATGGGCCACCATGCCCGGCTAATTTTTATATTTTTAATAGAGATGGGGTTTCACCATGTTGGCCAGGCTGGTCACAAACTCCTGACCTACAAAATTGTGTAGTGGCACAATTTTGGCTTACTGCAACCTTGACTTCCTGGGCTCAGGTGATCCTCCCACCTCAGCCTCCTGAGTATACACGTGTGTGTCACCATGCCGGGCTAATTTTCATATATATATATATATATATATATATATATATATATATATATATATATATATATTTTGAGACGGAGTCTTGCTCTGTTGCCCAGGCTAGAGTGCCGTGGCGCGATCTCAGCTCACTGCAACCTCAGTCTCCTGGGTTCAAGTGATTCTCCTGCCTCAGTCTCCCAAGTATCTGGGACTACAGGCACGTGCCACCATGCCGGCTAATTTTTTGTGTTTTTAGTAGAGATGGGGTTTCACTGTGTTAGCCAGGATAGTCTCAATCTCCTGACTTTGTGATCTGCCTGCCTCGGCCTCCCAAAGTGCTGGGATTCAGGCGTGAGCCACTGTCCCCAGCCTAATTTTTGTATCTTTTGTGGAGATGGGGTTTCACTATGTTACCCAGGCTGGTCTTCAACACCTGGGCCAAGTGATCCTCCTGCTTCAGCCTCCCAAAGTGCTGGGATTATAGGCATGAGACACTCCACTCAGCCTATTTATTTATTTATTTATATTTAATTTTATTTTTTTGAGACAGAGTCTCACTTCATTG
Organism: Piliocolobus tephrosceles; assembly: GCF_002776525.5. Lineage (NCBI taxonomy): Eukaryota > Metazoa > Chordata > Mammalia > Primates > Cercopithecidae > Piliocolobus > Piliocolobus tephrosceles. The sequence goes on from NC_045439.1 coordinate 123,429,752, forward strand.
CCTAGGCTAGAGTGCAGTGGCACAATGTTAGCTCACTGTAACCTCCACCTCCCCGGCTCAAGTGATTCTCATGCCTCAGCCTCCCAAGTAGCTGGGATTACAGGCGCCTGCCACCATGCCTGGAAAATTTTTGTATTTTTAGTAGAGAGGGTGGGTTTTGCTATGTTGACCAGGCTGGTCTTGAACTCCTTACCTCAAGTGATCCACCTGCCTCGGCCTCCCAAAGTGCTGGGATTATAGGCATGAACCACTGCACTCAGCCCTATTATTTTTATTTTATTTAATTTGAGATGGAGTTTCGCTCTTGTTGCGCAGGCTGGAGTGCAATGATGCGACCTCAGCTCACCACAGCCTCTGCCTCCTGGGTTCACACAATTCCCCTGCCTCAGCCTCCTGAGTAGCTGGGATTGCAGGCATGCGCACCACGCCCAGCTAAATTTTTTTTTTTCTTTTCTTTTCTTTTTTTGAGACAGAGTCTGGCTCTGTCATCCAGGCTGGAGTGCAGTGGCCCGATCTCAGCTCACTGCAAGCTCCGCCTCCTGGGTTCACGCCATTCGCCTGCCTCAGCCTCCCGAGTAGCTGGGACTACAGGCATCCACCACCATGACCGGCTAATTTTTTGTATGTTTTTTAGTAGAGACAGGGTTTCACCGTGTTGGCCAGGATGGTCTCAATCGCCTGACCTCGTGATTCGCTCGCCTTGGCCTCCCAAAAGTGCTGGGATTACAGGCGTGAGTCATCGTGCCCAGCCTAATTTTTGTATTTTTAGTAGAGACGGGGTTTCTCCATGTTGGTCAGCCTGGTCTCGAACTCCCGACTTTAGGTGATCCGTGCATCTCAGCCTCCCAAATTGCTGGGATTATAGCCGTGAGGCACTGCGCCCGGCCGGCCCTATTATTTTTAAAGGCTAATCAAATAAGCAGTGGGAGTGGAAAAGGGATAAAGAAATCTGTAACTGATTGTGATCAACTAGTTGTAAACACCACTGTAACAGGCCAGTCAGAACAGTTTTCTTTTTTGTTTGATTGTTTTTTGCTGTTTTTTGAGACAGGGTCTCACTCTGTCGCCCAGGCTGGGGTGCAGTGGCACGATCTCAGCTCACTACAACCTCCACCTCCTGGGTTAAAGCAATTCTCCCACCTCAGCCTCCCAAGTAACTAGGATTACAGGCGTGTGCCACCATGCCCAGCTAATATTTGTATTTTTTTGGTAGAGACGGAGTTTCACCATGTTGGCCAGGCTGGTCTCGAACTCCTGACCTCTGGTGATCCACCTGCATCGGCCTCCCAACGTGCTGGGGTTACAGGTGTGAGCCACCACACCCAGCCTCAGAAGGGTTTTCTATTAATAACATTTATTGTTGTAGGGCTTCAGTTGGGCCTGATACCGTAGAGTTGGCCATAAAAAGTCTCTTCTTCCACTCGGACCTTGGTCCCACGTCCTAACTCTCTCTGTGCTCCCAGGATTAATGAGAATATTGAATAGAACCGTGAAGGTGGAAGCCAGGGATTTTTGATACCTTCAGGGATCCTTGATATCTTCAGGGATCCTGAAACTAACCTCTTGAATCTCCTGCAGATTCGGATTGGGATAACTATAAATGACAAGCCCAGGAGTTTGAGACAAGCCTGGAAAACACAGTAGGACCCCGTCTCTACAAAAAGTACAAAATTTAGCTGGGTGTGATGGTGTGTACCTGTAGTCTCAGCTACTTGGGAGGCTGAGGTGGGAGGGTTGCTTGAACCCATGAGGTTGAGGCTGTGGTAAGCCGAGACTGCACCACTGCACTCCAGCCTGGGATATAGAGCGCGACCCCATTAAAAAAAAAAAAAAAGAAGAAGAAGAAAAGAAAAGAAAAAGAAAAAGAACCCTGAAGGTGAGAGGCAGATGCAAAAGGAAGCAGGACAAAGAGGTTGGGGAATTTGAAAATGTTTAGGTCCTAAAAGTGGACGGAAGTTTCACTTGAGCGCTGGCTGTATTCTTGTTGGATGCCTGGAATTCCTAAGACTTCACTTTAGCTTCAAGGAGCTTACAGTCTAGTTGGAAAGAGAGGTCAGATACATAAATTGACAATGCCAGACAGCCATGGGAAGTGTCCATGGGAATGGGCATCACAGGGAGTAGGAGTTTGGAAAGGAAGCAGGAAAGGTGGTAGTGAGATGGGAAGAGTTATGGGGGTGAAGAAAAGGGGAAGAGAACCCATGGTCTGGAATGCTGAATAAACTAAAATTTGCAGAAAATAGTCAAGACCTATGCTATTGGGGATAATCATCATCAGGAAGAAATGGCACCAGGGTAGAACAAACTTTCATTCTGTAAATATTTAAGTGCCTTCCAAGTACAAGACACTGTGGCAGACACTGGGAGTTAATATTCAAGAGTGAATACAAAAAAAAAAAAAAAAAAAAAAAAAAAAAAAAGATGAGGGAAAAATTCAAGATGACCTAGGTCTTTATAATGAGTTTAAGCTTTTTTTTTTTTTTTTTTTTTTTTTTTTGAGACGGGGGTTTCCTCCTGTTGCCCCGGCTGCAGTGCAATGGCACGATCTCAGCTCACTGCAAGCTCTGCCTCCAGGGTTCACGCCATTCTCCTGCCTCAGCCTCACAAGCAGCTGGGACTACAGGCACCCGCCACCGCGCCCGGCTAATTTTTTGCATTTTTAGGTGAGACGGGGTTTCACTGTGTTAGCCAGGATGGTCTCGATCTCCTGACCTCGTGATCCACCCGCCTCGGCCTCCCAAAGTGCTGGGATTACAGGCGTGAGCCACTGTGCCCAGCCCGAGTTTAAGCTTTAATTAACTTAGTGAGTTTCAGTGTCCAGGCCCATAAAAATCATATCCTAAATGATCAAGTACCTTTGGGAATGGGACTGTGAAAATATTCTTGGAAATCTTTGAGGAACTATGAAAAATAGTAAAAGTAGTGGGAAATGGACAGATTTTATTTTTAAATTTTTATTTATTTATTTGTAGATATGGGCTCTTGATATGTTGCCCAGGCTGGTCTCAAACTGCTGGCCTCTAGCCATCCTCCTGGCTTGGCCTCCCAAAGGGCTGGGATTATAGGCGTGAGCCACCATGCCTGGCTGATGTTTAGTTTTTAAGATGATAATATCTAACTTTTATGGAGGACTCACCACATCAGGCACAGTTCTAAGCACTTCACATTACATTATCTCATTTAATCCTGACCACACTAGGAAGTAGGTGTTATTTTTTGTCCTCATTTTTTAATTGAGGAAATTGAGTCACAGTTTGACACTTTGCTCAAGATCAAACTACTAGCATGTGCAAGAGCCAAGACGTAAGTCAAGTTGTCTGAATCAGAATCCTAGGTGTTCAACATGGTAGATTCTGGAATCTTCAGAGCAAGGAATGTAACACCTGACTAATTTCTAGAATGGATGCTAGTCATTTACTTGTCTGTGTTCAGATTAATCCTGCTGCCTCTTCCTGCAAACTACACTTCCCAGGCTCTCTGGCCAAGTGACTTTGGGCTAGGTTCAGCCAGCAGGAGGCACTAGTGGGAGACGGGAGGGGAGGCAGGGAGGGAGGACCCAGGGCGGGCCCCATCCCCTCTGCCTCAGCTTTGTCTTTAGCAGCAGCTGTGCTTCTTCCATGGTTCCAGTTCCCACTGGGTAGCCTGGCTTGTTAGGTGCTGGCAACACCACCTTCTCCCTTTGTTCCTCCAGCTTCCTGCTGTTGCTTATCTCTGGGCTACCTCACCATCTCCTTTCAGACTTTTAGCAATTTCATCATATTTTTCTAGTTCTTTGTTAAATTTCCTCTACTGAATTAACTATTATGGACTGTTTACCTGACCAGATTCTGACCCATGGAGGTAATCATCACTAGTACCTGGCATAGTTCACCGACTAGACACATCATTCTAAAATCATTCTTGGCTGGGGGTGGTGGCCCACGCCGGTAATCCCAACACTATGGGAGGCCAAGGTGGGAGGATTGTTTGAGTCCAGGAGTTTGAGACCAGCCTGGCAACATATGGAGACCCCATCTTTACAAAAAACAAAAATAAATTAGCTGGGCATGGTGGCATATGCCTGTGATCTCAGCTACTTGGGAAGCTGAGGTGAGAGGATCACTTGAACCCAGGAGGTAGAGGTTACAGTGAGCTGTGATCCCAACACCTCACTCTAACCTGGGTGCATTCTCCGTCTCAAAAAGAAAAAAGTTAATTAATTAAAAATAAAAATCGACTGGGCGTGGTGGCTCACGCCTGTAATCCCAACACTTTGGGAGGCCAAGGTAGGCAGATCATGAGGTCAGGAGTTCAAGACCAGCCTGGCCAAAATGGTGAAACCCCGTCTCTACTAAAAATATAAAAATTAGCTGGCCAGGTGTGGTGGATCATGCCTGTAATCCCAGCACTTTGGGAGGCTGAGGTGGTCGGATCACTTGAGGTCAGGAGTTCGAGACCTGCTTGGCCAGCATGGTAAAACCCTGTCTCTACTAAAAATACAAAAAAATTAGCCAGGCACGGTGGTAGGTGCCTGTAATTCCAGCTACTCGGGAGACTGAGGCAGGAGAATTGCTTAAACCCAGGAGGCAGAGTTTGCTGTGAGCCAAGGTCGTGCCCTTGCACTCCAGCCTGGGCGACAAGAGTGAAACTCCGTCTCAAAAAAAAAAAAAAAAAAAAACAGGCCGGGCATGGTGGCTCACAGCGGTAATCCCAGCACTTTGGGAGGCTGAGGGGGGTGGATCCCCTGAGGTCAGGAGTTTGAGACCAGCCTGGCCAACATGGTGAAACCCCATCTCTACTAAAAGTACAAAACTTAGTCGGGTGTGGTGGTGGGCGCCTGTAATCCCAGCTACTCGGGAGTCAGGCATGAGAATCGCTTGAACCTGGGAGGCGGAGGTTGCAGTGAGCCAAGATCGTGCCACTGCACTCCAGCCTGGCGACAGAGTGAGACTCTGTTTCAAAACAAACAAGCAAACAACACCAAAAATCAGCTGGGCGTGGTGGCGGGCACCTGTAGTCCCACCTACTCGGGAGGCTGAGGCAGGAGAATTGCTTGAACCTGGGAGGCGGAAGTTGCAGTGAGCCAAGATTGTGCCATTGCACTCCAGCCTGGGCAACATAGCAAGACTCCATCTCAAAAAAATAAATAAATAAAAAGTAAAAAAAAAAAATAAAAATACAAATCAATCTCTTTTTTGGGAGTATTACTTAGTACCATAAACAGACTATCTAGATTTAAGCCAATAGGAAAATATGGGTTGAATGATAATACGACTAGTACCCTCAAGTTGAAATAGGTATTCATAATGCACACATCAAAACTGATGTCAGCCTGGAGAGTCCCAGTCAACATATACGAAAATTAATTAAGGCCGGGCACAGTGGCTCACGCCTGTAATCCCAACACTTTGGGAGGCTGAGGTGGGCAGATTGCTCTAGCTCAGGAATTTGAGACCAGCTTGTACCAATGGTGAAACCCAATCTCTACAAAACATACAAAAATTTGCCACAGCTCTCCAGACTGGGTGACAGAGTGAGACCTTGTCTTAAAAAAAAAAAAAAAAAATTTAATTATATGAAGATGTAGAATAAGAGTTAATTAGATTCTAAGATGACATGAATTGGAATTGGGAGCTAGAAGACAAAATAAGGAATCTAAAGATTTTGACAACCTAGGATGATGGATCTGAGAGATCTACAATGACAGAGGAGATAAAAATGCAAAATCCTACAACTTAGGTAAAAAACATCAACTTACAGAAAGGACAGGTGACTTAATTATTGTTTATGTAAAGTGGAATTAAGCCCAGAAACTTGGGAGGCTGAGGTGGGAGAATTTCTTGAGCCCAGAAGTTTGAATCCAGCCAGGGCAACATAGCAGGACCCCTTCTTTAAAAATAAGAACTAGGAGCTGGGCGTGGTGGCTCACACTTGTAATCCCAATGCTTTGGGAGGCTGAGGCAGGCAGATCACTTAAGGTCAGGAGTTCAAGACCAGCCTGTCCAACATGGTGAAACCCCGTTTCTACTAAAAATGCAAAAATGAACCGGGTGTGGTGGTGTGTGCCTGTAATCCCAGCTACTTGGGAGGCTGAGGCAGGAGAATTGCTTGAACCTGGGAGGCGGAGGTTGCAGTAAGCTGAGATTGTGCCATTACGTTCCAGCCTGGGCAACAAGAGTGAAACTCCATCTCAAAAATAAATAAATAAAATAAAATAACAAAATAAAAAATAAAAACTAGGGAACAGGCACAGTGGTTCATGCCTGTAATCCCAGCACTTTGGGAGGCCAAGGTCAGAGCACTGCTTAAAGCCAGGAGTTTGAGACCAGCTTAGGCAATATAGCAAGACCCTGTCTCTACAAAAAATAAAAATACAAATAAATTTAATTGACAGATTAGAGATTTCTGCTGATGTTGAATGAATAGCATGGCGTGGTTGCATAAAAGCTAACATACTAGAGAAGCAGAACTGGCCAGTACTGCCATTTATCAGCTGAATGAACTTGGCAAGTTTTCAGTTTTCTATGCCCAATTTTCTCCATGTATAAAATAAGGATGATGCTAATGTTAGTGTTTTAATTATCTATGGCTGCATAGCAAATTGCCCCAAAATTTAGGGCTTAAAACAGTGACCATTTATTTTCTCACAGGTTTTGTGTGTCAGTAATTCAGAAGTAACTTAGCTGGGTGATTCTGGCTTGGTGTTTCTCATGAAGGTGCAGTCATCTGAAGACTCAACTGGTTCTGAAGGATCCATTTCCAAGATGGCTGACTTACATGTCTGGCAAGTAGGTAGTGGCTGTTGGTAAGAGGCCTCAGTTCCTCCCCATATGGGCATCTCCATAAGCTGTTTGAGTGTCCTCATACCGTGGCATCTGACTTCCCCCAGAATGGGCAGTGTAAGAGAGAGCAAGGCAGAAGTCACAATGCTTTTAATACTCAGTCTCAGAAAGCACACCCCATCATTTCTGCAATATCCCTTAGTAACACAGGTCCGCCCTATGCATTATAGGAGGAGATTACACAAGAGCACAGATACTGGCAGGTAAAGATCACTGACGTCCATCCTGAATGCTGGCTATGCTAGTCTACACTAGTCTACACTGTGGCTCCCAAAGGTTCATGTCCTTCACAAATGCAAATCTGTTCAACCCTCCCAAGGGACTCAAAAGTCTCATCCCATAACAAAATCAGCTTGAAGTCCAGAATCTTGTCATCTAAAACAGGCCTCCAGGTGAGGTTCTTCTGGACTAATTCCTATGAACAGCTTGAGTAGCTCTTCTTGATCTGAAGACCTATGAACTAAAAAGAGAACTTATATTTTCCGTCCTACTCCTCCATCACCAACATACAATGATGATGTTGAATGATGTGGGAAAAGCATAGGATTACCTCTACAGATATTTCTATTCACAAAAAGAGAGAGGTCTGCTGGGCATGGTGGCTCACACCTGTAATCCCAGAACTTTGGGAGGCTGAGGTGGGCAGATCACCCGAGGTCAGGAGATCGAAACCATCCTAGCTAACGTGGTGAAAACCCATCTCTACTAAAAACAAACAAAAAATTAGCTGGGTGTGGAGGTGGGTGCCTGTAGTCCCAGCTCCTTGGGAAGCTGAGGCAGGTGAATCGTGTGAACCTGGAAGGCAGAGCTTTCAGTAAACGGAGATTGCACCATTGCACTCCAGCCTGGGCAACAGAGCAAGACTCTGTCTCAAAAAAAAAAAAAAAGAGGTCCCTGGTGGCAGGGAAAAAAAGGGATAAATAAATATAGGAAGTAGTCACTATTCTATAGAAATTCTAAAATACTGAAGGATACAGGTTGGCTGTTCCTTGAGTAGAGCTCAGAGCCTGAGCATAATTTCTCATAGCTCTTGGCTCCAGCTTTGGGCTCTTTGTGCTCTGCCCTCTGAGCCACCTTTCCTTTTCATAGAAAGGCTCATGCTTGCAGCTGTGTTGTTTTCTCAGCCTGCTTTTGCTGTAGAAGTGTGGGGGTCAAGACTGGGCATGGTGGCTCATGCCTGTAATCCCAGCATTATGGGAGGCTGAGTCAGGTGGATTTCTTGAGGTCAGGAGTTCGAGACCAGCCTGAGCAACATGGTGAAACCCCGACTCTACTAAAAATACAAAAATGAGCCAGGCGTGGTGGCACACGCCTGTAATCCCGGCAACTGGGGAGTCTGAGGTGGGAGAGTCACTTGAACCCAGGAGGTGGAGGCTGCTGTGAGCCGAGATCATGCCACTGCACTCCAACCTGGGTGACAGGGTGAGACTCCACCTCAAAAAAAAAAAAAAAAAAAAGAAGAAGAAGTTTGGGGGTCCAAAAACTTCTTCTTACATATTGCCTCTATCTGTTTCAATACAAGCTGATAGCGTTTCTGCCAATACAATTTTCTTAAAACTTTTGTGACTCGCCAGTGAATCTTATTGGGGTTCACTCAATTAGATAAAAGTCATACTCACAAATCTCTTTGAGATAAACTCTTTTCTACCTCAAGCTTCAGTTTAGACTGGTGAGGGGCAACACTCATAAGCTTCTTTTTTTTTCTGATGGAGTCTCGCTCTGTCACCCAGGCTGGAGTGCAGTGGTGCAATCTTCACCACTTCACCACTTCAACCTCCGCCTCCTGGGTTCAAGTGATTCTCCTGCCTCAGCCTCCTGAGTAGCTGGGACTACCAGCACATGCCACTACGCCTGGCTAATTTTTGTATTTTTAGTAGAGATGGGGTTTCATCATATTGGCCAGCTTATCTCGAACTCCTGACCTTGTGATCCACCCGCCTCAGCCTCCCGAAGTGCTGGGATTACAGGCATGATCCACTGCGCCCAGCCATAGCTTCTTTTTAAAATTTTTTAGAGACAGGATCTTGCTCTGTCACACAGGTTAGAGTACAATAATATAATCATAGCTCACTGCAGTGTAGAACTCCTGGGTTCAAGTTATTCTCCTGCCTCATCCTCCTGAGTAGCTATGACTACAGGTGCATACTTTCATGCCCACTATTTTATTTTGTTTTATTTTTTTGAGATGGAGTCTCACTCTCTTACCCAGGCTGGGGTGCAGTGGTGTGATTTTGTCTCACTGCAACCTCTACCACCTGGGTTCAAGCAATTCTCCTGCCTCAGCCTTCCAAGTAGTTGGGATTACAGGCATGCGCCACCATGCCCAGCTAATTTTTTTGTATTTTTAGTAGAGACAGGGTTTGACTATATTGGCCAGGCTGGTCACAAACTCCTCACCTTGTGATCTGCCTGCCTTGGACTCCCAAAGTGCTGGGAGCCACCGTACCTGGCCCATGCCCACTAATTTAAAAAATTGTTTTGTAGGATGGGACCATGCTATGTTGTCCAGGCTGGTCTTGAATTCCTGGCCTTAAGTAATCCTCTCACCTCGACCTTCTAGCATTCTGGGATTACAGGTGTGACCCACCATGCCTGGCTCTTACGTTTCTTAAAAACTATATTGTTAGGCTGGGTGCTGTGGCTCACACCTGTAATCCCAGCACTTTGGGAGGCCAAGGTGGGTAGATCACATGAGGTCAGGAGTTTGAAACCAGTCTGGCCACCAGCCTGGCCAACATGGTGAAATCCCATCTCTACTAAAAATACAAAAATTAGCCAGGCATAGTGGTGTGTTCCTGTAGTCCCAGCTACTTGGGAGGCTGAGGCAGGAGAATCATTTGGACCCAGGAGACAGAGGTTGCAGTGAGTCGAGATCACGCCACTGCAGTCCCGCCTGGGTAACAGAGTGAGATTCTGTCTCAAAAAAAACCAAAACCAAAACCAAAAACCAAAAACCCCAAAAACCATATTGTTAGACTAAATGGTTTCCTGAGTACCACCTTAGATCCTTCTGCTATTAACAAAGCATGTTACACCCAATCTTGGCTTTGTCTTTATACTATGTTTTCCTGAGAGTGCCCTGGATTTGATATTTGCCCAGAGGCTATTTTAAAAATTTAACATCATCATTTACTGTCTGCAGAGGCTGAGAATTTTAAAATCCAACAAATCCTGGCTCTTTTTTTTTTTTTCCTTTTGAGATGGAGTCTTGCTCTGTTGCCAGGCTGGAATGCAGTAGCAAGATCTTGGCTCACTGCAACCTCCGCCTCCTGGGTTCAAGCGATTCTTTTGCCTCAGCCTCCCAAGTAGTTGGGACTACACGTGAGCGCCGCCATGCCCAGCTAATTTTTGTATTTTTAGTAGGACGGGGTTTTACCATGTTGGCCAGGATGGTCTTAATCTCTTGACCTTGTGATCTGCTCGCCTTGGCCTCCCAAAGTGCTGGGATTACAGGCGTGAGCCACTGTGCCTGGCCTCCTGGCTCTTTTTAAGTGGTTTTTTTTTTCCTAGCTATCTCTCTCACACTTTACTATAAGCAGCAAAGAAGAAACCAGGTGTTAACTTCAACACTCTCCCTGAAAATCTCTTAGCTAGATTTCCCATTCATTAATTACATTTTTTACTTTCCTTGTTACTACACACTAACTACAGTTGCTAAACTTGCTGAATAACGAGAATCCTCTTTCTTCCAGTTTCAAAACACATTTTCCTCAGTTTCCTTTAAGTCTTCACTGGCCACCACTTCAAAGGCCATCATGGCTGGGTATGGTGGCTTGTGCCTATAATCTCAGTGACTTAGGATCAGTTGAGGCCAGGAATTTGAAATCAGCCTGGGCAACATAGTGAGACCCTTGCCAAAAAAAAAAAAAAAAAAACCACCATGGTTCTACTAACTGTCACTTCCAGGCATTTTAGACTTTCACTAACACTCTTCTCAAAGTCTTTCTAGTTTCTGCCCTTTGCCTAATTTCAAAGTCATTCTTACATTTTAGGGGTTTGTCACAGCAGCACTCCACTTTTAGTGCCCAAACCTATTAGTTATCTATTGCTGAATGAGAAATCATCCCAAAATTTCACAGTTTAAAATATAAAATAAACATTTATTGTAATCATTTTATATTGGTCAGGAATTTGAAAGTGACTTACCTAGATGACCCTGGCTCAGGGACTCTCATTAGGTTGCAGTCAAGATGTTGGCCAGGACAGTAATCATCTGAAGGTTTGACCATGGCTGCAGGATCTGCCTCCAAGATGGCTCACTCATATGCCTGGCAAGTTCATGCTGGCTGTTGGCAGGAGGCCTCAGTTCCTTACCTGTGGACCTCTCTATAGGACTTCTTGAATGTCCTGCAACATGGCAGCTAGCTTTCTTCAAAACGAGTGATCCAAAAGACAGCAAAATATATTTTTTATTTTAGATTTTAGATTTTTATAGAATGTCTTTTATTGCTTATTACTCTTGGAAGTCACACACTGTCACTGCTGCCAGATTGTATTAGATAAATAAGTCACTGGCCAGGCAGGGTGGCTCACGCCTGTTATCACAGCACGTTGGGAGGCCGAGGCAGGTAGATCACCTGAGGTCAGGAGTTCAAGACCAGCCTGGTCAACATGGTCAAAAATTAGCCTGGTGTGGTGGCGTGTGTCTGTAGTTCCAGCTACTCTGGAGGCTGAGGCAGAATTGCTTGAACCTGGAGGTCAGAGATTGTAGTGAGTGGAGGTCGCACCACTGCACTCCTGCATGGGTGACAGAGCAAGACTCCATCTCAAAAGAAAAATAAATAAATAAAATATATTTATTTAATATATACTAATAATGAGTATTTATAATAATATATAATAATAATGAGTATTTACACTGTACTAAAATATCACGTCCTTCCTCTACACCACTGCCGTCTTCCTTCCTTTCAGTTAGAGTAGGAGCCAAAGTCTTTACAATGACTTACATGATTTTATGGGATGTCACCCTGTGACCTATCTGATCTCCTCTTCTTCTTTTTTTTTTTTTTTTGAGACGGAGTTTCGCTCTGTCGCCCAGGCTGGAGTGCAGTGGCCGGATCTCTGCTCACTGCAAGCTCCGCCTCCCAGGTTTTTACGCCATTCTCCTGCCTCAGCCTCCCAAGTAGCTGGGACTACAGGCGCCCGCCACCTCGCCCGGCTAGTTTTTTTTTTTTTTTTTTAGTAGAGACGGGGTTTCACCGCATTAGCCAGGATGGTCTCGGTCTCCTGACCTCGTGATCCGCCCGTCTCGGCCTCCCAAAGTGCTGGGATTACAGGCTTGAGCCACCGCGCCCGGCCCTGATCTCCTCTTCTATTGCTGTCTTCCTTGCTCATTCTGTTCCAGTCACACTACCTTGTTCAGTAAGGCGTGAATATGGGAGCCATGTACTCACCTCAAAGTCTTGGCATTTGCTTTTGCTTTTGCTTGGAGTGCTCTTCTTCCTGAGAACCACTTGGTTTGTTTCCTCATATCCTCAGGTTCTTGGTGGGGCCTTCTCTGACCCCAGTGCACAAAATTACACTCCCAACAATGTCTGTTTCCCTTCCTCAATTAATTTTTCTCCTTAGCACTTAGCACTGTCTAATAAACTTTAATTAATTTATCACATGTATCCCTGCTCTTCTCACAAGAATGTACGTTCCATGAAGGTGGGGTCTGTTTACTGCCGTATCCTCAGTGCCAAAAACAATGTCTAGCACATAGTAGGTATTCAATAAATGCTTTTTGAGTGAATGAATCAGTGACCACTAGTGACAGGCATCACATAGATTATGTCTTTTAATCTACTCAACTACCCTTTGTATTATTAGCTCCACGTTAAAGGTGAGGAAACTGAAGCTCCAGCAGGATATATGACTTGTTGAAGGTCCCAAACAGTAAGTAGTAAAGACTAGATTCACACATGAATTGCACAAGTCCAGAGCCCTTGTTCCTAGCTACTACGTGTTACTGCCTCCCCATGTACTGGAAGCCACATTGTAAAAGATTAGTAAAATGAAATAATGCAGAGAAAGGTGACAGGAATGTTGAGATGTCTCTAAGTCATTTCATATGATAAGCTGTTTATGAAACTAGAAAGGCTCTTCAACTAAAGGAAAGGAAAGCTTACTCTTTTTTTTTTTTTTTTTGAGATAGGTTCATACTCTTTGCCTAGGCTTAAGTGCAGTGGCACGATCATGGCTCACTGCAACCTTTACCTCCTAGGCTTATGCAATCCTCCCACCCCAGCCTGCCAAGTAGGTGGGACTACAGCCCCGCACTACTATGCCTGACTAATTTTTGTATTTTTTGGTAGAGACAGGTTTTCACCATGTTGCCCAGGTTTGAGCCTTAAGCTCGAACTCCTGAGCTTAAGCAATCCTCCTACCTTGGCTTCCCAACGTGCTGGGATTACAGGAGTGAGCCACTGTGCCTGGCTGGAAAGCTTAACTTTAGTGAGGGATAGAATACATGAAAACCAGGTTCAAATATTTGACAAGCTGTAGTGTAGAACAAGAATTTGTTTATTCTGTATACTCTGAAGGCCAGAAACTGGAATTAATGGACCAAATAAAGTCAGCCTACTTCCTGCTTGAGGTACAGAAGCTGAGGGCGAGTGTTGATATAGAGGGATACCTGTCTGGGGCTATCAGTACTCCTTGACAACTCTGTGACTCATGAGTTTCAGGATGGTTCACTTCACAGAAGACAAGGGCAAAGGGAGCTTATTGAAGTAAGTTGTCTTGCTTTGTCGCCAGGCTGGAGTGCAGTGGGACGTTCTGGGCTCACTGCAACCTCCGCCTCCCAGGTTCAAGCGATTTTCCTGCCTCAGCCTCCCAAGTAGCTGGGACTAGAGGTGCACGCCACCATGCCCAGATAATTTTTGCATTTTTAGTAGAGATGGGGTTTCACCATGTTGGCCAGGATGATCTCAATCTCTTGACCTCATGATAGGCCTCCCAAAGTGCTGGGATTACAGGTGTGAGGCACCGTTCCCAGCTAGGCTTTTTTTTGTGTGTGAGATGGAGTTTTGCTCTTGTCGCCCAGGCTGGAGTGCAATGGCGTGATCTTGGCTCACTGCAACTTCCACCTCTTGGGTTCAAGCGATTCTCCTGCCTCAGCCTCCTGAGTAGCTGGTATTACAGGCATGCGCCATCATGTCCAGTTAATTTTTGTATTTTTAGTAGAGAAAAGATGGAGTTTCACCGTGTTGACCAGGCTGGTCTCAAACTCCTGACCTCAGGTGATCCACCCACCTTGGCCTCCCAAAGTGCTGGGATTACAGGTGTGAGTCACCACGCCTGGTCCACAAAGTGCTTTTATGGAACAATTTTGGCAAATATCTAGGTTGGAATACAGATGTAGAGGTTAGGTTAAAAAGAAATGATTGGCCAGTCATGGTCGCTCATGCCTGTAATCCCAGCACTTTGAGAGGCCGAGGCAGGTGGATCACGAGGTCAGGAGTTCAAGACCAGCCTGACCAACATGATGAAACCCCATCTCCACTAAAGATACGAAAAAATAGGCTGGGCGTGGTGGTACGCACCTGTAATCCCAGCTACTCAGAAGGCTGAGGCAGGAGAATCGCTTGAACCCGGAAAGTGGAGGTTGCAGTGAGCCGAGATTGCGCCACTGTACTCCAGCATAGGTGACAGAGCAAGACTCCATCTCAAAAAAAAAAAAAAAAAAAAAGAAGGAAATGACCAGTGAAGAAATATAGACAGCTTTTAAAAACTTTTGCTTGCAGCCAGGCATAGTGGCTCATTCCTGTAATCTCAGCACTTTGGGAGGCTGAGGTGGAGGGATCAGTTGAGTCCAGAAGTTCGAGACTAGCCTGGGAAACATAGTAAGACCCCTTCTCTACAAATAATCAAAAATTGACCAAGCATGGTGGTAGATATCTATAGTTACAGCTACTCAGGAGGCTGAGGCAGCAGAATTGCTTGAGCTTAGGAAGTTCAGGCTGCAATGAGCCATGATTGTGCCACAGCACTCAGCTTGAGTAACAGAGTGAGACCCTGTCTTAAAAACAAAACAAAACAAAACAAAACAAAAAAAAACACCACCAACAAAATTTCTATGTTTGAAGGAAGAGAGGGAACTAAAGGCCTACATATGGTTTTGGGAGCTGGCCTCCTTGTGCTTTGGAAGAGAATAAGATGCAGTTCAATTTTTTTTTGTGCAGTAGTGCGATCGTGGCTTACTGCAACCTCCGCTTCCTGGGTTCAAGCGATTCTCCTGACACAGCCTCCCAAGTAGCTGGCACTACAGGCACGCGCCACCATGCCCAGCTAATTTTTGTATTTTTAGTAGAGATGGAGTTTCACCATGTTGGCCGGAATGGTTTTGATCTCTTGACCTCAGGTGATCCATCCACCTTGGCCTCCCAAAGTGCTGGGATTACAGGCAGGAGCCACCGCGCCCAGCCGCAGTTCAATTTTTTATGTGGGGTGGGGACACCCCTCAGAAATTTGAGCATAACCTCAAATCTTGTCCATTTTTTAAGCCTCTGGTATATTAAAAAATTAAGGCTGGGCCCAGTGGCTCATGCCTGTAATCCCAACACTTTGGGAGGCTGAGGCAGGCAGTCACCTGAGGTCAGGAGTTTGAGACCAGCCTAGCCAACATGGTGAAACCCCATCTTTACTAAAAATACAAAAATTAGCCGGGCATGGTGGCGGGCGCCTGTAATCCCAGCTACTCAGGAGGCTGAGGCATGAAAATCGCTTGAACCCAGGAGGTGGAGGTTGCAAATGAGCTGACATTGTGCCACTGCACTCCAACCTGCGTGATGGAGCCAGACTCGGTCTAAATAATAACAACAACAACAACAACAACAACAACAACAACAACTAAGAAATGCTAAGATGGTTTTGAGAATACTTGGTATATTTAAACATTTAACAAATAAAAACTTGGTACAAACAACACAGCCATATAGTACTATTTACAAGAACCGACAGAAATTTTTTTAACTACAAAATTAGAAATTTGAGGGCCTTTATAAATGTGAGGCTGAGACCAAAGGATTCTCATGGCCCCAGGGTGGGAATGAGGACAGGGGCATGGGTCCAGGTTAGAGTTCCCTCAAGAGGCGTGGGTGTTATATCCAAAGCCTCAGGGAATTGGCACAGAAATGTCCCACTCTTAGATAAAGGGGACACAGAGCCCTGCTTGTCTTGGTCAGAGGGAGTTCTGTGATAGCACAGGCCCTGCAGACCAGGAGTGCAGAGTCTCACCTGGACTCTTACCCTGGGACCCCAGGGACAGGCATCCTGGAGTGATTCGTGTCTGAGGCGCCCACAGGGGGGCAGTGTGACAACTCGGAGGCGCTCCAAGGAGAGGGCACAGAAGTGCCAACCTTCCTCCCCCCGCGGATCATCTGTCCTGTACCACCCACCACCCCCCGACTCCCTCTCCTTTCCTGGAGTTGGTGAGGGCTGCCCACCAACCTCCACACAGGGACGGCAGACGGAAACTCTGACGTTTCCCTCTGCAGCTGGAAAGCTAAGAGCGGCTTGTCTGCCCGTCTCGCCCAGAGTCCCACCCCTTTAAGTACAGGTGTCCAGGGTGGAGACATAGAAAGTGGAACAGGGGAAGGGAGAGGCTAGTAGTACCCGCGGCCCTGGTGGGACTAGCTTTGCCTCCCCGTCTCAATTCCCTGGGTTCTGTTTGCAGTCCCAACACCCAGCACAAGGGGGCGCTACCACACTGCAAACCCTGCCCCGCAGGTCTTGTACATAGAGTGGGCACAGCCATAAAGAGTGGGATGTGTTCCTCTAAGTTCCTTACCCAGCTTTCCTCCACTCAGAACCTACATGCAATCTTGTGCAGGGATGAGGTGGTGAGACCTCTGGAGCACAGGCCAGCAAAGCGGAGGAGAGTCTGGGGAATCTGACATAGAGCTTAGAGGGATATAGGGAAGAGAGGCCTCCTGGCTGGGCCCTCCAGGTCAGAGTCTAGGTGTGGGCTGGGCTGAGAGTGCAGCCCGAAGGCTGGGTATTTCCAGAAGAGTTCGGTCAACACAACCTGATACCAACCACTCCCAGATTAAGGGCAGTCAGGAAGTGGAGAGTTGACACCTGAGCGGGAGGGAATGGGGCCGACAAGGAAAAGTAGGAGTTCTGGGGGTATGAACCTCTTTACTTCAATATATTTTTCTTTTTTAAAGCCTTTAAAGATTGAGGTGATGGTTGGTCTGAAGATAATGTATTATCTCAACTGATTGCTCACAGTCACAGATCAAACTCCTTGTTCTGTTCTTACCCCCTTCTCACTACTGCACTTGACTAATCTAAAAAAAACAAGTAAGTAAGGTAAAATACACCATGAAAGGCCAGGAGCGGTGGCTCACACCTGTAATCCTAGTACTTTGGGAGACTGAGGCAGGTGGATCACGAGATCAGGAGTTTGAGACCTGCCTGGCCAACGTGGTGAAAGCCCATTTCTACTAAAAATACAAAAAAAAAAAAAAAAAAAATTAGCTGGGCATGGTGGCAGGTGCCTGTAATCCCAGCTACTTGGCAGGCTGAGGCAGGAGAATCATTTGAACCCGGGAGGCGGAGGTTGCAGTGAGCCGAGATTGCTCCATTGCACTCCAGCATGGGCGACAGGGGGAGACTCTGTCTCTCACACACACAAATATATATGTGTGTGTGTGTGTGTATATACATGAAGTTCACAAAGTACACTAAGTTTAAGTGTTCAGCTCAATGATTTGAGTTACGTATTCACTACTTATGTGTTCATAATACGTACATATGTATACAACACTTATGTAATCACAACTACCACTGGTAATTCAACAAACTTTTATTGAGTGCCTCCTGTGTGTCTAGCACTGTTTTACCCTTTTGTAAGAAAAGTGAGGCTAGAACCTGTTTTCCAGTGGCTGTGATAGGGTTGGTATTATGAATTATAGTAATTCCTTGACAGAACTATGCCATCACCTGGTATGAGAGAGCAACATGATGGCAACTCACAGTGGCCATCACCTTGGACTCCAGAATGGGAAGAATTGTCTACCATGTCTGAATACACTAACTCACAGAACTCCAGGGGACATAACTGGATCCAGTAAATACAGTCAGGGCAGCCATACTCCTAGCACAGAGTGAGGTGCTGAGCAGGTGAGAGAGCCTTTTGGGGAATTGATCCTGCTCTCTGGCCTGGTGCTACATGTCTGGAAGCTGGGCAATGAGTGATGTCTTTGACCAACCAAAGTGCAATGGAGCCTGTTGCATGTGTATGAATCCACTAGGCCTTCTGACACACCAGTCTTTTTTCTCAACTTTGTGGTCAGCCTGGCCTTGCCTCACCCAGACCCCATCCTGCTCCAAGTCAGGGAAGTGCCCCTAGCAGGAAATTGAGTGAGTGAGCAGGATGTAACCCGTGATGAGGCAGCTCCCAGACCTGGCTGGTCCCTGAGTCAATGAGCTACTTCGGGCACTCAAAGGAAGCCCTTCCGCCCATTCACTACTTCCACTGCCTCTTCTGTCACCTCTACCATCCCTCCCTACCCAGGTGTGGGTCTTTGGAGGCAGGGAGCTAGTCTCCTTCTTCTCTAAGTCACAAAGGAATAAAGGACTCTGGGGGCAAATGGCCTCAGCATGGAGACAGAGGAAGCTGCTCCTTGGGGATGCCAGTGACTGCCCTGGCCAGAGGGCTGCCAGTGATCTTGCTTTGGAGCCCCTAGGGCCAGGACTGGTGGCAGGGTAGGACAGAGGGGGCTGGGCCTGGCTGGGGAAGGCTGGCCTGGAAGAAGCTGAGCCATCGGCCCTGGGCCAGGGTGGAAAATATGTGTGTGAGCTCATTTGGAAGGTGGCTTCCGGCCAGTCAGGCCTGCCTCGCTTCCAGGCCCTGGCTGCCCAGCCCCTTGCAGGCGGCCTCTGGTCTCCCTACTTTCACAAGACTGAGCAAGGAGGGCAGAAACCCCCAAGGCTGGGGCTAGGTGTGCAGACTTGAGCTTTTAAAAGCGGTGTATTCAGATTTGGGATGGTAGGTAGGAAACGGGTACAGGAACTGCAGGACGATGGAGCAGTCTTGGCTGGGTTTCCTTGGGGCCTTTGGGAATGGGTACCACTGCTGAAGCCCTCTGCCCTCCCCCTGATGCCCTTGCACACAAACATTCACCAATCCTACCCTTCCCTTAGCTGCTGCCATTGTCTCATTCCATCCCTTTGGCTTCTGAGTCTTGGTGCCACCTTCCTTCTCTCAAGAAGGGAGGTGATGGCCTGGCAAAGTGGGGTCCTTTTCCCTCTGCACTCCTACCCCCCATAATATTGCTGCACAATAAGGAAATACAGCCGGGCGTGGTGGCTCAAGCCTGTAATCCCAACACTTTGGGAGGCCAAGGTGGGCGGATCACCTGAGGTTGGGAGTTTGAGACCAGCCTGACCAACATGGAGAAACCCCGTCTCTACTAAAAATACAAAATTAGCCAGGTGTGGTGGCGCATGCCTGTAATCCCAGCTACTTGGGAGGCTGAGGCAGGAGAATCACTTGAACCTGGGAGGCAGAGGTTGCAGTGAGCCGAGATTGCGCCATTGCACTCCAGCCTGGGCAACAAGAGTGAAACTCCATCTCAAAACAACAACAACAACAACAAAAACCACAATAAGCAAATACATATGTGCTGACAGATCCCCAGAACACACACTGCCGTGAAGACGCCCAGCTACCCAGGGTCCATGCTGGAAGAGACACCAAGAGATTGCCAGGATCTGCCAGTATAGAAACATAAATAAGTAAATTGGAAATATCTGGGTTTTAAATTTGGACTAACAACCAGTGACCTTGATCAAGTCATTTATCTTTCTGGGTCTCAGTTCCCTTATTTGTAAAACGGGGACAATATTAGTACCTGTGTCATTGTGTGTTGTAAGGAGCTCAGCAAATGTTAGTTTCACCATTGCTGGAAGGGAAGGAGGGATACAGAGGGAAAAGAGACCGCTGGAAAATCTGTCAGATAGTGGGGAGAAGGGGCCCTGGGGGAGGGACAGTGAAGGACCAGCAGAGCTAGCCAGATTGTGTTCTGGGGTCTGGAGGGGTGTGGGGGTGTCTCTCTGCCCAGTCCTCTCTCCTTTAGAGGACCCAGCTCCTCTTAGATCTTCCCTTCCCTTCCCGCTGACCCACAGCCTGGCTGGCAGCCCTGGAGTCATGGGCCCAGCTGGTGCCAGGAGCCCTGGAGAAAGGGAGGTGATGACAAGGGAGTCCGTGGCCCCCCTCCAAATGTGTGGGGTGCAGTCGTGGGCAGAGTGCTGCTCCTCTTCGGCCCTTGCCCCTAGTCCAGCGTCTCCTTAGCACCAACTTTCCTGGGTTCTGCCCAAACCTCCTTGAAGATTCCCCTTGGCTCCCTCCTGGCTGCTCCAACTCACATGTGCTGCTTTCGAATAAAGGAACTTGGAACCATAGAAACTGGGTCAGGCCCAACGGACAAATCGGGGTAGGGCCAGTGAAAGCAGAGTTTGCAGGTCTTTTGGAAGCCACAGGGCCCTCTGCTCTCCCCGCACCCGAGCCTGACCTGGAGGTTCACTCAGTGGGACCTTGTGATCACTAAGGCACCTCCCAGGGTCCCCGGGCAGCCTCACTGGGGTGGATCAGGCAGGCCCAGGCACGTCAGAAGCACGGGACCCTGCCGTGTCTCCACCCTGAAATTCTCTCCGCTTGTTTTAATTTTTGTTTTTGTTTTTTAAACCAGTCAAATTTAGCAGTGGGGGGTTTTATAAGCCCATCTTCTACCTCTTCCCCCTTTGTCTCTGGTCCTCCATTCCCATCTCTCCCCCTTGGCTCCAGAGAGCATCTTGTGATTCCAGAATCAGGGCCAAACAATTTCCTCGTGATGGGGAAACCGCACTCCAGCGCGGGAGCCCTAGGCTCCCCCTCCTCTTCTCTCTGGCAGTCCCCCCTCCCCAGGCTCCTCCACTGGCTCCAGCTGTGTTTTGCAAAACTCCCACTGGATAACATCTGTAATTGCCTCCAGATGTGGACCACAAAAACACAAAGGGGCCATGAGCTCATCTTTGAGTTCCTTGCCACCCGCACAGACCCTACCACCCTCAGATGCCCCTGACTTCCCCTGCCACCTTGTCAAGGTCCCCATCCCCTCTGGTAAGGGTGCTGGGGAGGTGGTGTCCAATTCCACTGAGACACACAGACTCTGCCAAACAGCTGTTGGCAGGGGAGGTGCAGGAGGCCAGGTGTAGGGTCAGGGTTCCTGGCAGACAGGAAGGTGGGGTACCCCTTCTGCCAAAGCAATCACACTAACCAGCCCTGAATAGCAGCTGGATAGACTGACTGGCATGATGGGGCCAGGACTCTGCAAGGCAGGCGGCGGAGGGAGTCTGGGCTGGAGCCCAGGGTGGGCTGGGTGGAGGCAGGAAGGGAAGGGGGGTGAAAAAAAGGGGCTGCTCTTCTCCAGCTGAGCTGACTCAGCACTGGGCTGATTCCTCCCTCCAGGCTGGTTTCAGAGGAAGGGTGGGTGGATAGCCTGGGAACCCTGTCTGGGGCAGGAGTTTCTAAGGAAAGAGGAAGCAAAGCCTTGTTATTCTGCCCTTCCAACCTGACCATCCTGGTTCTTCCGGACAATTAGGATGAGATCTCTGTTTGGCCAGAGACAGGCTGCTCCTAATAGGCACAGCAGCAACACCTATCTCTCTTTCTCCCTTGTTTCCTTCTGTCTCAGCAGCAGAGCCCCAGGCCTGGAAGAGGCTTCTTAGGTCCTGACGGCTCGGAAGGACATGCCAGTGAGCCCAAGGCTGAATATGATCATGGGACTTCCCCTGCTTCAGGCAGAGATGCATGAGGAAACGGAGGGTCTGCGGGTGGGTCACAGGACAGGGTAATGCAATTTAGGAAGATTTTCCAAGTGGCCTTAGCTTGACCACTTCCTCTTGTCTCTGAGCCTTGGGTCTCAAGGCAGCCTTTTAAGCCAGGTGGTGGGAGAGTAGCTGAGCCCTGTCAGTCACCCCACTGCCCCCTATGGGGATGCCCTGCTCCCCAACTCTGGCCCCTGAATCCCTTTAGTCCACTAAGAATAAACATACTACTTTATGAAAAATGCCAAAGCCCCACCTCATGGAAAACGCTGCTCATGACGCGTGCCCTCGCCTCATCCAGCTCCTTTCACCCACAGCCCATCACCCTCTACAGAGCTCAGCCACACAAGGAATGTGAAACACAATTTATTCTTTGTGGAAAGGTTGAACAAGGTCAAAATTGTCCTTAGAGGGCACCGACCCAGCCCCGCCCTGCAGGTTCCTGGGGTCAGACACCTCTGCCCCCCCACCCCCACCCCTCCCCATGCCCCTTGTTAACAAAAAGAAACGATTTGAATGGAATTCATATATAATAATTATAATAAAAATATACATTAAACAAAACAAAAAAACGAACAAGACAGAAATCTGCCGAACTGCCAGCACCGTTCACCCCATTTCCCCCACCCTGTGCCCCACCCCCCCGACATCCCTCTCCTCTTGCTCCCTCCACTGGGTCTCACTCTCCCAAGTCCCCGGTACCATGGCCACCACCTTTGGTGGCCCAAGGAGACTTCAATGGGTGGGCTGGGTGGGTGGGGCTGTGAGAGGGCAGGCCACTGGTGAGACAGGCTTGAGGGGTGCTGGCACCAGGGAAGCGCGGGCCCAGCCTAAGCTAGCCCCAGCTCCTGCCCCTCACTGAGGTGGTGAGCAGGCCGGGACAGTGCGGCCAGCCAGGCCCTGTGGCCTCTCATGAAGCCCCTCATTCCTCGTTTGTGTGCCTTCTCTGCTCCTTTCTCTGGGCTGCCCCACCCTTCCCCTCCACGCTGCCTGGGCAGCAAGGACAGGACCAGAAGGAGCAAGTGTGCCTTCCTCAGGGCCCTTCCTGAGAGCTCCACAGCCCACCCTGTGGCCCCTGCTTGGCTTGGCCTGGCCTGCCCGGCCCCAGCCTTCCAATGCTGCTGCACGTCCTCATTTTCCTTTTTGGGCCCATCCTGCCCACTCTGGCTGCTCTGCCTTTGGGCCTCAGCCCCAGCTGCCTGAGTTTGGGCAAGGTTCTTTCTCTGTGGCCTTCAGGCTCACCCCCAGGGCTCTGACCCGGGCCTCTCCCGCTGGCCCCACTCTACCTGACAGCTGCACCCCTGGTTTCAGCTTTTCTAACTGTGAAAGCCCCATCCAAGGCTAACATTCGAGAGACATAGGGCTGCTAAGGGTTTCTTCTGTCCCTTTAGTCCCCAACGGCTCAGGCTCCTTCCTTGGAAGTTCCCTGGGGTAGGTGAGGCAGAGGCAGATCTCTGAGGAACTTGACTGACTAAGCAAGGAAGACCCTCTCTGAATTTTCCTCCCAAGGTCTTAGGGTGGCTGGGCAGTCCCCACCCCCGCACACTGTCTCAGGGTCTCTGCCCCCAACAAGATTAGATTCCTTTTAGCCAGAAAGAGTAGTGAGAGGCTGCCAATTGGGTACACCTGGGGCTTTCAGGGCTGGAGTGCCCAGAGCCTCCTGAGGTCAGAGTTCAGAGGTTAAGGTATGTCAGGGGATGGAAAAGGAGCAGATGACCCCATTTGACCTTTACCAGCGAGGTCTGAGGGTCCTGCCTTCAAGTGCAGAGCCCCCAACACATTCAGATGGGGCTGGACAGACACAAAACTACAGGGTTCCGCTGAGGGGCAGAGGCTGGAAAGGGCCACCCTCCCACTCAGCCCTCAGGGGAGCCATCTAGGGAAGATGCAATGCCGGGGCAGCAGGGAGGGAGGCGGTCAGGGTGAGGGAGGCCAGCCAGGGGACAGAGAGAAGCAAGGAGGCTGCGGGGAGGGGGCTTGGGACGGTGGGGGCAGCCCACCCACCACCACCTGCTGCCACTGGCCTTCAGAGGCCAAGTCCTTGTGGTAGGAGTGGGCGGGCCGGCGGTGGGCGTCAGACCTTGTCCAGCAGGGAACGCTGGCAGTAGAGCAGTCGCCTGGGGGTCCCATGGCGTCTGAAGAAGAAGACTGCAAGGCCCACCGCCAGCACCAGGAGCAGCAGCAGCACGGGCAGTACCACGGCAGCCGCGCTCACCGCCCCGCTGCCCTCCTCGTCCACCTCAATGATGATCACCTCCGTCTCCTCCTCAGTCCCCTCATCCGGCCGGCCTCCCGATGGGCAGCCCATCCAGTCCCGCAGGGCTGACTTGGGGTAGCCCGGTTCTACCTTCAGCTTCTGGTTGTTGAATTTCCAGTATTTGTTCCCCTTGTAGAAGTAAGTGAAGACTGCAGGGGGTGGATCAGAAGGTGGTAAGGAAGGGAAGACCCAAAGAGAGGAGAGGAGCGAGGGAAGCTCTGTTAATGTGAGGGCAGCTGAGCTCCCCTCCACCTTCCTGAGCATCAGCTTCCTCAGCTGTAAAATGGGGGTGCCTATCGGACCAGGTTGGAAGGTGGTGGGGATGAATGGGTACCACGTGTGGAAGCACCTAGCCCAGCGCCTGGTATGTGATATTATCATCGCCATTGTTTTCCACACAGCACTCCCTTAGGCTTCCCTCCCACTCTTCCTCAACTCCCTATTCCCATCCTTCTCTCAGCGACACCTTCCCTTGCCCCTCTCACCTTCATCGCTGCCCATGAATGACCCTCTGGGAGACTCAGGGATCCCTTCCCAGACTTTGATGTTCTTGGGGTACTCGCTATCCACTGCCCTGAGCTCCTCGTTGAAACGGTAGTACCTGGGGAAGGGGAAAGGAAGGGCAGTGGCAGACACTGGGCATGTCCTCAGAGGGCAGCAAGACCCAGATCGAATCCACCAGTGGGCAAAGGATAGCTGCGGACAGGGTGGGGACAGGGGTTTTAAGTAATGAGGGCTTGCTGCTGAAAGTGGCGGAAGGTGGGGGTGGAAGGGAGGGTCCAGGCTGTAAGGAGCCACCAGCAGCCCTAATGACAGTGCCTAGCTGCTGGGGGCGGAGGCACAGTGCTGGAGGCAGGAGGTGCCAAATGACCAGGTCTGAAATGACCCGGTCACATCCCACTCACACGGTGCCCAAAGGAGGCTGCCCATTTCTAGGCAACAGCAGAGGCTCAGCCAGCTCCTTCTCCAGGGAAGCATCTTGGGGGTAAAGTGCGTCTTTCTCCAGAACTGAGGGAATTTGGGGTGGTGGTGGTTTCTGAGGAAGGCCTGGGGTTAAGGGGTTGAGGTCTTACTTGTTTCCACGGAAGAAGTAGGTCTTTCCATTGGGCATCCAGAAGAGAGCAGCATCAATCTTGTCGGTAGGCAGCCCTCGGCCCAGCTCCTTAATGTGCTTGGGGTAGCCAGGTTCCAGGGACGCCTCATCAAACACCCAGTGCTTGTCTCCTGGGGAGGACAGGAGGGCAGCATCTGGGTTCAACGTAGGCTCTAGGGACTTTAGAGGGAATCAGCTCCTCTAGGGAGATCTTCCTCACTCCCAAAGACTAAAGCGGAGTGCTTGGTTACCTTTGAAGAAGACAAATTTGCCATCCTTCCTCTCATAGGCAGTGTTGATGGACGCAGGCAGGCCCCGCCAGAACTGGCCAATGGGCATTGGGTATCCATCCATCACTTGGTTGTTCCTCACCCGCCAGAACCAGCGCTCCTGGAAGTCAGTCAATGCAGGAAGAGTCCATGACGTCTTGCGGCCTAGATCTCTGGCTCAGTCCCCAAAGCTCCCCCACTGCTTTTTGTTCCTCAATTTTAGTTTTCGGTCCAGCTGTTGTCACTTCCACCCAGCTGCCCTACCACAGAGCCCCCCTCCTTTTCTTTTGAGATGGAGTCTCGCACTATTGTCCAGGCTGGAGTGCAATGGCCCTATCTCGGCTCTCTGCAACCTCTGCCTCCCAGGTTCGCACGATTCTCCTGCCTTAGGCCTCCTGAGTAGCTCGGATTACAGGCACCCACCACCACACTCAGCAAATTTTTTGTAGTTTTAGTAGAGATGGGGGTTCACTATGTTGACCAGCCTGGTCTCGAACTCCCGACCTCAGGAGATCCGCCTGCCTTGGCCTCTCAAAGTGCTAGGATTACAGGCATGAGCCACCATGCCCGGCCCATAGAACCCTTTTGTCTTCCAAACCAGCCCACCTCTTTTTCTCACCTTGAAGACAAACATCTCCCCTCGGAGCATGGCCACGGTGTCAAAGTTCCCATCACAGATGTTGGGCCCATAGGTGGGGTTTTTGGGCTTATCAGGAACAGAAGGCCGGGAGGTAGTCCTGGGTTGAGGGGGCATCTTGGTAGGGAACCCTGACTTACTCCCTGGGGCAGAAAACACGAGGGGCATTTCGGACTTAGGAGGAGAGAGGGGAGGGAAGGACAGACAGATGGGCAGACAGTACCCTTGGAAAGGTGTGGATGGGCTTCTAGGGGAGGCTGAAGCAACCAACTGGGAGGTGACAGAAAAGGTGGGCTCAAAAGTGGAGCTGATAGAGGCAATGTCAGGTTGGCGGGAGGCGGTGGGGAGACTGCACGGCATGAAACGGGAAATGCGTAGACCAGGAGGGGACAAGGAGCAGGGGAGGGAGCAGGCGTGGGTGTAGACTACTCACCATAAAGTTGCTGGATGCCCCGGCGGTCATCATCAGGCAGCACAAAGTTCTCTGTGTCCATCCACTGGTAAAACGGTGCCATGATGGCCGAGGGGTCACTGGAATGCTCGAGCCCCAGGGCATGGCCCAGCTCGTGCACAGCCACCAGGAAGATGTCATTTCCTGGAAGGATGGGGACAGTGATGATAGCAGCCTGAGTCCCTTCCCTCAGCCTCCCTGCTTCCCCACCAGCAGCTTTGGTTTCACCTCCAAGCCTGCTGCCCATGTTTTCAATCCAAAGTGACCAAATTCTGAGGTCCAGCTTTTTATCTGGCATTTAAGCACAAGCCAGTCAACAAGCTCCTCTGGGTGGAGGTGAGACAGTGCTTGGAAGCAGGACCCCCATCCCAGGAAGACCTGTGTTAAGGGAAGCCAAGGCCCTCTCTAGTCCCATTTCTCCCAGGAGCTAGACATGACATCAATTTGGAAAAGTGGGCGATAAGGATGCTTTGAAGTCTTTGACTGGAAAGCCAGTCAGTGGGTGAGAGGAGGGACCAGATGTAAATAGCTCAAACAGGACTCCTGCTTTTGTCAGCAGTTAGACCAGAAGGTCTTTGTGGTCCCTTCTAGCCCCGAAATTTTAGAAGGAGGGAGGGGAACCACCCCTACAAATGACCGCTGGCTTTTTCCAGAGTAAGTCCCAGGGATACTTGGCTCACCATTCAGATCCTCATTCCCGACAGTCCAAGGTTCGGCAGAGTCAAAGTGGGTGTCCCCTCCAATGTTGGGGCCTGGGAAGTAGGCATGGGCCAGGAAGCCGCCCTCACCATCGAAGGGCGTGCTGTCACCGTGGAAGCCCTCGGCAAAGAAGATCATGATGTCGGCCTGCTTCTCATGGCCCTCACGGATGTAGGCATAAGGCACCTCGCGGAAGCGCAGTGGTGTGGCACTCTCCCACACGCGGAATGCCTTGCGAATGGCCTCGTATGTGGCATACTCGCCCACCTTGGGGGTGTAATTCTGGATGCTGAGGTCCAGCCACGTGGGGAGAGGATGGGGTGTGTTAGGATAACGAGGGGCAACATTCTCCTTCCCTGCACTCTCCCAGGTCTGACTGTCCTGCCCAGCCACCTCTGCCTGACTCAACTCTTCCTGCTACCTCATGCACGATGCCTCTGTCTCAAGAACAAGGGATCCTCAGGCTTTGGCTCTCTGGCACTGGGGTACACCCTTGATCGCTATACCTCTTTCCAGGATGAGAGCCATTTTCCTCCCCACTCCCAGGGATGCTTCCCAGGAACTGAGGGGAGTAGGGCAGGAGGTCTCTGAGTCTCTGCATAAGCACAATGGGTGGGGAATAATTACAAGATGTGAGAAAGGTTGCTTGCCTGCTGGACTCACCAGAAAGTGATTTCATTATGTTGCCATTTGAGACCCTGGATGGCATAGCGCTTCCTTCGAACATTGGCCTTGATCTCAGCCCCAAACTTGTCTGGAACACCACATCGGGGGCGCCTCATGGCCCTGGAGTGGGTTTGGGTGTGAGGATTGGGGTCAGTGCAATGTATGAAAGAGAAAGGTCTCCAGTGTCAGTGTTAGGTGAGACTTGCTGTATGTCAATGTGGGGAAAGGCCAAGGTTATGAGATCAGGGTGAACATGAGAGGGTCAGGATCAGCACGTGGGGGTGAGGTATGGGGGGGGCACAAGCCAGGCATTCAGGTAGGAACATCTCTGGCGCTGGCATTGTCAGTGGGTGCCAGGCAGAACTCCTGCCAGGGTCTAGCACTTACTTCATGGTGTCTGCATCAGCTTTGCCTGTTACTTGCAAGCCGTAAAACTTCTGCATGGCAGCGATGGCCGCTGAGAGTGACTGGGGTGAGCGCTGCGTGTGGGTACGTAGGTCCCCGGGAGGCAGGTAGCCATACTGCTGTAGCCAGGCCTGTAGGGAAAGGGGTATGGCTTAGAGCATCCCCACCTGGCCGATGGGGTGCCTCTACCTCCCCCACAATGCCCAGCATACAGCCTTGGCTTGGTGAGGAAAGGACAGTGGGTTCCCAGCTTGGCTCCGCCAGCAGGTCTGGAGGAACTCCCAGGCTAGACCTGATCTCTGGCCCAGGCCCCAGTAGGGCTTGTCCCCTCGGGCCTATGGGCCCAAACAGGCTTTTGGCTGTAGCTCTCTTGAAAATGAGAGAGAGCCCTGGTGGTTTAATGGAGTTCTGAGATGTCTTCTCAGAGCTGTGATTCCTTCTAGCACTTTTCTCCTCCATGTCAGTGTTCTTGCAGAGATAGCATGTTCCACCTGGGAATGGGCTATGCCCATGATGGGTGGGGAGGGGTGTTGACAGGCTGAGTGAGCTCTACTATTGGGTTTGACATGAGGCCCTCCTGGGATGGCAGTGCCATGTCCCCAGGACCCTCACAGCTGAGATCTTTTTAGAAAGGAGGGCAGAAAAAGAGCTAGAGCTAAGGCTGGCTACTACAAGGGGAAACTAGGAACTTGGGATGTGGTAAGAGGTGTGATTCAGCTGGAGCCAGGATCCTGCCACTGTCCTTATCCAAGCAGCATCTGACCTATGGCTTAGAACCTAAAGGCCTATTTAAGATTCTTAGCAGAGGCCGGGCGCAGTGGCTCACACCTGTAATCCCAGCACTTTGGGAGACCAAGGCAGGTGGATCATGAGGTCAGGAGATCGAGACCATCCTGGCTTACACAGTGAAACCCCGTCTCTACTAAAAATACAAAAAAAAATTAGCGGGGCGTGGTGGCGGGCGCCTATACTCACAGCTACTCGGGAAGCTGAGGCAGGAGAATGGCATGAACCCAGGAGGCGGAGCTTGCAGTGAGCCGAGATTGCGCCACTGCACTCCAGCCTGGGTGACAGAGCGAGACTCCGTCTCAAAAAAAAAAAAAATTCTCAGCAGAGGAAGTGGGAGATAGGGGTGGAGGAGACTTGGTGACTGTATTTTATTTCAGGTATGTTGTGAATTGGTCATAATATAAAGGCTGGCATATCGCCTTAAATTAATGTTAGGTTTTGGTCTTTGATTAAAAGGTTCACACACTGCAAAGTCCTGTTGAGGAGAAAGTCAGCCTTTATTGTAAGAACGATGGAGTATTTTCTTAAAGCCTCAAAGTAGAACAAGCCAGGCTGGGCGTGGTGGCTGACGCCTGTAATCCTAACAGTTTGGGAGGCCAAGGCGGTCAGATCCCCTGAGGTCAGGAGTTTGAGACCAGCCTAGCCAACATGGCGAAACTCTGTCTCTACTAAAAATACAAAAATTAGCCGCGCATGGTGGTGGGCACCTGTAATCCCAGCTACTCGGGAAGCTGAGGTAGGAGAATCGCTGAACCTGGGAGGCCAAGGTTGCAGTGAACCAAGATCGTGCCGCTGCACTCAGCCTGGGTGACAGAGCGAGACTCTCTCTCAAAACAAAACAAAAAAGTAAAACAAGCCAAGTTATATATGAAATATGAAGATGCTTGGATTCTTTTATGGGGAGAAGACACCACCCAGATAGCTCTAGTCCCTGCTCCAGTTTTGCTTTCTTAGGGAGTTCGGGAAGGGGCTGTAGGTTGCCCAGGACAGGACCTTGGAGGGGAGATGGGGGAGGCTGCTGTTGGGTGCTGCATCTCCTATCCAAGGTCATCAGTATGGACTGCCACATGGCCCTTCACCTCTGGCTCAGGCCCTGGTGATGGGGCAGCAGTCTTGCATGGGGACTGGGGGTGACTCAAGAGCAGCTGACTGGGGACCTGAGCCCACAGGGGCAAGAATTGCAACATGGTTCTGGGAAGTGATCCCCCAAGGCTGATGGGAGCTAGAACCCGAGATGTAAACAACCCAGCCTTTTCCCAGCCAACAGTCTTGGCTAGAACAACCCTAGCACCACCTAGCTCTGAGGCTCTGAGAGCCCCTCCTCAGGGGTAGAGGAAGGAGTGACATTTAACCTCTGGTATACCAGAGGGGAGCCAAGCAGGGCACACCAGTCCCGGGCTGCTCTCAGGGAGCTGCAGGCTTGCCCTGACCTGTTCTGGCTGATGCTACAGCCAGTGCCTGGGGAGGCCTGCTGTGGCCTGTGCCTAAATATGCAGGAAACGTCTTTTGCCCCTAGCCTCACCTGCAGGATAAATACACCCCAGGCTTATGACCCTTGGTTGGGGAGCAGCTGCTTCAGGACTTGGGGAAGGACGGGACTGGTCTACTTCTGATGCTGGAAGGCAGGAGGACTGAGGCCAGGCCCCCTCAACCCTCAGAGAGCAAAGCTGAGAGAATTCACCTAAAGCAGAACGACAGAAGGGAGGGCAGCACAGAGATGGGGAGAATCCACCTCCAGGAGCTCTAGGGGAAATCCCCTCTGGAGTCTTTCAAGAAGCTAGGCGGGTCTAAATAGTCACACCCACAACCTCCCCCCCATACCCTAGGGAGAAAAATGAAGGCTCAGTCAAGTGAAGGACTTCCCTGGAGTCAAGAGAGCTGCCAGGCCTGGAAAGGAAGTGCCCCCATCCCTCTCCTCCCCTCAGGCCTAGGCAAGTTTCTCTCCTCACAGAGACTATGAGGTCGAAACCACAGAAGAGAGGACTCTTGTGTCTGCGGCTGGGTGGGAGGAAGGGCTCAGCGCCAGACGGGCCATGGGGAGGAGAGGGCTGTCCTGGAGCTGGTGCAGGACTCTGGAGGCCTGGTGGGAGGGACCCAGCTGCATGAGGCCTGCACCACCCCAGCTTTCCCTCCACATTGGCCTGGAGTAAAAAGCAACTATGTTGAGTCAAAGAACTCAGCTGGCTGGCTTTGTCTTTGTGAATGAGAGAGATGTAAGGTATCCCCTAGGAGAAAGTCAAGGGAACACCTCCCATCTTGGCTTACGAGTCCAGTGGAGGGTGGGGGGACCTCCAGCTCTGCAGTAGGCCCTGGATCCTAGCCTCTGGGGCTGCTCCTCCCTCCCTTCCAGGGCCCAGAAGCAAATGGTGGTTCTGGCACTGGATCCGCCCATGACCCACTTAAAACGGAGCCAGGGCTGCCGCCCCTCCCCTGGGGGACCCAGCAGAGCAGGGGAGGGAAAAAAGGCAAGGCAGTGAAGTTGGCGGTGGGCAGCTCCCCTGATGCCCAGGCTCGTTTTCTTAGGGGCGCTCCCTTTCAGGTCTCAGAGGAGGACTCTAGGCCTGGGAAGAGGACGACTCCTCCCGGACAGTCAGAATCAGCCTCCAGCACTAGGGCAGGTTTTTTACTCTCCCTGGTGTCTGAGCACTCCACGTTTCGTCTTCCACCCCCATTCCTGGGGCCATACTTTTCCAGTCGGCCCTAGACCCTTTCAGGGACAGAGACAGAAGAGAATATTCTTTCCAAAGAGTTTTCTCCGGGGTGGGACTAGGGCGGAGAAGCCAAACCCAAATCCCATCCCCCTTCTGGGGCCCTTCCTGGCCCCTCCCGACCGCACCCAGGCCCTTGCCAGGCTGAGTGGGTTGAGATGGCCCAAAATAAGAAGCTCATTAAATCCGTCTCCCACCTTCACCCCAAAATAAGAGAGGGAGAGGAAAAACCTCCTCAGACAACTCCCACGCAGCTTCCTCTGGGGCCCGGTGGGCCACCGTCTGGGACGGGGTGGGGGTGGGGGGCGCCCGAGCCAGCCGAGACGTGTGAGGGCACCCCGGGCCAGACCCTCTCCCCACTCCCCGAGCGACGCCCCCAGGCTCCCTGCAATTAACACAGAAAAACAATTAACAACAAAAAGGGCCTGAAGGCGCCGGTGCGGGTGGGGATAGTGGAAGGCAGCGACCCGGCCGATCGCCCGGCTCACAAGGAGAGCTTTGTGTGGACGGAAAAGCGGCCAGCGCGCCGGCGCTGCGACCCTCGACGCCAGGGATGCGGGTAGGGGGACAGCGGGGTCCTCTCGGGGAGACGGGGGCTGTGGCCCTGGACGTTCGGCCGTCCACCCTCGACCCCCATCTGGCCGCAGACGCGTCCGCTGAGGGCCTGGGCCGCCCGGGGAGGCCGAAGCGCCCATCGGAGGGCGCGCCGGCGGGAGAGCGCTGGAGAGCTGGAAAGTCGAAGAAACAACAAACTCTCGCGCATGACGAGGAGCCGGGACAGCGCGGGGTTTGAGCGGAGTCCAAATGTTTACCAGGCGGTTCCAGAGCTGAACGCAGAGCCCAAGGGAATTGGGGAAGGGGGAGTCTGCCCGAGTTGTAAAGTTCTTCCAAGGACTGGGAAAAAAGAAGGAATGGGAAAGAGAGTCGGCGGCGCAGGGGGTGGGGGCAGCTGGTTGGAAGCGGGCAAAAGTTGGATCGATCTGGAAGTTTGGAGACGAAGAGGAAAAAGAAAAGGAGGGGGAATCCTGCAGGCCCGAACAGCCGAGATCCCAAGAGCCCTCCTCTCCGAATAGAGGCTGTCCCCTTGGAGACCCCCGGGCTCGCCTCCCGGCGGGCGAGACTCCGGGAAGGGCCGGGGAGCTCACTTACTTCGGGGCTGAAGGTGCTGCTTTGGGCCGAGCCGAGGGAGGCGAGCGCGGTGCCGAGCGTGAGCAGGGGGAGCAGGAGACAACGGGAGTGTCTTGGGGCGGGAGACATGGTCCGAGACCACCGGGTCAGCCGGGCAGTGTGGGCTCCGCGGCGGGGCCCACGCCCTGGGGTCGCACCGCCACTCCCTCGGGGCGCCTTTGTCTTCGGTAGGCACTGAACTTTAATTCCTAGAGCGCTGTCGGCTTGGAATTAAGGGGATTGTTCCTGAAAGTGCCTGTTTGCTCTTCTCCTCTTTTCCGGTTTTTGATCTTTCTTCTGCTTAGTCGGCGAACTGGGGTCTGGATCCCTCTCGCTCTCTCCTCTGGTCCCTCCCTTTTCCCGCAGCCTCTCCTCCGTCCCCGCCCCAGTGCCCTCCTTTCCTGGTTGGGGACGTGGTTGTTTTAGCCTGAATCCAATTACAACCAAGAACTGGAAAAAAAAAAAAAAAAACCAAAAACCCTCTAAGTTGCCTTTTTGTGGTGCAGGCTGCCATCTGCAGGGGTTGAGGCCACGGTGGACAGCAGGGGGCTGTAGAGGACCCAGGGGACGGGATGTGGGAGACTTTCAACCCATAAGCATATTCTGAGTGGCTTGATTCCTCTGGTATTCAGCATTTGTCTCACCTCAGGGTGGAAATTATTGGGGGCTACATGGCTAGGGGCAACAAGGAGCTCAAAGTGTGGGATGGTGGTGGTGGTGGGGTCTTCTTCCATGCTCATGAGACCTGCATAGGGAGAAGGGGCCAGTTTACTAATAGTTGGGGGGTTATCTTCTGGGCCCTGTAGACAACTGTCTATGGTCCTCCCTCCGCTGCCAAAAATTCCAAACTATGACCCAACTACCAACAACAAACCCCACAACCATACTGGATCTGTGGCTCCAACCTTGTGGAAAGACAAAGGTGATTCCTTTATTGTCATTTGTAATGTGGCTGCACCTTTAACTGGAAATCGCTGAGAGGAAAAGGCTTACAAGGCCATAGGATCTGGGGGAAAGCAAATCAAGCTGGGTGAAATTATTGTAAAAGAAGGGATTGGGAGTTGGGACTCTGGGGTTTAGTTCCACCTCTACACTGAAAAAGGAGGCAAGAGTAAAATCTCCGTTAGGGACTTACTGGACTCAGAACAAAAGATGGAGGTATGTAGGAAAGGAAGAGGGCAGGATAAAGCTGACCGTGAGAAAGGGAGACAGATGAGAGTCAGGAACTAGACAGATGTGGAAAAGCAGCACAACGGAAGCAGGAAAAGTGTGGGAGACAGAAAATTCAACTATCAGCAAAATCTAAGATCCAAGAATTGCATTTGGTCAGTGAGAGAGGACGGAGGTAGCGCGAGGAGGAAGGGAGAAAAAAGCAAAGGAAGGAATAAAGGAGGGTGGACAGAAATTAGGTCAGGTAGGAAGCTTCAGAAATCCAAGGGATTCAGGAACTATCGCACTTCTGTGGCAGAAGAATGGAAGTCTAGTGCTCAGTACTGTAATGAAAACGAAGGTCTTTTGCTATCAGATTCATGATCAATAAAATGAAAAGCTTTTCAGGTCCTGTGGCGCCTCCAGGTTTGTGGGAGGTATATGGTGTTATTTATTTATTTGTATTCTTTTTTGAGACGGAGTCTCGCTCTGTCACCCAGGCTGGAGTGCAGTGGCCTGATCTCGGCTCACTGCAAGCTCCGCCTCCTGGGTTCACGCCATTCTCCTGCCTCAGCCTCCTGAGTAGCTGGGACTACAGGCACCCGCTACCACGCCCGGCTAATTTTTTGTGTTTTTGGTAGAGATGGGGTTTCACCGTGTTAGCCAGGATGGTCTTGATCTCCCCACCTTGTGATCCGCCCGTCTCGGCCTCCCGTGGTGTGTGTTACTAAACAGCTACCTACCCCACAGTGACTGAGGGCTAAGCCCTTATGTAGGGCTTTCCTACACAAACTGGGGTTGGAAGGTACAAGCCCCTCTTCAACCAATCTCTGGAATGCAGTCAGAAACACGGAGCCCTCAGAACCCCACTCTTGGCAGGACATGCAACACCCAGGTATGGTTCTTCCCACATCAGCCTTCCCAGTGAGGGTAACCACCTGGACCACGTATCTGAATCTTAGGAAGACTGACACCAGATGCTTGTCAAAAAAGGGACCTTGGCTAGAAAATTTTTTTTTCTTTTTTTTGAGATGGAGTCTCACTCTATCACCCAGGCTGGAGTGCAGTGGTACAATCTCGGCTCACCACAACCTCCACCTCCTGGATTCAAGTCATTCTCCTGCCTCAGCCTCCCAAGTAGCTGGGATTACAGGCGTATGCCACCACGCCTGGCTAATTTTTGTATTTTGAGTAGAGACAGGGGAGTTTCACCACGTTGGCTAGGCTGGTCTTGAACTCCTGACCTCGTGATCCACCCGCCTCGGCCTCCCAAAGTGCTGGGATTACAGGCGTGAGCCACCGTGCCCAGCTGAAAATCTTTTTCGTGAAAACATTTATTAGATGCCACCTATACATGGCCTAAACTGTGTATGGGCTGTTAAAGGCTTGAGTGCCTGGCTAGAACCAGGAAAACTGCTGTCCCCTTTTCATGTTCACAGAACAGCTATTTCTCATAGTTGGGCCAGTCCTATGGCCTGCAAAGGAGGTAAACATTGTAAAGCAAGACTTAGCCGAACTGGAATGGAGCCAGAGATGAGGGCACTAAGCCAAGCCTCCCAGGCAGTGATTTAACAGCTTGTTCTTGGTGTCCCAGCTCTTTTGCTTTGGAGACAGATGGGGAATGTGAAGGCTCTCTTCTGGCTGGGGTGAAGCATCTAGGTGACAGAAAAGAAATCCAGAGAGAGGCTGAGGAAGGGAGGCAGGAGTTGCTTTTTATTGACTTGGAAGTGGGCTCTTCAGTGAAGCCCCTTTCAATTTAAGAGCATTTTCCTTCTTCCTTTGTTCTTCCTGCAACTTCTGCTGCCTGAGCTGCCATGCTTGTAATCCAGTGTCCATTTCCTGTGACAGCAGTACAACTCGTCTCTGAAACAGACAGGAAAACAGTGTGGATAACATCTGGGACTTAAGTGCTACACTATATATCCTTCTACTTACAAATTCTAAGGTTTCATCTGGAAAATGACACTGCTGACTCCCCAGTGGGAGCAATTCCTGGCTTGGGAGGCAGAGGGAGACAGCAAAATGTGCAGCAGGATGTCTACTACTGGTTCCTGTCCTGGGAGTGCCCCACTCTTCCTCCCTTCTCACAGTGCTATTAAAACCTTTGGCTGGGGCCAGGCACGGTGGCTCATGCCTGTAATCCCAGCACTTTGGGAGGCTGAGGCAGGCGTATCACCTGAGGTCGGGAGTTTGAGACCAGTCTGATCAAAATGGAGAAACTTCGTCTCTACTAAAAATACAAAATTAGCCAGGCATGGTGGCACATGCCTGTAATCCCAGCTACTCGGGAGACTGAGGCTGGAGAATCGCTTGAACCCAGGAGTAGGAAGTTGAGGTGAGCTGAGATGGCACCATTGCACTCCGGCCTGGGCAACGAGCGAAACTCCATCTCACAAAAAACAAAAAAACATAAAAAACCTTTGGCTGTTATTAATAAAACCTCTGTATAAGGGGTACATGTTTGCTTAGGTGCAACACAGCTCAAGACAAATTATGATTTAAATGTTCTCCTTCCAGGTAGCCCTGGCTGTTGCTCTAGCCACTCACTGCAAACTTCTCCCTTTCAGCTTTTCTTCGAAGTTGGCCTTTCATTGGGGGAGCAGGGCGGCCATCTACAAGTAGAAGTGAGAGAAAAGGCAAGTGTTAGAGACGGTCTGCAGCACCTTGTGCAAATACTGTGATAGGAATAAGGGAAGAACCAATCTCTAGCTCCTCTCTTCCATTTCATATACACTGTAGCTTAATTAACCTAAAATATGTCCCTCATCTTCAAGGGTAAGGTACAATAACCCAGAATGAGCTCTTAGGCATATTACTACTCTCTTTCATTTTATTTCATTTATCTATTTATTTTTTGAGAGACTCTCGCTCTGTTGCCACGTTGGAGGGCAGTGACGCAATCTCAGCTCACTGCAACCTCTGCCTCCTGGGTTCAAGAGATTCTCCTGCCTCAGACTCCTGAGTAGCTGGGACTACAGGCACGTGCCACCATTCCTGATTTTTGTATTTTTAGTAGAGACGGGGTTTCACCATGTTGGCCAGGATAGTCTTGATCACTTGACCTTGTGATCCACCTGGCTCGGCCTCCCAAAGTGCTGGGATTCTAAGCGTGAGCCACTGTGCCTGGCCTTTTTTATTTTATTTTTTATTTTGAGACAGACTTTTGCACTTGTTGCCCAGGCTGGAGTGCAATGGCATGATCTCGGCTCACCGCAACTTCTGCCTCCCGGGTTCAAGCGATTCTCCTGCCTCAGCCTCCTGAGTAGCTGGGATTACAGGTGCGTGCCACCACACCCGGCTATTTACTACTCTATTTCACTTAACTCTCATTAGCCTTGTATTTGAGGTCCTCTGCAATGCTGAATCGGTTTTGTCTTCAGAAATTCTTAAGCAATGTGATCACTGCTGTACTATGTATCTTTGCTAAATTCCATCCCACTCCATAATGAAATGCCCTCTTTTCCTTTTCTTCCAGCCAAATCTTCATCCTTAGGTCCACTCAAACCCTAACTTTCCCAGAAACTCTAATCTCTTCAAATCCATCAGCCTTTTCTTCTGAAAGAAGTGCTGACTATTTAATATTCACCTATTTGCCTTGGGACATTTACTGTACTTTTTTTCTTTAAGTGTTATTTAGCTACCTCAGGTCCTTTTGGAAAGGGGCAGAGTATTGAAATACTATTATTTATTATTACTGTTTTTGAGACAAGGTCTTGCTCCGTCGCCCAGGCTGGAGTGCAATGGCACAATCTCAGATCATTACAACCTCCACCTCCTGGGCTCAGGAGATTCTCCTGCCTCAGCCTCCCAAGTAGCTGGGACTATAGGCACATGCCATGGCGCCTGGCCCTGAATACTATTACTTAATTTTTAAAACGTCCATGCTTTGTCCCAGTTAGACTTTAAGTTCCCTGGGTCAGGAACTGTGTCGCTAGCTTTTGCTATTCATAGTATAGTGTAGGCACATAAGCATGTTAATAAAAATCCACAAATATCTGCTGACTTGCTGAAAAGATGCAGTATCTGATCCAAGTAGTTTACTTTCTGCAAAGAAAGAAACAGAGTGAAAACTCTGCCCAAAAGTTTGAAGGCAAGAGAGAGAAGAGGTGTTATTTATCAGGAAAGGGAAAGGGAACCAATATTGTGTATGCCACGTGCTTTACATTGGTTGTTTCATTTTATCCTTATAAGAACCATATGAGATAGGCATTCTTTTTTTTTGAGACGGAGTCTGGCTCTGTCGCCCAGGCTGGAGTGCAGTGGCCGGATCTCAGCTCACTGCAAGCTCCGCCTCCCGGGTTTACGCCATTCTCCTGCCTCAGCCTCCCCAGTAGCTGGGACTACAGGCGCCCGCCACCTCGCCCGGCTAGTTTTTTGTATTTTTTAGTAGAGACGGGGTTTCACTGTGTTAGCCAGGATGGTCTCGATCTCCTGACCTCGTGATCCGCCCGTCTCGGCCTCCCACAGTGCTGGGATTACAGGCTTGAGCCACCGCGCCCGGCGAGATAGGTATTCTTTTACAGATATGGAAACTGAGACTAAGATAAAATTAAGTAATTTGTCCAAGACCACAAAGTTAGCGAGAAGGGAAGCCTGGATTAAGAATAAGGTCCACAGGCTGGGCGTGGTGGCTCATGCCTGTAATCCCAGCACTTTGGGAGGCTAAGGGGATCACTTGAACTAAAGAGTTCAAGACCAGCTTGGGCAATATAGCAAGACCTTGTCTCTACTAGAAGTTAAAAAAAAAAAAAAAAAATTAGCCAGGAATGGTGGTGTGTGCCCGTGGTCCCACCTACTTGGAGGGCTGAGGTGGGAGGATTGCTTGAGCCCAGGATATCAAGGCTGCAGTGAGCGATGATCATGCCACTGCACTTCAGCCTGGGTGACAGGGAAAGACCCTATTTCAAAAAAAAAGGAAGCAGTCATATATAATTCCAGAGTCTTTCCAATAGTCCATACTCCTACAAGGAGATGCCAGGCTTCTTACAGTAAATAACAAGTGGAAAAAATCTTCACCATTTTCCTCAGTCACCAATTATCTAATTAAGCAGGATCATACTCCTAGAGAGCAACAATAGGAGATTAAATATTCAGATCTCTGTGTTGTCAAGGAGGCCTGGCCTATGTTTAGTCCTGGCTTTGTTACTACCTAGCTGTATGATCATGGGCAATTCACTTCTGTAGGCCCCAAATTTCCTACTTGTACACTGGAGTCTCATAAGAAGAATGGGGAGTAGCTTCAACTTCTCTAAGGTCCCTCCCTTCTAGGGCTAATATCTATTCTCCCCTACCCCTCTCTTTTGTAAGTAAAGGGAAAATAATTTTCTGAAGGGAGCC
Source organism: Piliocolobus tephrosceles (assembly GCF_002776525.5). Classification (NCBI taxonomy): domain Eukaryota; kingdom Metazoa; phylum Chordata; class Mammalia; order Primates; family Cercopithecidae; genus Piliocolobus; species Piliocolobus tephrosceles. The sequence goes on from NC_045439.1 coordinate 123,468,999, forward strand.
TGTCATCCATAGTCTTCATCCTTCTACCCCTCTAAGATGTTTATTTCTGTAGCTTTTCAAAGAGCTCTCCCTGCATTTGGTACCAAATACTGAAAATTCACTAACCACACAGAAAAGTGGTTCTTGGTTAAAAAAAATAATGTTCCCCTTTAAAAAACGCAGAAGTCTTGTCACCCCCTTCCACCCTGGCAGCCCCAAGTCAGAATTATCTTCTGCTTATCTCCACAAGTCAAGATCCTGTTTAGCTTATCTTCCTTAGTTGAAGTGTAATCTACAAAATAAACACGAGGGATTCCCCAAATTCCGTTTTCCAAATAGAAGGTTCAACACTTTTACACGCCCCCACCTTGATACCCCCAGCTCCCCGTCCAGGGGCGTTCCCTCTGGGTGAAAATCTCCCCAGTGTAGTTAACTGTCAGATCAGCGCTCACCCGCATATGACCAGTCTGGGAGGTCTGTAAGGGGCCCGTAGCCGGAGGGGTTGGCAGCCAGTCCCTGCCTGTGTGGAGAAAAACAGATCTGTGAGGACCTAGCCCATCTTCTGGTCCCCCAGGACTCCTCATCCCAGCACTCACTGTAGTCGCCACTGGCCGCCCGCCCAAGCGGCTGCTCCGCAGTGCAGCCTCCGGACACCTGCTGGGAAAACAGAACAGAGCTGGGGAAGAGGCCGGGCAGCCGGATCAGGGGTCCTGTGCCCGTCCCCAACGCGCCTCCGAGTTCACGGTCACTATCTATACCCACTCACTGAAGAGAACAGCCGCTAAAGCAGCCATGCTGAACCGGAGTAGCCGGAAGTAGGCGTGGCCTCGGTGCTCACGCGCGACGCTATGGGGGAAGCTGGAAGTCGCCATCTTGAATCTGGGTTTTCAATCCTGGGCTCCGCCATCTTGGGTCATCGTACGGAAGGAGAGACAAAACTGCGATCCAGGTTTTTGAAGTGAAAACGAATTGTCGTTCAGGGCATGCATTCTCAGTGGAAGTCGTGTCCTCCCAGATTAAGCCGTTCTGAACAGTTCCCACAATCTCCCTACAGCGGTCTCCAGTTCATCGAAATTGATATTAATAGTAACTTTGATCTCAGAGGAGTAACATCAACGTCATTCTAGAGATCCTCGCATCACTGTAACACAGTTTTCCTAGACTAAGAAAAGTAATCAAATTTAGAGTTAATCGGAAATTAGGCCAGCCTGGGCAACATGGCGAAACTCCTCTCTACAAGAAAATGGAAAATTAGCTGGGTGTGGTGGTGCATGCATATGGTGTCTCAGCTACTTGGGAGGCTGAGGTGGGAGGATCGCTTGAGCCTGGGAGGCCCAAGGCTGCAGTAGGCAGAGATCACACCACTGCACTCCAGTCTGGGTGACAGAGTGAGACCTTGCTTCAAAAAAAATTCCATATGACAAGTGCTGTTTTAGGTGTAGGAGATTTTATGGAGAATAAAACCAGACATTAATATCATGATAGAGCTCTCGGTATAAAAGAAAAAAGACAGGCCCGGTGCAGTGGCTCACACTTGTAATCCCAGCACTTTGGGAGGCTGAGGTGGGTGGATCACCTGAGGTTGGGAGTTCGAGACCAGCCTGACCAACATGGAGAAACCCTGTCTCTACTAAAAATACAAAATTAGCCAGACACCATGTCTGTAATCCCAACTACTCTGGAGACTGAGGCAGGAGAATTACTTGAACCTGGGAGGCGGAGGTTGCTGTGATCTGAGATTGTGGTAATCTGAGATTGTGCCATTGTACTGCCTGCCCTGTAGAGCATCCCTGGCGGGGACTCTGGCCAGATTAAGCAATGCGGATCCTGAGAATGCTCCTGGACGCTGGATTAAAGAAGGAAGAGGTTTATTCGGCTGGGAGCTTGGCTTTGAAGACACAAATCTGCTGACGTTCCCGGCCGAATAAACCTCTTCCTTCTTTAATCCAGTGTCTGAGGAGTTTTGACTGCGGCTCATTCTGCTACAGTACTCCAGCCTGGGCAACAAGAGTGAAACTCCATCTCAAAAAAAAAGAGACAATCAAATGATGACATACATTAATACTGTCATTGAGTGCTGGGAAAGGAAGTACATGTTGTTTATGAGTTTATAGTGTGAACTTGATCTACAGTACACCATCAAAGATGACTTTCCTGAGAAAGGGGTATTGTATTAGAGCTAAGATGTGACATTCCATTTTTATAAGTGCTATTGCCACACATTGCTTAATATTATCCTTGCAACAACCCTGTGAGGTAGGTACTAGAAAGTGGCAAACCGTGATTGGTGACTCCCCTCCTGTTATCACTTGCTATTCAGTGATGTCTTGGAGAAGTCATTTATCCTTCATTTTTTAATTTTAAAAATGCTTAATATGTTACATTTGTGAAAACAGTCTAAAAGTGATAATGTGAGTGAAAGTGCTTTATAAATCCTGAAACTCCTGCAAAAGAGCCCATTAACTGTATGCCAGGTTCGTGAAGGGAAAATATCTTGGGCCTCTTCAAGCTGAGAACCTGGGAACCATAGAATTGGAGGCAGATTTGTGCCTCCAATTCTATTCAAAGTCATCTCTCTGCTCACAGAGATAGATGCATATTCTGATTACCTCTCCTGGAAAGACTTATCAGAAACTCAAAATAATGCAACTCTCTGTCTCTCATCTACGTGTGACCTGGAGGCCCCCAGTGAGGGGGGGCCTCGCTTTGAGCTGTCTCTGCCTTTCTGGACAGAACAAATGCTAATGTACTTCTTACATTTTGATGTCTTCCTAAAATGTATAAAACCAAGCTGTGCCCGGACCACATTGGGCACATCTCTTCAGGACTTCTTGAGACTGTGTTACAGGCGTGTCCTCAACCTTGGCAAAATAAACTTTCTAAATTAACTGAGACTTGTCTCAAATTTTGGGAGTTCACATTTTGGTAACCACAGGAGAATTCTGAGTGGAGATGCCCTTGACCTTTATTTATTTATTTATTTATTTATTTATTTATTTATTTATTTTTGAGACAGAGTCTTGCTCTGTCGCCCAGGCTGGAGTGCAGTGGCGCAATCTCGGCTCACTGCAAGCTCCACTTCCTGGGCCCAGTCCATTCTCCTGCCTCAGCCTCCCGAGTAGCTGGGATCACAGGCGCCCGCCGCCATGCCCGGCTAATTTTTTGTATTTTTAGTAGAGACGGGGTTTCACCGTGTTAGCCAGGATAGTCTCGATCTCCTGACCTTGAGATCTGCCCGTCTCAGCCTCCCAAAGTGCTGGGATTACAGGCTGAGCCACTGCGCCCGGCCTTCACCTTTAAAAAAAAATCTCCTATTGTCTAGGCACAGTGACCCATGCCTGTAATCACAGCACTTTGGGAGGCCAAGGCGAGTGGATCACTTGAGGTCAGGAGTTGGAGACCAGCCTGGCCAACATGGTGAAACCCCATCTCTACTAAAAATACAAAATTAGCTGGGCACGGTGGCTCACGCCTGCAATCCCAGCACTTTGGGAGGCCGAGGCGGGCAGATCACAAGGTCAGGAGATCAAGAACATCCTGGCTAACAAGGTGAAACCGCATCTCTACTAAAAATACAAAAAATTAGCCTGATGTGGTGGCGGATGCCTGTAGTCCCAGCTACTCGGGAGGCTGAGGCAGGAGAATGGCATGAACCCAGGAGGCGGAGCTTGCAGTGAGCCAAGATTGCATCACTGCACTCCAGCTCTGGGCGACAGAGCGAGATTCTGTCTCAAAAAAAAAAAAAAAAAAAAAAAATTAGGTGTGGTGGCGTGTGCTTGTAATCCCAACTACTCGGGTGGCTGAGGCAGGAGAATAACTTGAACCTGGGAGGCAGAGGTTGCAGTGAGCCAAGATGGCGCCACTGCACTCCAGCCTGGGCAACCAAGCGGGACTGCGTCTCAAAAAAATAAAAGAAATCTCCTATTGGTGCTTGGTACCAGCATGAGCTAACTTTATGGCTCAAACCAATAGGGCAATTTGCTGAAGTCTGAGAGCACCCCCTCCACAGAATCCCTGATCTCCCAAAATTTGGTTGAGATCTAAAGTAGTTTATTTTGCTGTACAACTCCTTTTTTCTTTCTTTCTTTCTTTCTTTTTTTTTTTTTTGAGTTTTACTTGCTTCCTACAGGAAGGTAAGTTTTCCTCTTTCCATGAGTTCGAACTCACTTCCAACAGAGAAGATGAGTTGTTTTTTGTCCTGCTTCTAGGCTGGTAGAGAGCAATCTACAGCCTGTGACCCATCACTAGGTAAGAAACTGGTTTGGCATTTTTGTCTCGCAAATTCCTTTTAAACGAATAAAGTTAGCATTTAACAGCCAGCTGGTGTTAATTTCTGCTTACACTTAGAGTGCTCAGAAATCGTATAATTTGTGTGATCACTGTTAGTTTAGTAGCATTTTGTCATAGCTGAAATATGGTAATGAGATTTAAAAATATTTTTTTTCTTTTGTTAAGGAGCTCAATAGTTAAAAGTCAGCTTAATTAAAAGGCTAACATCCAAGATGTGTGTCTCTATGCATGCATGTGTGCATATTTGTATTTAAAAGGCCTTCATTAGGCCAGGTGCGGTGACTCACGCTTGTAATCCCAGCACTTTGGGAGGCCCAGGCGTGTGGATCACAAGGTCAGGAGTTTGAGACTAGCCTGGCCAACATCATCAAACCCCGTCTCTACTAAAGATTCAAAAATTAGCCAGGCTTGGTATCGCGCACCTATAGTCCCACTTACTGGGGAGGCTGAGGCAGGAGAATCGCTTGAACCTGGGAGGCGGAGACTGCAGTGAGCCGAGATTGAGCCATTGCACTCCAGCCTGGGCAACAAGAGTGAAACTCTGTCTCAAAAAAACACAAACAAACAAACAAACAAAAACTGAGATAAGATTTTTTTTTCTTTTTCTGTCTTTTTTTTTCTTTTTTTTGAGATGGAGCCTTGCTCTGTCGCCAGGCTGTAGTGCAGTGGTGGGATCTCGGCTCACTGCAACCTCTGCCTCCCAGGTTCAAGTGATTCTCCTGCCTCAGCCTCCCTAGTAGCTGGGACTACAGGCATGCGACACCATGCCCAGCTAATTTTTTTTCTTTTTTGAGACAGAGTTTCACTCTTGCCACCCAGGCTGGAGTGCAATGGCGCAATCTTGGCTGACTGCAACCTCCGCCTCCCAGGTTCAAGTGGTTCTCCTGCCTCAGCCTCCCAAGTAGCTGGGATTACTGGCACCCGCCACCATGCCTGGCTAATTTTTGTATTTTTAGTAGAGATGGCGTTTCACCATTTTGGCCAGGCTGGTCTTGAACTCCTGACCTTAGGTGATCCACCCGCCTTGGCCTCCCAAAGTGCTGGAATTACAGGCGTGTGCCACCAAGCCCAGCCAATTTTTGTATTTTCAGTAGAGATGGGGTTTCACCATGTTGGCCAGGCTGGTCTTCAACTCCTGACCTCAGGTGATCTGCCCACCTTGGCCTTCCAAAGTCCTGGGATTACAGATTATAGGTGTGAGCCACCACACCCGGCCTGTATGTGCTTTTTTTTTTTTTTTTTGAGACAGAGTCTTGCTCTGTGGCCCAGGCTGCAGTGTAGTAGCACCATCTCGGCTCACTGCAGCCTCTGCCTCCTTGGTTCAAGTGATTCTCCTGCCTCAGCCTCCTGAGTAGCTGAGACTACAGGTGCGCACTGCCATGCCTGGCCAATTTTTGTATTTTTAGTAGAGACAGGGTTTCACAACGTTGGTCAGGATAGTCTTGATCTCCTGACCTTGTGATCCACCCACCTCGGCCTCCCAAAGTGCTGGGATTACAGGTGCAAGCCACGGTGCCTGGCCTGTATGTGCTTTTAAAGTCCTTGTGACACTGAGTTACAGGGCTCTGACTCCTGGGTCTAAAAAGGACACCAAGTCCTGCTAAATCTTAAAAACTGACAACAATTAAAGCCTCATCTTCAAGTCCCGTAGAACATGCAAATCAAAATAAACTGCTTTCCTGAAACACAGGGCCTGAAATTAAAGTTATTCAATTCCTCAAGGCCCAGGGACTATTGTGGAAGAGGTAGGCATGTAAGATTGTAAGAGCCAATTTTGAAATGTGAAATAAGTTCAGCTTCTCTATAAATATCATTAGTGTCAAAGACACACTGATGCAAAACCAGTATATGGACCCTGTGTCAGATTAATAAGGTTTTCTTGCAGCTTTAACCAACTCATTAATAAAGGTTATAAAGGCCGTAAAAGGCTTATGGAAGTTACATTTTATAATCAAGATTAAATTTTATAGATTGTTTACAAAATTTTGAAATCAAATATAATTGACTTCATGCTGTTTTCATTAGGCCTTCTTGTTTAGAAAATTAAGTCTCCTCTCTCAAAGAATTAAGGTTTTTGCTTTTTTTTTTGAAATTCTTGAATTATCACTTTGGTTAAATAAATGACTTTACAATGACCTGTAATCCTACTTTATAATATCAAGTGTTTTAAACCTTTTATGGTTGACAAACTTTCCAAAATCACATTATAAATTTTGTCTTTTGTAACCTAATTCTTTAAGAAATTAGATCCCCCAAAATCTCCCCCGCCAAAAATGACATAATTTGGCTTGTTTGGTATAAAAATTATACAGGAAGCATTGTCACATATGAAATGGTGTTTGGTTTTCTTTGGGCTGTATTTGTGTAAATATGTTATTGGTATGTGTTCCAAAATTATGGGAAACTCCAGTAACTTTGATATAACTTAGTGTACATTATCATTAATAATCATAATTGTTATATAAAAATTATTGTGTCACAGAGGTAACAAATTTCCTTGTCAATTGTTCTTTTAAGTAAGGCTGCCTTAAAACTTTTTTTTCATCCATTGACAATTGTCTTTTGGTCCTCTTTAGAAGGTGGTTCTGTAATCAGCTATAAAACTCCAGCAGGTGCTCTTGAATGCAGGTTTCTGATAACTTTGGAGATTGTGACATCAGAACAGAGGAAAAACTTTCAGTACTCATGGATAGCTAAAATGTTCATGAGTATTAAGCAGAACAGGAATTAACTGCATGGACTGAACCAATCTTTCTGACTTTTTGCTTAAAATGTTTGTTGATCCTGGCCAGGTGTGGTGGCTCATGCCTGTAATCTCAGCACTTTGGGAGGCTGAGGCGGATGGATCACCTGAGGTCAGGAGTTTGAGACCAGCCTGGCCAACATGGGAAAATCCCATCTGTACTAAAAATGCAAAATTTAGCAAGGTGTGGTGGTGCACGTCTGTAATCCTAGCTATTTGGGAGGCTGAGGCAGGATAATTGCTTGAACCCAGGAGGCAGAGGCTGTAGTAAGCTGAGATTGTGCCACTGCACTCCAGCCTGGGAAACAGAACAACACTCCATCTCAAAAAAAAAAAAAAAAAAAAGTTTACTGATGCTTTGTTTTGTTTTTCAGAGTCTTAAAACTTTTCTTTTGAGCTATTGACAGCTTTTAACAATTTAGTATAGTCCTATGAACAAATTTGGAGCATATTTATGTCTCTCTACCTGATTTCTCCAGAATTTGGAAACATTTGTGAGTATTCTTAACTTACGGCAATACAGTTATTTGTGTAAATGCAATAAGAATATATTTTTCAGGGCTGGGCGTGCAACCATCTGTCTCTCATCTACATGTGACCTGGAAGTCCCCAGTGTGGGGGACCTTGCTTTGAGCTGTCTCCACCTTTCTGGGTGGAACTGATGTACTTCTTACATATTGATTGATGTCTCATGTCTCCCTAATATGTATAAAACCAAGCTGTGCCCCAGCCACCGTGGGCACATGGCATCAGGACTTCCTGAGACTGTGTCACAGGAGCGTGCGTAATCTTGGCAAAATAATCTTTAAAAATTAACTGAGACCTGTCTTAAATTTTCGGGGTTCACACAGGCAAGACACAAACATGTGCTGATGGGAGAAACCCATGGGAGTGGTATAATGATCCATCTGGAAGTTTATCATTTTCTTCTGCAAGACTGGAAAGTTTTTCCACAGCCATAGGTTGTGCTCTGAAAGAAGGGAAGGGTGGATCCTGGTTGAAGTAGGAAAAGTAGCTATTTTTGATAACAATAAGAATGATACAGGCTAGGGCTGAGCAAGAAGAGGGGATAGGAACAAAAGAAATGTGGCTAGAAGCCAACAGATTGACTTAAATAAGGGAAGTAAGACATACAGTATCACTATCGTCTTGCATTAATACTCTTCATTTTTACTTATCAAAACACTTCCACATAAACGATTTCCTATGATTTTTCACAATAAACCTGTAAAGTAGATAGACAGTCCAGGAAGCAGTCATTGTACAGATTGCTTTGTCATTTTTAGGAATCAAAAAATTGAACCAAAATGTGGCCCTGAATTTATTGTTTTACAGTTAAAGGAAGAATGAAGACTGAATGACACTTTTCCCAAGCTTGGGTCCTTGAGCTTTTGGCTGGTCTTGAGATAGACAGGTGAGGTGTATAGCACTGGAGTCTCACAGTTTACATTTGGGCAATCAAGTAGCAGACGCCAAAGGCTCGAAGAACTACCGAAGTGTCAACATACAGGATTGACAGAAAAGACAAGCGGCGGGGCGCAGTGGCTCACACCTGTAATCCCAGCACTTTGGGAGGCCGCGGTGGGAGGATCAGGTCGGGAGTTTGAGACCAGCCTGGCCAACGTGGAGAAACCCCATCTCTAGTAAAAAGACAGAAATAGTTGGGTATGGTGGTGCATGCCTGTAATCCCAGCTACTCGGGAGGCTAAGGCAGGAGAATCGCTTGAACCTGGGAGGCAGAGGTTGTGGTGAGCCGAGATTGTGCCATTGCACACAAGAGTGAAGCTCCATCTCTCTCTCTCACACACACGCACACAAACAAGAAAAGATGACAAACTGGCCAGGTACTGTGGCTCATGGCCTGTAATCCTAGCACTTTGGGAGGCTGACCCTGGAGGATCACCTGAGCCCACGAGTTTGAGACTAGCCTGGGCAACATAGTGAGACCTTACCTCTATTAAAATTTAATTTTTGTGTATGTGTGTGTTTTGCAGGGCATAGTGACATGCACCTATGGTCCCAGCTACTTGGGATGTTGAGGTCAGGGAGGTGAGAGGACTGCTTGAGCCCAGGAGTTCGAGGTCATCCTGGACAGTATGGTGAGACCCTGTCTCTACAAAAAATACAAAAGATTGGCTGGGCGGGGTGGCTCATGCCTGTAGTCCCAGCACTTTGGGAGGCCGACGCAGGTGGATAACCTAGGTCAGGATTCGAGACCAGCCTGGCCAACATGGTGAAAACCTGTCTCTACTAAAAATACAAAAATTAGTTGGGTGTGGTGGCACGTGCCTGTAATCCCAGCTACTTGGGAGGCTGAGGCAGGAGAATCACTTGAATGTGGGAGGCAGAGGTTGCAGTGAGCCGAGATTACGCTATTGCACTCCAGCCTGGACAACAAGAGTGAACCTCCATCTTGGAAAAACAAAAAACAAAAAGCAAAACAAAAAATTAACCAGGTATGGAGGCGTGTGCCTATAGTCCCAGCTATGTGGGAAGCTGAGGTGGGAGGATCACCTGAGCCTGGGGAGGTCAAGGCTGCAGTGAGTTGTAATCACACCACTGTCCTCTAGCCTAGGTGACAGAGCAAGATACTGTCTCAAACAAGCAAACAAACAAACACCTAGGGTGGAGTGGGGCGCATGCATTTAGGTGAACAAATAATGTGTATAATATGAACACAGCATGCAAAAGTGGACAAGTACAATTATTTAGCAGATGTGGGAGTCAAGGAGCCAGAGCTGGAGGACTTTGGGAGCAGGGTGGGAAGTTTCATTGGAACTAGGAAATCTGGGAAGAGAAGGGTCTTTAGAAGCACCATGGCTCATGCTTGTAATCCCAGCACTTTTGGAGGCTGAGGAAGGCAGATCACAAGGTCAGGAGTTCGAGACCAGCCTGGCCAATATGGTGAAACCTCATCTCTACTAAAAGTACAAAAGCTAGTCAGGCGTGGTGCTGGGCACCTGTAGTCCCAGCTACTTGGGAGACTGAGGCAGGAGCATCACTTGAACCTGGGATGCAGAGCTTGCAGTGAGCCAAGATTATGCCACTGCATTCCATCCTGGGCCACAGAGTGAGACTCCGTCTCAAAAAAAAAAAAAAAAAAAGAAAAGAAAAAATAAAGGAAGACAAGTTCAGCCTCTCTCTCTCTCTCTCTCTCTCTCTCTCTCTCTATATATATTTTTAGAGATGGGGTCTTGCTATGTTTCCTAGGCTGGTCTTGAATTCTTAGGCTCAAGCAATCTTCCTGTCTGGGCCTCCCTAAATTTAATCTTTGATGTGGTTAGTGTGATACAGCAGGGGGACAATCCATGGGTTGTAAATACCAGAAAGGGCTCCTCACCGAAACAGCTACCTCTCATCTCAACCTCCCTGGACACACACACACACACAGACACACACACACACAGACACACACACACGCACACACACACACACAGAGAGAACCCCAGAGTGCTGACAACATCATCAGCATTCTCAGGGACCTCATAGAACTCTGTTGGAGGGAGGGGTCTGGCACCTGGACAGCACTCCTCTATGACTTCATCAGCCTCAGAAGCCACAGGAAAGCAGCTTCGTCATCCTAAACTGAATGTCTTTTAACCTCTGGACTTCAACTGGCAAAGACTGGAGTTAAGAATAATGTGAAGCATCAGGCATCTGTGCTTCATGTGTTTCCTCTCTTAAACTGCTTTGTTTTTCAAGGGCGTCATGCCCTGTATTTGGCTTTAACATTTTGCTTTCTCAGCCTAGGCAACACAGCAAGACTTTGGCTCTCTCTCTTTTTTTTTTCTTTTGAGACAGAGTCTCCCTTGGTCACCCAGGTTAGAGTGCAGCGACTTGATGGCGGCTCACTGCAACCCCTGCTTCCTGGGTTGAAACGATTCTCATGCCTCAGCCTCCCGAGTAGCTGGGATTACAGGTGCACGCCACCATGCCCAGCTAATTTTTGTAGTTTCTAGAGACAGCCAAGACTCTGTTTCTTAAAAAAAAAAAAAAAAAAAAAAGCTGGGCACAGTGGCTCACACCTGTAATCTCGACACTTTGAGAGGCCGAGGCGGGCAGATCACGAGGTCAGGAGATTGAGAACATCCTGACCAACATGGTGAAACCGCGTCTCTACTAAAAATACAAAAATTAGCTGGCATGGTGGTGCATGCCTGTAATCCCGGCTACTGGGGAGGCTGAGGCAGGAGAATCCCTTGAACCAAGGCGTCGGAGGTTGCAGTGAGCTGAGATGGTGCCACTGCACTCCACTCAATCCAAAATAATAATAATAATAATAATAATAATAATAATAATAATAACCTGGGCACCCACCTGTAGGCACCCACCAGCAAGTCCCATTTACTTGGGAGGCTGAGGCTAGAGGATTACTTTAGCCCAGAAGTTCAAGGGTGCAATGAGCTCATGCTTTGTCTAATATGTTTATCCAAATAGCCTCTTTCTGTTCTGTACGTTTGTATTTATAGGGTTACTTTTTTTTTTTTTTTTTGAGACGGAGTCCCCCTCTGTTGCCCAGGCTGGAGTGCAGTGGCACAATCTCCGCTCACTGCAAGCTCTGCCTCCCGGGTTCTTGCCATACTCCTGCCTCAGCCTCCCAAGTAGCTGGGACTACAGGTGCTCGCCACCACGACCGGCTAATTTTTTTTTTGTATTTTTAATAGAGATGGGGTTTCACCGTGTTAGCCAGGATGATTTCCATCTCCTGACCTCATGATCCGCCCGCTTCGGCCTCCCAAAGTGCTAGGATTACAGGCATGAGCCACCGTGCCCAGACCCTACAGTTACTTTTGTACAAGTGCTTTGCTCTGGGAAATTAGGTGCCTTGTAATTGTTGTGATTGATAATGATGACATTGGAGAAGGAACATAAGACGAAGGAAGCTGACTCTGGGTAGGCAATTCTACTTCATTTTGCAATCTCTTTTCCTTTTTGCATGCCTGTGAGAATATTCTAAGATTGAAGAAGTTGTGGAGATAAGAGTGAACTGTTTGGGAATTCTTTCATTACCTCCCTTTTTAGGACAGCACAAAGATCAAATCACTGTCACCTCATGCAAGAAATGTGAGAACTGTGGCTACAAATCACTCAATACAGTACTTTGCATATTATTTCCTTACTGCTTACATAATTTATTGCAACATATTCTGCTTCTTTTCCCAGAACTGTCAAATCTCTGCTATATCAGTACTGGCTAAATTAGGTGTTAAATGAGCTTCAAGATGGGCAAATCATGACTTCGGACTACATTCCTCCTTGCCTGGGGGCTGGGAAATTCCGTAAGCTTTCTGTGTTTCTATCAGACTGGTCTTGAAGGCAGTGGCTGTTTGTGGATCTCCCAGAGCGCCAACGTTGGCCTAAAAAAACCCCAAAGCTAGATTGTCCAAAAGGTATCCAAAAGGTAGTTGTATTATTTACAAGCCATCTTTTAGCTTTAAAACGTGATGAAGCATTTCCAGTTCCCTTTTCTTGAACTAATTCAGCAACTCCCTTTTTTGTTAGGTCCGCGCTGCTGCTAAGACTTCAGATGAGAGATGCTCCGGGGACTCCGTTATCCTGGGCCCCTCTGCCCGACATTTTTGATTAAGCGCTGCCTCCTGGCGGCGGCTGTAATACCCGACGCCTTCCCAGCCTAGTGGAGTTCACTTTCTTTGGTTTGGAATCTGGAAGCTGATGCAACAGCTCCCCCGAGGAGGCGGGGAGTCGGGAACCCGGGGTGGAAGAGACGGCCTTCGGGAGACCCCTCCTCCGGCTCCGAGCGGGCACCTTTCCTCGCCCCGCCTCCCGCCCCCGCCGCCGCCCCCCCCTACAAGGGGCTTCCCGTCTGGGGGCCCTACCCAGATTCAGCTAAGCATCTCCGGGCCGGAGGCAGTTGTGGCCAGGGGTTGGGGCTGTCGCCCCGACCCCTGTCTGGCAGCGAGCTTATGCGGGGTTGGGAGGGAGGGAAGAGGAAGCTGAGCGTTCATGGGGTGGACGACCAGTCTCTAAGGGTGTCCGCGGTCATTTTCATTTCCCCGCAGCAATCCAGCTGTGCGGGAGCGAGGAGCGGACAGCGGAGCGGGTTTCGAGGCCATGGTGCTTGGACCTTTGCGCCCTTCGCCTACACCCACCACAACCCCCTCTTCTAGCACTTCCTAGAGTCGGGGGAAGGGCGGGGGCGGTTTGGCCAGGTGGAGGGAGCGGAAGGGACGCCTGTTGGGGTGAGGTCCTGGTCCCCCAAGGCAGAGCTCGAGTGGGCCCCCACAGCCAGACCTGGGCCTCGGGGGCGACCCTGTTCTTCAGAGGGGTAATGAAGGCGGACGGTGGCTGGGTCCGAGCTTGGGAAGGCGTTGTCCTAGGACCGCAGACTGGGGACCCAAAAGAAGGAGGGAAATAAAAGGGAAACAAATGGCAGGGGCCCGGAGAAAGCGAGGGTGGATTAGGGGGTGGGGATGGGAGAAAGGGACAAAGGTGAGTGAGGCCAGCAGGTTGGGCGGGGGCGGAGAGGGGGATGGGAACGTCCGAGGGCTAGGCCAGCGAGGATCGCGGGCTAGGGGAGAGCTTTTCCGGGGAAGACCAGCGGGCGGGGCGCATGGTGGGGAGTTGAGTGTGTGCTTCGAAGTTCCGCTGTAGAGCCCACTTGCATATGCATGAACTTGAGCGTTCGCCTCCCTCGGCCTTTTCTTCCTTTGCCCTTCACCCTTTCGCAGCTGTAGCACTTAGCTCTCGCCATCTCCACGCCGCACCCAGACCGGTCACCTGAGCCTGGGTGTGAGGTAGAGCAGACAAGAATTTCCTGGATCCAGGGAAAAAGTGTTAGATGATAGGCTTTTTGTTTTGCTTTGCTTTTCCCATTAATGAAACAAAAGTCCATTTCAAATCATTCTAGGCCTCCCAGTAAAACCGTGAAAGCCATACTTTCTTCTTTGCCTTTAAGGTATTACTGTCAAAAAGAGTACCTCCGGGTACTCCTTGCTTAGGAGCCAGAGCGGCCAAACAGGAGGGGCTTGGAGAGCAAATTCAAGGACATGCCCAGGAGCCTAGCCACCTGGGAAACCAAGTAAATAACATAGTTCATTCATTCATTTATTAACCCAGCAAACATTTATTAACTGTCTATGTGAGCCCTGCTCTGCGGGGATACAGTGGTGAACAAAGCTCTTGTGATGCTTACATTCTAGTGGGGGTGGTGACAGCAAACAAATGACACCGCGAATGGACAGTATCACTGGGAAGCATGTTCCAGGCAGGGAGAACAGAAATTGCAAAAGCTGTGAGGCGGGAGCGTGCTTGCTATGTGGCCACAGCAGGGAAGCCAGTGAAGCTGTAGTGGAATGAGGAAGACAGCACGGGGGCCCATGCAGGCAAGGACAGCTTCCTCTTCCTAGGTCTTCCCTCACAACTTGGACCCGACCCCAGAGTGCAGTTAAGGGGCCGGCAAGTTGGGTAGCAGGCTGAGAGTGTCTAAAGGACACTAAATTATCTTTGGGATAATTCAGGTATTTGATGCCAGTGTACTATGATTTCTGTGTCTTGGTGAAATATGAGTTGGCTTTCATCCAGTAACATAGACTTATTGACAACTCCTTACCTGGACTACTTGTGTCTGGAGTAATTTTGCAACAGACAGGTGCAAATTGCAGGGTGTAGCCCAGGGGCCAGCCAGCTGACAGTTGCTTAAAGGCATTAGTCACAGTTGTAATTCCAAAAATGCATGATGCACTGTGAAGTGCTGCTCCCTGAGGGCAAGAAATTTATACTATTATCTGCATTTTAAGTGGTTTACTATGCTTACCAAGAAGTTGTTTGCTTCAGAGGATTGCATGTGATGAAGATGTGTAATAATTTCTTCTTCTTTTTTTTTTTGACTGGAGTGCTCACTGCAACCTCTGCCTCCCGGGTTCAAGCGATTCTCCTGCCTTAGCCTCCCAGGTAGCTGGGATTACAGGTGCCCGCCACCATACCTGGCTAAGTTTTGTATTTTTAGTAGAGACGGGGTTCCACTATGTTGGCCAGACTGGTCTCAAACTACTGACTTTGTGATCTGCCCGCCTTGGCCTCCCAAAGTGCTGGGATTACAGGCGTGAGCCACCACGCCCGGCTGATATGTAATAATTTCTAATTTTGAATATAAAGAGGCTTACACAATTTGTATTCCAGGCAAATTGGTATTTCCCCCACCTCTGCTAAGTAAACGTTCGACAGATGTTTAAATAAAACTGGTTTGAAGGGATGCCAACTCATTAGTCTGCCCAGGGTGCCATGGCCCAGTTGGCTCTTACCTGGTGACACACATCGATATCACCTGAACCAATTAGAGATCTCAGCTGTGAGTGAGCTTGCTTGGTGTCTAAATGTGCTTGGCTGTCCTCCTATAAGTGGTCTTCCTTGGCCTGCATTACCTCCCTTGGCTTGCTTTAGGGGCTGAAATGGCACTGACACTCTTGAGATGGGACTGCAAAGTTTCCTTCTCCTGACCATGGGATCGTATCCCCTCTGCAGGACTAAGGATAGTACATGAGTGGGAGATGATTAGGAAATGGAATGAGGGGAGTTGCAAGAGGCATCAGAGGTCACTATCAATGGAGGGGAAAGCTTAAGTGCTCAGTAAATGTAGGGCAACAAGGAAGAGGAGGGTGGGGCTGAGGGAGGGAGGAGAAGGAGCTGAGACTCAGGTATTTGGTGCCAGTGTAGTGAGAAGGTGCCTGGAGGCTGGCAGGCATTGAGGTCCTCTGGGTCTGACCAGGCAGTCCCAGCTCCAGCCCGTCCCCTGGCCCCTCCCCGCTGCCGGCCAGAGTCACACATGTGTTTTCCTGTTTTCCATTTCAGTCCCCGTTACCCTCTGCTTTTTCTGCTCCTCAGAGTCAACAGCTGCTGCAGCGTGAGCCGTACCGTTGGTTCTCCTAACTAGCACCTTCCCCTCTCCCTTGACTGAGCTGGTAGCCCCTCCTCCCCGCACCTGCCCAAAGGTCACTGGACAGGTAAGAGGTGGGAGAGGAGGGACAATGGGCGAGAGGGGAAGTGCAGGAAGAGGATGGAGTGAGTCCTAAAAATCGACTGAATGGAGACCCAAGAGCCTCCTGTTTCTTGATCCCAGCCGTGTCCCTCCCTGGGCTGAAACTTCTGCCCGGAGACTTCAGCCCTTCCTTAATGGAAGCCCTGGCCACAGGAGTAAACAATTTCTTTTTTGTTTCACTTTTTTTTTTTTTTTTTAAGAGACTGTCTTAGCCACAGTAGAATATAGAAAAACAAACAGAGAACTGGGGAGGGAGGAGCTGAGCTTGTAGCTTGGAGTGATGGGGAAATCTAGTCATACCAGAGTGTATCTGTTTTCTGTTTCTGTTGTTAGGGGAGGCAGCACAGACTGGTTGGAGCCAGGAAGGCAGGACATGGGGTCTCTGGGAGAGAAAGTGTGTTCTTACAGTAGTTCCCTGAGCTCAGCTGAGGAGCCAAGACCCCAAGTTATGTGCTAGTTCCTGGAGGAAGTGTGTTTTGGTGTTGCCATTCGAGGGTGAGGTTAGGGTGAGGGGCTCCACTGACTGTTCTGCCCAGCACTGCATACTGGAGGCCCTGCTGCCAGTTTCTGAATCAAATTTCTTCCACAGGCTGTAGGATGAGTGTGTTGTCCTGTAATCTTCACTGGGTGTTCAGAGATGAATGCATCTCAGACAGGGAAAGACAACAAGGGCTGCTGTTATCTTATGGGCTTGCTCATGTAAAACCTGGGGTGGGCCGGGTGCAGTGGCTCACACCTGTAATCCCAGCACTTTGGGAGGTTGAGGTGGGAGGATCACGAGGCCAGGGGTTCGAGACCAGCCTGGCCAACATGGTGAAACCCCGTCTCTACTAAAAATAAAAAAAATAAAAATTACAAATTAGCTGGGCATAGTGGTGGGTGCCTGTAATCCCAGCTACTAGGGAGGCCGAAGCAGGAGAACCCAGGAGGTGGAGGTTGCAGCGAGCAGAGATTGTGCCACTGCACTCCAGCCTGGGGGACAAAGCAAAACTCTGTCTCGGAGAAAAAAAAAACCCAAAACCCAAACCCCCCCCCCAAAAAAAAGAAAACCTGGGGCAGAAGAGCCCCTTTGGGAGAGCCTAGGGGTGTTGTTGGTCCCAGGCTGCCTGAATGGTGGAAACATTACCCTAAGACCCGGGGTCTTAGGGAGAAATGTGAGCTGCCAAAGATGGTGCCTTCTTGTCCAGGGTGCTAGGGAGTGGTTGAGAAAAGACAGGGGCTTCATGCTGTCTGTGAATGGCAGCCTCCCTTGCCTAGTTTGCATGGGCAGACTGAAGTAGGTTAGAGTCCACTAGCACTTCCTGGTGCTACCACTAGGGCTTGCTGTTTGCTGGAGTGCGGGTTTTACCCCCAGCAGATTTCTGTCTCAAAATTCCACGGATAGGACTTCACTTTTCAGATGCCACCAGTCAGGAATGAAACCCTGTACACTTCTCTCTCCATTCCCCTTCACAGTTTTCCCTTCCTTTGTCCTTTCTTCCTTCCTTTCTTTTACGTCATATGAGGACACATGCCCACCCCTTGGTGCCAGTGAATTTGGTCTTAAAAGGGCAGGCGTGATGATGTGTTTGTGTTTTCTTTTGTTTGCTTTAGAAGTGGGCACCCTAGCAATAGCAGCACTGCCAAGAGGACTTGTAATCACCTCTTATCCCTGCAAAGAATGAGAAAGGGGAGGGGCAGCCAGGAAGGAGATTAACAAACTTTATTGGAGCCTTTAGTCTAGGCTATAGACTGAAGGATGACAGAGGCTTTCTTTCTTTTTAATCTAGTCTGATTACATCTTCCCCCAGGTAATTCATGTAGGTCATTCCTGTCCAAAAGCAAGGTCTAAGGTGGTGCCGGTGGCTCATGCCTGTAATCCCACCACTTTGGGAGGCAGAAGCAGGTGGATCAGTTGAGGCCAGGTGTTCAAGACCAGCCTGGCCAACATAGTGAAACTTCATCTCTACTAAAAATACAAAAATTAGGCTGCGCACGATGGCTTATGCCTGTAATTCTAGCACTTTGGGAGGCTGAGGTGGGCGGATTGCCTGAGTTTAGGAGTTTAAGACCATCCTGGTCAATATGGTGAAACCCCGACTCTACTAAAAACACAAAAGATTAGCTGGGCGTGCTGGTGTGCACCTGTAATCCCACCTACTCGGGAGGCTGAGGCAGGAGAATTTCTTGAACCTGGGAGGTGGAGGTTGCAGTGAGCCGAGATCGTGCCACTGCACTCCAGCCTGGGCAACAGAGCAAGACTCTGTCTCAAAATAAAATAAAATAAAATAAAATAAAATAAAATAAAATAAAACAAAATAATAAAAATACCAAAATGAAAACACAAAAATTAGCCAGGCGTAATCCTAGTTACTCAGGAGGCTGATGCATGAGAATTGCTTGATCCAGGAGGTGGTGGAGGTTGCAGTGAATCAAGGTCGTGCCACTGCACTCCAGCTTTGGTGACAGAGTGAGACCTCTCAGACAAACAAACAAAAAATAAATGAAATAAAATAAAATAAAATAAAGTAAAAGGAAGGCCTAGAGACTAGGGCAGGCCAGGGGGATGGGGAGATGGAGAGATAGTATACTTGTGTGATTAAGAGTGTATGAGCTCTGGTGATTCCATGAGATGATGTGCTTAAAGTCCTTAGCAGTGTGTCTGACCCAGGTAAGTGCTCAATAAGTGATAGCAATTATTATTACAGGAGCATTTTGGAGAAAAGGATAGTCTCCTCCAGAAGGATTTCAGATCACTGTGAAGCCTGTCTTGGGAGAAGCATGATCTCTGGGAACGCTCACACCAGAATCCTCCTCCTAGATTAAATTAAAAGTTTAAAGAGCTAGAATGGGAGGATGTGTGGTGGAGATGTCTCCCAGAGATATTTAGATCTCTATTCTCTGGTTGTAGAATAACCAAAGAGGGTTAGAAGAGATATGAGAAGAAACATATAGTTGGATTTCAGAATGGATAGGGTCTATTTCTGTTGGTAAAATAGAATACCAGATTTAAAGTAAATAATAAAGATAGCATAAACTATGTGATTTCCAAAAAATGCTCAGCTTTCTCTGCCTGTTCTGGGCCTGTCCGTCCAACAGAATTCAGTGAAATCTGATTTCCTCATTATTTTTTTAAATTTTTTTTTTTTTGAGACGGAGTCTTGCTCTATCACCCAGGCTGGAGTGCAGTGGCCCAATCTCGGCTCACTGCAAGCTCTGCCTCCCAGGTTCCTGCCATTCTTCTGGCTCAGCCTCCCGAGTAGCTGGGACTACAGGCACCCGCCACCACACCCAGCTAATTTTTATTTTATTTTTTATTTGTTTGTATTTTTATTTTTATTTTTTTATTTTTTTGAGACGGAGTGTCGCTCTGTCGCCCAGGCTGGAGTGCAGTGGCCGGATCTCAGCTCACTGCAAGCTCCGCCTCCTGGGTTTATGCCATTCTCCTGCCTCAGCCTCCCAAGTCGCTGGGACTACAAGCACCCGCCACCTCGCCCAGCTAATTTTTTGTATTTTTTAGTAGAGACGGGGTTTCACCGTGTTCGCCAGGATGGTCTCGATCTCCTGACCTCGTGATCCGCCCGTCTCGGCCTCCCAAAGTGCTGGGATTACAGGCTTGAGCCACCGTGCCCAGCCTATTTGTTTGTATTTTTAGTAGAGACAGGGTTTCACCGTGTTAGCCAGGATGGTCTTGATCTCCTGACCTTGTGATCCAGCTGCCTTGGCCTCCCAAAGTGCTGGGATTATAGGCGTGAACCACCACGCCCGGCCTGATTTCTTCATATTTTTTAGGAAAGTGGAATAAACTTATATATGAGGAAGTCGTTTATAGGAATTTATGCTTATCCCAAAAATCTTGGTATGTTTTGTCAAGAATGAAAAGGCACATGGGTCTGGTGGGGATGCAGTCAGATATTTGATCTCTTGACTGTATTTCTTTTGAAGTAGTCTGAGGCTCAGACTTTGGGGCAGTGGCCCAGGTTTGGAGGCAACCTCCCAGTCTGTCTTTGCATGGGGAAGTGTGCAGAGTTCTCTTAGAACGCCCAGTCACAGGGTATAGAGACTGTCTTTACACTTCCTGTAATCTCAGCATGGGAACAAGCCTTTGTGTCACACTGTGCAACCTTCCTCCCTTTCTTAAATGCTTGGGGTGAGAGAGAAGAGAGGCTAGGGTGGGGCATGGAGGACACACAGAGAGAGACAGTGCTGTGTATTCCTTCCCAGCTACTGTCCTGTCCTTAGCTAACTTGGTCTGGAACAGTTTCCCCAGAGCTACAGATACTGCACCTAGCTGACAGTCCTTTCTTCTGGGCCCCCGGTCCCAGAGCAGAGCTGACAAAGGAGATTCCTGAGAGAGTGACTGCTTATCACAGAAAGTGCTGAGCCAAGAGCTCCTAGCCACCCCTTTTGCAGATGTGAAGGGCCAGTGAACCTTGGACACAGATGGTTGCTTAACAGTCCTTTCCCCCTCCCTCACTCCTTCCTTTGCGGGCTGTCTCACCTCCTCCACCCTTCTTGCTTAAATCCATAGGCATTTTTCTGGCCTTCCCTTTTACTGCTGGCAGGGAAGGAGGAGCATCAGACCACAGATCCTGGAAGGCACTTCTCTTCCTGACTGCTGCTGGCACTGCCGTGAGAACCTGCTTATATCCAGGACCAAGGAGTAAGTGTGCGTTCCACCCTCTTCTCATCTCCACTCACCTTGCTTACCCTCGTCTTTGCTGCTGTGCAGTGTCTAATTGCTTCTTCTCCCGAGTGCCTCTTGCCCTAATATCTCTCCATTGCTTGACTAGCCTCTCCTGTTTTCCTCTCAGCTGTCTCCTGCTCGGTGTTTTCCAGCATGTGCTGCCTGGCTGCAGCTGTCTTCCTGCCTTGGCTTGCAGTGGTATCTCTCCAGCAGCAACTCTGGGGTAGGGAGTGGCCATCAACTGCCTCCAGTCATCTCTAGGTTTCGTTGTACATTGGATCGCCCTTCTCTCATTCATACTTTTTTGGGTGATTCAACGATGCTGATGTGAGGGATCTGATAGCAGGAGGCTTGGAATACCAGAGACTGGGAAAAAGGTATCTGGGAAAGGAAAAGCGAGGAAAAGAGAATAGCCTGTTTTCTTTCAGGGTGAGGTGGGTCTACTTGGGCTTTGCCAGGGCTGAAGACTAGCTAAGGGTTAAGGGATGCTCCTTGGGCAGGAGGATGGTTGTGGGTTTCCAGCAGATTTCTTTTTTCTTTTCTTTTTTTTTGAGACGGAGTCTTGCTCTGTCGCCCAGGCTGGAGTGCAGTGGCCTGATCTCAGCTCACTGCAAGCTCCGTCCCCCGGGTTCCCGCCATTCTCCTGCCTCAGCCTCCCGAGTAGCTGGGACTACAGGCGCCCGCCACCTCGCCCGGCTAGTTTTTTTTTGTATTTTTTAGTAGAGACGGGGTTTCACTGTAGTAGCCAGGATGGTCTCGATCTCCTGACTTCGTGATCCGCCCGTCTCGGCCTCCCAAAGTGCTGGGATTACAGGCTTGAGCCACTGCGCCCGGCTCCAGCAGATTTCTGAAGCCTTTAGGTTTGGCAGATAGAGTCTTTGGGGAAAAGAGTAGTGTCATGAGGCGCTCCCACAGATTAGTTGCTTGTAAGATCAGTTCATAATGTTGTATCTCAGCACAGGTGATCGCTGAAGCTGAAATTGGAGGGAAGACGGGTTTTGGATAAGGCTGAAAACTCAGGGTCAAGCCATTATGGTTATTTTCTGGGAACTGCCACACTGCCCCCATGCCTGTCTTGTATTATAGCAGGCTCAGAGAGAACCAACATTTAGTGTTTTTTTTTTTTTTTTTTTTTTTTTTTGAGAGGGAGTTTTGCTCTT
>NC_045439.1:123495831-123518704 GCF_002776525.5 Piliocolobus tephrosceles
AAAAAAAAAAAAAAAAAAAAAAGAAATAGTTAACAGTGGACTTTAAAGGACTTTTTGCAGTGGGTTAGGGAGCTCTCACAGATAAAGCCCTCCTCCAGCCTTGCCCACAGGTTTCCACCCCAGTATGTTGCTCCCTGTTTAAAATCTTCCAATGACTCCTCATATGATTTAGGAGAAAATCTAAACCCCTTGAAGGTGTGCCTTGTGCTTTCGCTGCTTTGGCCTTCTCATATCCCATAATCCTTCAGGCACACCCCATTACCCATATATTCTAGGTATGGGGGATGTGGAAGCTCTCAGAGTTCGTGAAGCTAGGGGTTTGAGCTTGGACAGGTGTGGGTGATGGGGCTGCCATCTAAAATAGGGAAGGTGGGCTGAATGTGAGGTAGACAGGGCATCCGAGTCTTCTGCTGGGCACTCGTGTGGCCCTTCCATGAGCAGTGCCTTCTTTGGCTGTCATGACATAGAAGTGGGTCGTTTTCCCAGCAAGTGAGTGATGCTTACCTGAAAAAAGAGGTTGACATGGTGAAACCACGTCTCTATTAAAACACAAAAAAATTAGCTGGGTGTGCTGGCAGGCACCTGTAATCCCAGCTAGTTGGGAGGCTGAGGCAGGAGAATCGCTTGAACTTGGGAGGCAGAGGTTGCAGTGAGCCCAGATTGCACCACTGCACTCCAGCCTGGGTGACAGAGCAAGACTCTGTCTCAAAAAGAAAAAAAGAGGTTGATGTGTGAATGATAATGCCAGTTTACTGATGTATGTACAGATTTTTTTTTTTAGACAGAATCTCACTATGTCGGGAGGCGGAGGTTGCAGTGAGTCGAGATCCCAGGTTCAAGTGATTCTCCTGCCTCAGCCTCCCGAGTAGCTGGGATTACAGGCTCCTGCCACCACACCCAGCTAATTTTTGTATTTTTAGTAGAGACGGGGTTTCACCATGTTGGCCAGGATGGTCTCGATCTCCTTACCTCGTGATCCACCTGCCTTGGCCTCCCCAAGTGCTGGGATTACAGGCGTGAGCCACTGCAGTCGGCCTTTGATGTATGTACAGTTTGTTGATGAGCATACATGGGTAATTTCTTTTTTTAAAATTTTTATTTGTTTAATTTTTCTTCCACTTTTAAGTTCCAGGGCACATGTGCAGGATGTGCAGCTTTGTTACACAGGTAAACGTGCCATGATTGTTTGCTGCACAGATCAACCCATCACCTGGGTATTAAGCCTAGCATCCATTAGCTATAATTCCTGATCCTCTCCCTCCACCAACCTCCACCGACAGGCCCCAGTGTGTGTTGTTCTTCCCCCACGTTTGTCCATGTGTCTCATCATTCAGCTCCCACTTATAAGAGAGAACATTTGGTGTTTGGTTTTCTGTTCTTACATTAGTTTGCTGAGGATAATGGCTTCCAGTTTCATCCACGTCCCTGCAAAGGACATGATCTCATTCCCTTTTACGGCTGCATAGTATTCCATGGTATATATGTACCACATTTTCTTACTTGCTATACCTTTCTTTCTTTCTCTTTCTTTTTCTTTTCTTTTTTTTTCTTTTTGAGACTGAATCTTGCTCTGTTGCCTAGGCTGGAGTGCAGTGGCATGATCTTGGCTAACTGCAACCTCTGCCTCCTGGGTTCAAGTGATTCTCTGCCTCAGCCTTCCGAGTAGCTGGGATTACAGTTGCCTGCCACCACACCCAGCTAATTTTTGTATTTTTAGTAGAGATAGGGTTTCACCATCTTGGCCAGGCTGGTCTTGAACTCCTGACCTCATGGTTCACCCGCCTCGGCCTCCCAAAGTGCTGGAATTACAGTCATGAGCCACTGTGCCTGGCCAGGCATTCCTTTTTCTCTGCAACCTTGCCAGCATCTGTTGTTTCTTGACTTTTTTTTTTTTTTTTTTTTTGAGACAAAGTTTTGCTCCTGTTGCCCAGGCTGGAGTGCAATAGCACAATCTCAGCTCAACGCAACCTCTGCTTCCCAAGTTCAAGGGATTCTCCTGTCTTAGCCTCCTGAGTAGCTGGGATAACAGGTGTGCGCCCTCACGCTGGGCTAATTTTGTATTTGGCTAATTTTGTATTATTAGTGACAGGGTTTCTCCATGTTGGTCAGGCTGGTCTTGAACCCCCGACCTCAGATGATTCACCCACCTCGGCCTCCCAAAGTGCTGGGGTTACAGCTGTTAGCCACCACACCTGGCTGTTTCTTGACTTTTTAATAATTGCCATTCTGACTGACATGAGATGATTTCTCGTTGCGGTTTTGATTTGCATTTCTCTAATAATCAGTGATGTTGAGCTTTTTTTCATGCTTGTTGGCCACATGAATGTCCTCTTTTGAGAAGTGTTTGTTCGTGTCCTTTGCTCACTTTTTTTTTTTTTTTTTTTGAGACGGAGTCTCGATCTGTTGCCCGCGCTGGAGTGCAGTGGCCTGATCTCAGCTCACTGCAAGCTCCGCCTCCCGGGTTTACGCCATTCTCCTGGTTCAGCCTCCCGAGTAGCTGGGATTACAGGCGCCCGCCGCCTCACCCGGCTAGTTTTTTGTATTTTTTAGTAGAGACGGGGTTTCACCGTGTTAGCCAGGATGGTCGCGATCTCCTGACCTCGTGATCCACCCAACTCGGCCTCCCAAAGTGCTGGGATTACGGCTTGAGCCACCGTACCTGGTCCTTTTCTCACTTTTTAATGGGATTGTTTGTTTCTCTCTTGTAAATTTGTTTAAATTCCTTGCAGACTCTGGTTATTAGACCTTTATCAGATGGATAGATTGCAAAAAATTTTCTCCCTTTCTGTAGAGGTTGTCTGTTCCCTCTGATGATAATTTATGTTGCTGTGCAGAAGCTCTTTAGTTTAATAAGAACCCATTTGTCAATTTTTGCTTTTGTTGCAATTGCTTTTGGTATTTTTGCCATGAAATCTTTGCCCGTGCCTATGTCCTGAATGGTATTGCTATGAAATCCTAGATTTTTTTCTAGGGTTTTTTTTTTTTTTGAGATGGAGTCTCGCCCTGTTGCCCAGGCAGGAGTGTAGTGGTGCGATCTGGGCTCACTGCAAGCTCTGCCTCCTGGGTTCATGCCATTCTCCTGCCTCAGCCTCCCAGTGGCTGGGATTACAGGCGCTTGCCACCACATCTGGCTAATTTTTTGTATTTTTAGTAGAGACAGGGTTTCACCGTGTTAGCCAGGATGGTCTCGATCTCCTGACCTCGTGATCCGCCCTCCTCGGCCTCCCAAAGTGCTGGAATTACAGGCATGAGCCACCGCGCCCTGCCTTTTTCTAGGGTTTTTATAGTTTTGGGTTTTACGTTTAAGTCTTGAATCCATCTTGAGTTAATTTTTGTATAAGATATAAGGAAGGGGTCCAGTTTCAATTTTCTGCATATGGCTAGGCAGTTCTCCCAGCACCATTTATTAAATAGGGAATCCTTTCCCACATGAGTAATTTCTAATGACCAGAAGGTGTGTGTTCACTATCAAGGCATCCCCTTCCTGGTACCCTAGTAACTGGGAAACCAATCTAGTAATCAGGAAGTTGCTTGCAGGGTATAGAATTGGAACAAAAGAAGAAAATTTGAATAATTTAAGAATTTTTTTCTGAACATGTTGGGCTCTATAAAGCATGGAGCTGAAAGGTGGAGCCCCTGCCTGCAGGGAACGCACAGTGTGGTGGCGAAGCGAGGCAAACATAGTCTTTTTTTTTTTTTTTTTTTTGAGACGGAGTCTGGCTCTGTTGCCCAGGCTGGAGTGCGGTGGCCGGATCTCAGCTCACTGCAAGCTCCGCCTCCCAGGTTTACGCCATTCTCCTGCCTCAGCCTCCCGAGTAGCTGGGACTACAGGCGCCCGCCTCGTCGCCCGGCTAGTTTTTTGTATTCTTTAGTAGAGACGGGGTTTCACCGTATTCGCCAGGGTGGTCTCGATCTCCTGACCTTGTGATCCGCCCGTCTCGGCCTCCCAAAGTGCTAGGATTACAGGCTTGAGCCACCGCGCCCGGCCTAGTCTTAAACATTATATGTGGCAAGTGCTTGCAGGGGTGGAGAGTGGCTTGTTCAGGGGATGATGTCTGCATCAACACTGAAGGATGAAAGGAGTCAGGCTGGGCTGAAGCACCCACATCTCTATTGTGGCCTATGTGGCCCTACTCCACCTGACTTCTCTGATTCACCTTGGACTTCTTGCCCTCACTTTGTCTGCTCCAGCCACACTGGCCTTCTTTTCTCTCCTGCATTTTCCTGGCACATGCATGTCTCAGGGATTTTGTATTTGTTTCTTCTGCAAGGAATGCATGTCTCCAGATGCCTGCAGAGCTTATTCCCTTACTCCATTCACCTATTTGCAAAAATAGTACCTTACTAAGAGACCTATCCTATCTAAAATGGTCACTCTCAGTTCCCCATCCTGTTTTCTTTTTCTTTTTCTTTTCTTTTTTTTTTTTTTTGATATGGTGTCTTGCTCTGTCGCCCAGGCTGGAGTGCAATGGCACGATCTCGGCTCACTGCAACCTCCGCCTCCCGGGTTCAAGTGATTCTCCTTTCTCAGCCTCCCAAGTAGATGGGATTACAGGCACCTGCCACTACACCTGGCTAATTTTGGTATTTTTAGTAGAGACAGGGTTTCACCATGTTAGTCAAGCTGGTCTCAAACTCCTGACCTCAGGTAATCCGCCTGCCTTGGTCTCCCAAAGTGCTGGGGTTACAGGTGTGAGCCACCGCGCCTGGCCTCTTTTTCTTTATAGCCACTATTCAACACATTGTTTACTTGTCTCTCTTTCCCTCTAGAATATAAACATCATGCGAATAAGGACTTTGTTTTACTCACTGCTGAATCACCAGCACATAGAAAAGTGCCTGGCATCTGCTAGGTGCTCAATACTTATATGTTGAATGAAGAAGGGGGCAGGATGTTCTAGGCACAAGGTGAAAAAAATATATGGGGTGTGGGGGTGCATGGGGGATTGTGGGATATGAGGCGGCCAAGATGGGCAAGGGGCTAGAACACAAGGTGTTTCTTTGCAGGGGTTTGGAATGTATCCAAAGCATATGAGGAGCCATTAAAGGATTTTTATTTTTATTTATTTATTTTTTTGAGACGGCGTCTTGCTCTGTCACCCAGGCTGGAGTGCAGTGGCTGGATCTCAGCTCACTGCAACCTCCGCCTCCCGGGTTCACGCCATTCTCCTGCCTCAGCCTCCCGAGTAGCTGGGACCACAGGTGCCGGCCACCTCGCCCGGCTAATTTTTTGTATTCTTAGTAGAGACGGGGTTTCACCGTGTTAGCCAGGATGGTCTCGATCTCCTGACCTCGTGATCTGCCCGTCTCGGCCTCCCAAAGTGCTGGGATTAAAGGATTTTAAACAGGGGAGTGATATAGCTGGGGTGGAACTTAGGGGACAAGGCTGGAGGCAAAGACACTATTAGGAAGCTCTTGTAGCAATCCAGGCAGGAAATGACAAAAACCTGAACTAGGGTGGCAGTCGGGGTAGACAGGGAAGGATAGATCTGAGAGCAATTTAGAAGGTATAATGAATACAACCAATGAGACCTATTAAGATGACAAATATAAGAGAGAGGTAAGTGTCAAGGAAAACATCCACCATCTTGTAAGTTTTGTGCCAGAAGAGCTGTGCCTATCTATGATCCACTGTATCCCCAGCAAGGAAACAGAAGCTTGATAATTTTTTTTTTTTTTTGATTGTTGTTGTTGTTGTTTTGAGACAGAGTCTTGCTCTGTCGCCCAGGCTGGAGTACAGTGGCAAGATCTCGGCTCACTGCAACCTCTGCCTCCCAGATTCAAGGGATTCTCCTGCCTCAGCATCCTGAGTAGCTGGGACTGCAGGTTCACGTCACCAGGCCTGGCTAATTTTTGTATTTTCAGTACAGATGGGGTTTCACCATGTTGGCCAGGCTGGTCTCGAACTCCTGAACTCAAGTGATCTGCCTGCCTCGGCCTCCCAAAGTGCTGGGATCACAGGCATGAGCCACCTACCATGCCCGGCTCTCGATAAATATTCTTTGAATGAAGAGATGAAGTTTCTGGTTTAGACAACTTGTAGGCAGTGATATCATTTATTCTGAGGAGGAGGATGGGGGCATGTTGAATTTGGAATTTATTTGTAACATAGTAGGCAGATATGCCCTTTGGAATTTAGGGAAGAGATAGGGTTGGAGATTAAGCGTTCAACAAGTATTTGCAAAGAGCTTGCCATGTTCCCTGCACTGTCACTGTCTTTTTGGAGCACTTGATGTGCATGTGTGTGTGTGACTACATGCATGGGTGCATGCCGGGGTCAGGATGGGCAACCTGATACAGGGATTTTTGTTTTGTTTTGTTTTTTTGAGACGGAATCTTGCTCTGTCACCGGCTGGAGCGCAGTGGTGTGATCTCAGCTCACTGCAACCTCTGCCTCCCGGATTCAAGAGATTCTCCTGCCTCCTCCTGAGTAGTTGGGACTACAGGCTCCTACCACGATGCTCAGCTAATTTTTGTATTTTTTAGACGGGGTTTCACCATGTTGGCCAGGATGGTCTTGATCTCTTGACCTCGTGATCCGCCTGCCTCGGCCTCCCAAAGTGCTGGGAACACAGGTGTGAGCCACCGTGCCTGGCCTCCGATACAGGGTTTTAGTGGATTGTGATGGTGGTGTGATTTGCAAGGTAGAACAAGGCACAGGAGGAGACCAGTCCTAACCCAGGCATTTAGAAACCATTCCTATAGATGTTTGAGCTGTTATTTGAAAGACGAAGAAGAATTAATCAAGAGTAGGAGTGTTCCAGGCAGCAAGAACAGAATGTATGAAAACCTAAATGCAAGAAAGAAGTGCTCCTTTCAGGCCCTGAAAGGAGTTCAGGGTGGGCTGCAGTGTTGAATTTCAGGTAGGAAAGGTTGAGAGTGGCTTGCAGAGGAAATAGAGGTCAAGGCATAGGTTGTTCAAAGCTTTATAAGCTGTGCTAGTTATTATTCTGCTATAATAAATAGTCTAAAACTTAGTGTCTTAAAACAGTAGTCATTTTATTTATGATTTCTGTGGCTTGGGAATTTGGGAAGGGCTTAGTGGGACAGTTCTAGGTCAGGGTCCCTTATGTGGTTGTAGTCAGATGGTGTCAGGAGCTGGAAAAAGGGTTGCTGAGGAAGTTGCAGACTATCTGGGCTTCCTTTGCTTCTTTCTTTCTTTCTTTTTTTTTTTGAGACAGAGCTCACTCTCTCTCGCAGTCTGGAGTGCAGTGGCGCGATCTTGGCTCACTGCAAGCTCTGCCTCTCAGGTTCATGCCATTCTCCTGCCTCAGCCTCCCGAGTAGTTGGGACTACAGGTGCCCGCCACCACGCCCAGCTAATTTTTTTTTGTATTTTTAGTAGAGACAGGGTTTCACCATGTTAGCCAGGATGGTCTCGATCTCCTGACCTCGTGATCCGCCTGCCTCGGCCTTCCAAAGTGCTGGGATTACATGCGTGAGCCACCGCGCCCGGCCTCTTTCTTTTTTTTTTGAGATGGATTCTTGCTCCTGTTGCGCAGCCTGGAGTGCAGTGGCGCAATCTTGGCTCACTGCAACCTCCACCTTGCAGGTTCAAGCAATTCTCCTTCCTTAGCCTCCTGAGTAGCTGGGATTACAGGCGCGCCCCACCATGTCTGGCTAATTTTTGTATTTTTAGTAGAGACGGGTTTCGCCATGTTGGCCAGGTTAGTCTTGAACTCCTGACCTCAGGCGATCCACCCACCTCGGCCTCCCAAAGTGTTAGGATTACAGGCATGAGCCACTGTGCCTGGCCTTCTTTCTCTTATCAAATTGTGTCAGAGCCTTTCCATGTGGTCTTTCCGTATGGACTGTGTTGAGCTTTCTCACAGCATGGTGACTTGTGGGCAGTCAGACTGCTTATGCAGGCAGCTGAAAGCTTCCAGAATGAGTGTTCTAGCAACCAAAGTGGAAGCTGCATTGCTTTTTATGACCTAGTCTCCAAAGTTGCATGGTGTCAATTCTGTCATACTCTATAGGTAGAGTCATTCACAGAAGACCATCTGGTTTTGAGAAGAGGGGTACAGACCCTGCCTCTTGATGGGTAGAGTGTCAAAGTTACATTGTAAGAAAGGAATATGGGACGGGAGATGTTGAGACATCTTTGAAAATTGCAATCTATTGCACCAAGTATATTAAGGAGTTTGGTGGGCTTTCTTCTAAGGCAATGAAAAAACTCTTAAGGCCTTTAAAAGCAGAAGAGTGGCATTTGTGATTTAGATTTTAGAATTTGTGAGTTTAAGAAAGATTACTCTAGTTTTTCTATGTAGGATTGAAAGCCGGGAGACAGGTGGGAAGCTATGGTCCTAGTGAGAAATGATGGTGGTTTGGACTGAAGTCATGTTTTGGGGATGGGGAGACTTAAGACTTGGACGATGAGTAGATATGAGTGGAAGTTGTTGATGATAATAACATGCCCAGGTCTTTGGCTTGCATAAATGGGTGGATGGTGATGCCAGTTATTTGTATGGGGAACACTGAATGTGCAGTAGGTTTGGGAGAAATTGAGGGAGTCAGTTTTGGACATGTTGAGTTTGATGCGCCTGGTGATGTCCAGTGGGTGGTTGAATATTCATATATATCTGGAATCATGACAATTGGGCTGGTAATATACTTTTGGGAGTCATCATTATATACATGGTTATTGAAACTATAGGGAACAGGCTGGGGTGGTGGCTCACACCTGTAATCCCAACACCTTGGGAGGCTGAGATGGGCTGATCACTTGAGGCCAGGAGTTCGAGACCAGCTTGGCCAACATGGTGAAACCCTGTCTCTATTAAAAATACAAAAACTAGCCAGGCATGGTTGTGCACGCCTGTAGTCCCAGCTACTCCGGAGGCTGAGCAGGAGAATTGCTTGAACCCAGGAGGCGGAGGTTGCAGTGAGCCAAGATAGTGCCACTGCACTCCATCCTGGGTGACAGAGCAAGATTCTGTTTCAAAAAAGAAAAAAGAAAAAGAAACCACAGGAACAGATGAGATGACCTTGGGACAAGATGTAGAAAGGGAGGACAAAAGGGCTTTGAACAGCATTCGGAGGAATACCCACATTGAGGGATAGGTATTTTGCGAAAAGATGGAGAAGGAGCATCTAGAGAGATAGGAGGAAAACTGGAAGATGGTGAGTGGAAGGGAGTGAATTGAGAAGGAATGAATGATCAACTGTGTCCAATCTGCTAAGAGGTCAAGCTAGGTAAAGATTGAGTATAGTTGATTGGATTTATTGATATGAAGGTCACCGGTGGCTTTTCGTGTGGACTTTCTCCTAAGGCAATGAAATTTCAGGGCAATGAGGGTGAAATCAGGTTTCAGAAATACCATTTATTCACCCAGTAAAATGTATTAAGTGCTACTATGTGTCTAGTTCAGGACTATGCCCATGGGTACAAGGATAACTGTTATCCACTCTCTGCCCTCACACAGCTCTCATGGGTGGGAGAGACATATGTACACTGTTCTAATGCAGTGTAGTTAATGTGGGGAGGTGAGAGCACAGAGCAAGGGCAGCATACCAGAGGTGGCGGGTTTACACTCAGAAATAGCCTTTCTGGAGGAGCTGTTAAGTTTAAAATAAGGAATAAAATGTCATTTAGAATTGGCAACTCAGAGGGTCAAAGGGAAACTTTTGCAGGGTGGAAGAGGAAGGAGTTGCAACATCTCAGATTGCATTGTGGAGACACGGGAAGGGGAAGGAGTGTAGACATGCTCTTGAGATGAATGATTCTGAAAGCACGGAGGGTGGCTGTTAGAGGAAAGGACCAAGGTTGAGGGTTTTTATGAAAAAGAGTTAAGTCTGCCTTAGGTTGGTTGAGGTATGTTTCTGGGAAAGTTGGATGAAATATCTCTACCCTACAGCGATGCCTTCTCCATGGCTGTAATGATGGGGTGCCCTGAGTCAGACTTCTTTTTCTTGAACAGTGTAGGGGATACCCTTATCCCTTTGGGGCGCACTGGTGCATGGTGGTGAAGAGCATGGAATCAGGCAGGATTCATTCAATCCTAGGTCAAACTTGTTAGTCTCAGTTTCCTCCTCCTCCTCCTCCTTCTTCTCCTTCTCCTTCTCTTTCTTTTTCTCCTCCTCCTCCTCCTTTTTTTTTTTTGATGGACTTTCACTCTTGTTGCCCAGTCTGGAGTGCAACGGCGTAATCTCAGTTTACTGCAACCTCCACCTCCTTGGTTCAAGTTATTCTCCTGCCTCAGCCTCCCAAGTAGCTGGGATTACAGGCGCCCACCACCATGCCCAGCTAATTTTTTTGTATTTTTAGTACAGATGGGGTTTCACCATGTTGGCCCGGCTGATCTGAAACTCCTGACCTCAGGTGATCTACCTGCCTTGGCCTCTCAAATTGCTGGGATTACAGGCGTGAGCCACCGCGCCTGGTCCTCAGTTTTCTCTTCTATAGAATGGGGTCCCTACCTCATAGAAATGTGATCTATATTTCTACCATATTTTCATCTTTTTCTATTCAACCATGACAGTTTCCAAAGAGCAAACACAGAGTCTCTGCTCCTGCCGGTTGTTTGCAGTCTTTTGGCAGGCATAGTCTACCTTTAGAGCTGTTGAACTACAGCCCTGGATAGTCTGGTATTACTAATAGACCTTGAAATCATTTACTGGTTATTGCTTAAGTGGGTTTTTTTATACGGGTGGGTGACTTCATTCGTTACTGATTTCATTGTCAGGGTAATAACGTGTTGCTCTCTCTGTCAGGAAATTTGCTTTTCCTCCCCTATCCCAGCACCAGCCTCCATGCACTCAGTCCAGATAACAGTGATCCTGGTGCTTGCCTGCACCCCAATTACTCCTCCAGTGATGTGTGGGTGGATAGGTTGCCTCTCAGTGACTTTCGTAGCACCTGATTCTTGTAACTGTCAATGTCTACTTCTGAGTGAATGCTGGGGACTGGGTCTTAATCTCAGAGCCTGCACAGGGCCTAGAACCCAGTGGGTACTCAATATAAGCTTAAAGAATGAATGAATGAATGAGTGAGTGAAGGAATTCTGAGTTTTTTTTTTTTTTTTGAGGCGGAGTCTCACTCTGTCGCCCGGACTGGAGTGCAGTGGCCGGATCTCAGCTCACTGCAAGCTCTGCCTCCCGGGTTTATGCCATTCTCCTACCTCAGCCTCCGGAGTAGCTGGGACTACAGGCGCCCGCCACCTCGCCCGGCTAGTTTTTGTATTTTTAGTAGAGATGGGGTTTCACCGTGTTAACCAGGATGGTCTCGATCTCCTGACCTCGTGATCCGCCCGTCTCGGCCTCCCAAAGTGCTGGGATTACAAGCTTGAGCCACCGCGCCCGGCCCCGGAATTCTGAGTTTTGAAGGAGCCTCGCTCTCCTGTCTAGGGTAGTAGAAATGGTTGCTTTTCCCAAACAGAGAGATGCGCAGATGGCACCTCCCGAAGCTGCTTATTCTGACTTCTCGGAGCAATTCGTGGACTGCCCCAGCGCTCTGCAGTTCTAGGTATCTCCATTACCACAGGGGAAGATAATCCCACTCCCAGCCTCACATTCTTGCATACAGTTAGGGAGGTATGTGATGTGGTGGAATGGATATAGGCTTTGGAGTTACTCACTGACTGACCTCAGTTTTCTCAAGTGTAAAATAAAGATAAGAAAACTTACTCTCTGTCAGATTAAATTAGAAGATAGTATCTATTACTGCAAGTATCTAATAGTATCTATTACTGCAAGTTATACTCATATCATGTGCATCTTATTAATTTCTAAAAGCTTTACCTTCCATATGCTGTCTTTGGATGACTTAAAAGCAGTTTAAATTTTACTTCACAATAGCTCAGTGATCAGAAAGGAGGACTGAGCCTTTTCTTCCTGTTTTGCGAGAGAGGTGGAACTTTCCTCTCAGCAAGAGGATAGGTGTCCAGAGGTCCAGCTCCACCCAATCGGCCTTTCCTCAGAGCCAAGGTGTTTTGGCTCACTGTTCACAGGTGGACATTACTGTTCCTGCCTTACCTACACTTGTCCACACTGAGACCTAGTTGTTTTGCCATTCAGGACACTACCAGGACGTTTTTACCATCTATGTCTTCAATATGCCCCCTGTACCAGTGAGTCAGCAAAACCTGGCAGTTCAGGGCTGTTTTTTTTTTACAGAGTACTGTTCTTTAGGGATAAGGCAAAGATTCTTCATGTCATGCACACGTGGCCACAGTGAATTGCATGTAGTAGGTTCTTCAATAAATGTTGACTTGGTGAATGAACAGAAGATATGATTCCAGGTTCAACTTGGCTGAGAAGGGTATTTCGTGTTTTTGCCTTTCAGGGTGCTGGTGGGGGCTGAGGGTTGCTGTGGGAAGGGGGCAGACAGCTTACCCTGAGTCTGCCAGAGATGCTGTGGGCTGTGAAGGACTTCAGATCTTTGTGTGTCTGAGAGCTTTAGCCAGGTGTCCTCGTGCAGCTTCTCCTGGTACCAGAATGACCGATCTCAAGTACTTGTGGCTAATGAGGTGGAACAGTCAGATGCTGGGCCCCCAACTGACTTTTGCCCTTTGAACGTTCTACTTGGAAGCTAGTTGCCTTTTTCAGAGGGTTTTTCCCAAGGGCCATCTGAGGGTGGAGGTGAAGAAACTTACCTTTTCTGGCCCATATTCACCTCAAGAAACAGGCTTTCATCAGAGCCTAGGGTTCTTTCTAGTGTGGGTTTGTTGTGAACTTTGGAACAAACTCTTGACCAGCAGTGAAGGGGCAGACCTTTATGTTGCTTTGATCATCAAGGCCCTTTGGGGGCTCATCCTTGCTCTCTTCCTTTCTCTGTTCCCTTTCTCTCTGCCTCAGGAGAAGCTGGGCAGGTAGCCTACAGGAGGTTGCGGAAGATGCTGGGCAGGAGTGGGTCCTAACTCTGGCTGTAGATTAGAATCATCTGGGGAATTAAGAAAATGATACTCAGATTGGGCACTGTGGCTCATACCTGTAATCCTAGCACTTTGGGAGACTGAGGTAGGAGGATGGCTTGAGCTCAGGAGACCAGTCTGGGGAACTTGGTCTCTATATATAAAAAAAAAAAAAAATAGTTGGGCATGGTGGTGCGTGCCTATAGTCCCAGCTACTCAGGTGGCTGAGATGGGAGGATTGCTTAAGCCCATTAGGTCCAGGCTGCAGTGAGCCAAGATCGTGCCACTGCATTCCAGCATGGGCAACAGAGTAAGACTCTGTCTCAAAAAAAAAAAAAAAAAAAAAAGAAAAGAAAAGAAAGAAAACAATACTCATCACTCCCACTCCCTGACTGCATACATCTGAACCACTGGGGAGAAGAATGAGATGAGAATTGGTTTGGAGAACGAGAACTGAGGAAGCAGAAAAATTGCTTTTGAGGAGAATTGATGAGGGTCTTGTGTCACTGGAGGTGGGAAGAGCCATTCTCAATTGTCACCATGCTTCAGAGTCACCTGGGGAGTTTTAAAAACATGCCAATGCCTGGGTTCCACCCCAGAATTTCTGACTTAATTGGTCTGGGTGGGGCCTGAGCACTGGACTTTGTTAAAGCTCATCAGTGATGCCAGTTTGCAGCCAGGATAGAGGAGCCTTGAGTTAGCAAAGGGTTGCGGCTGTTCTGATACAGTTGCTCTGTGTGTGGTTATTTCCGTAGGTGATTACCTAAGGAAACACACCTAGAGAAGCAGGTCCTCAGACTGGCCTGCGAAACTGTCTCAGGTCTCCTGCATCAGAACCTCTGGGGGTGGGGCCCTGAAGTTGTGGGTGGACAAATTCCTCAGGTGATACTGATGCTCACTCAGGCTTGAGATCTGTACCTGAGGACTTGAACTGACCCCTAGCTAAGCAAACCAATAAGGATTGGATTTACATGGCTTGGAGAAGGGACTCATGGGGTTGTCACTATAAGACCCTCCTGGTACAAACTGCCTGCTTGCTCCCTCAGAGTAGTCTGAGTCCCAGGGACCAAAGTGCTGACTGAGTTCCAGGAAGGAGAGCGGGAGGACTCTGATCCAGTGACCCACAGGGATTGTATTTGGTGTGTCTTCTTGCCAGAGGTGTAACTGCCTAAGGGGTTCACCTTGCTGGCTGCTTAGACAGAGCCGATTCTCCAAGATAGGGGAATTGCAATAATCAGTAATTTACACAGAGCCGGCTGTGCGGGAAACTGGAGTTTTATTGTTACTCAAATCAGTCTCCCCAAGCATTCTGGGAGCAGAGTTTTTAAGGATAACTTTGTGGGTCAGGAGAAGCCAGTAAGCCAGGAGTGCTGATTGGTTAGAGATGAAATCATAGGGAGTCAGAGTTGTCTTTTTTTTTTTGAGACGGAGTCTCGCTCTGTCGCCCAGGCTGGAGTGCAGTGGCCGGTCTCAGCTCACTGCAAGCTCCGCCTTCCGAGTTCCCGCCATTCTCCTGCCTCAGCCTCCGGAGTAGCTGGGACTACAGGCGCCCGCCACGTCGCCCGGCTAGATTTTTGTATTTTTTGGTAGAGACGGGATTTCACCGGGTTAGCCAGGATGGTCTCGATCTCCTGACCTCGTGATCCGCCCGTCTCGGCCTCCCAAAGTGCTGGGATTACAGGCTTGAGCCACCGCGCCCGGCCCAGAGTTGTCTTCTTGCTCTCAGTCAGTTCCTAGGTGGGGACCACAAGATCAGATAAGCCAGTTTATTGATCTGGGTGGGGCCAGCTGATCCACCAAGGGCAGGGTCTGCAAAATACCTCAAGCACTGATCTTAGGAGCAGTTTAGGGAGGGTCAGAATCTTGTAGCTTCCAGCTGCATGACTCCTACACCATAATTTCTTTCTTTCTTTTTTTTTTTCCGAGATGGAGTCTTGCTCTTTCACCCAGGCTGGAGTGCAGTGGCGTGATATCGGCTCACTGCAACCTCCGCCTCCCGGGTTCAAGCAATTCTCCTGCCTCAGCCTCCCGAGTAGCTAGGGTTACAGGTGCATGCCACCACACCAGGCTAATTTTATTTTTTATTTTTAGTAGAGACAGGTTTTCACCATGCTGGCAGGCTGGTTTGAACTCCTGACCTCAGGTGATCCGCCCGCCTCTGTCTCCCAAAGTGCTGGGATTACAGGCATGAGCCACTGCGCCCAGCCCTAAACCATCATTTCTAATCTTGTGGCTAATGTTAGTCCTACAAAGGCAGTCTAGTCCCCAGGCAAGAAGGAGGTCTGCTTTGGCAAAGGGCTGTTATCCTCTTTGTCTAAACTATAAACTAAGTTTCTCCCAAAGTTAGTTCAGCCTGTGCCATGGAATGAATAAATACAGCTTGGAGGTTAGAAGCAAGATGGAGTCGATTAAGATAGATCTCTTTTACTGTCTCAGCCATAATTTGGCAAAGGCAATTTCAGAGGCTCTCACCCATGACACCTGAGTAAGCGAATTGGTTGTTTCTTTAAAATTTTTACTTTAATTGGCCGGGCATGGTGGCTCATGCCTGTAATCCCAGCACTTTGGGAAGCTGAGGTGGGCGGATTACAAGATCAGGAGATCGAGACCATCCTGGCTAACACAGTGAAACCCCGTCTCTACTAAAGAATACAAAAAATTAGCGGGGCATGGTGGTGAGCGCCTGTAGTCCCAGCTACTTGGGAGGCTGAGGCAGGAGAATGGCGTGAACCGGGGAGGCGTGGTGGTGGGCGCCTGTAGTCTCAGCTACTCGGGAGGCTGAGGCAGGAGAATGGCGTGAACCGGGGAGGTGGAGGTTGCAGTGAACCGAGATCACGCCACTGCACTCCAGCCTGGGTGACAGAGTGAGACTCTGTATCAAGAAAAAAAAAAAAATTATTTTATTTCTTCTTTTTTCTTTTCTTTTCTTTTTTTTTTTTTTTCTGAGATGGAGCCTTGCTTTATCATCCAGGCTGGAGTACAATGGCATGATCTCGGCTCACTGCAACCTCTTCCTCCCTGGTTCAAATGATTCTCCTGTCTCAGCCTCCCAGGTAGCTGGGATTACAGGCGTATGCCACCAAGCCCGGCTAATTTTTATATTTTTAGTAGAGACGGGGTCAGGCTGGTCATGAACTCTTGACCTCAGGTGATCTGCCCACCTCAGCCTCCCAAAGTGCTGGGATTACAGGCGTGAGCCACTGCCACGCATGGCCAAAAATGTTATTTTACTTTCTGAGACGAAGTCTTGCTTTGTTGCCCAGGCTGGAGTGCAGTAGCATGGTTGTGGGCTCAATTCTGGACTCAAGTGACCCTCCCACTTCAGCCTTCCAAGTAGCTAGGACCATCAGTGTGCACCACCAAGTCCAGCTAATTTGTATTTTTTTTTTTTGTAGAGAAAGGGTCTTGCTATGTTGCCCAGGCTGGTCTCCAACTCCTGGCCTCAAGTGATCCTCACGTCTTGGCCTTCCAAAGTGCTGGGATTATAGGCATGAGCCACCACTCCTGGCGTAAAATGTTTCTGTAGACTGAAAGGTAAAGGAATTTGAAGGCCATCTGCTATCTGAGAGAAATAACAGCACCTAGGGAGAGTGGAAGAAATAATGTATCAAAGAAGGCAGGGTGAAAATGTGATTTTAAGGTGTAGAGAGTTTCCCGAACCAACATTAGACAAAACAAATGGGGATGCAGCAAAGAAAAGGAAGAATAAGAGACTTGAAATCTCTGGGTGTAGGTCACAGATATGAGGCATTTCCAGAGAGCTTAAATCTGGACCTTCTGAGGAAACAGCAGTTGTAGAGTATTTTGGAGACACCAAGGTATTAGCAGGCCTGAGTATGCCAGTTGTGATTTTTTTCACAACTGGTTTGGCCTCTCCCCATGAATAGTGTGCATCTGACTACACACAGACCCAGCCTAACCTAGAAATGTGCAGTTTTTCTGAGCAACATGTGACCAAGAGCTTGCTCACCCAATTAAGCCTAGGGACTGCTATCCTTCTGCTGATTGCTGTGGGATGAATTATGTCACCAGTCAGGAGATAGCTGAGATGTCTCACTGGTGGAGTGAAGCTTGAAGTAGCAAACTGAGTGGCAGGTGGAATTTTCATCTCTTTGTGAACTGAAGGCTGTGTATGTGAAAGAAAAAAGAACACAGAACAGAGTTCCTGACCATAAATTCTAAGATAGCAGAAAGATAAACTCCTGGTAAGGGATAGAGAAGGTTTGTAGGGATTGGGAGAGATGGGTATAATAGGCTTTAAAATAGAAATTTTAGAGGAAAGGAGAAAAATGCCTAGATAAAAGTATAAATCTGGGTATTTTGGAGACTATCAGGTACTACATAG
This sequence comes from Piliocolobus tephrosceles, assembly GCF_002776525.5. Classification (NCBI taxonomy): domain Eukaryota; kingdom Metazoa; phylum Chordata; class Mammalia; order Primates; family Cercopithecidae; genus Piliocolobus; species Piliocolobus tephrosceles. The sequence goes on from NC_045439.1 coordinate 123,513,027, forward strand.
CAAGAGAATAAAGGCAGAGAAGTTGCTCAGTAATGCATTTGGAGAAAATAGGATGGGAGATCAGAAATGATGCTTTTGAACTCTTATCTACAAATATTACCAGTAAGGCTAATAAACATATTTGACCTTTTTTTGTTTGTTTGTTTTTTGTGAGACGGAGTCTCGCTCTGTTACCAGGTTGGAGTACAGTGGTGCAATCGCGGCTCACTACAACCTCCATCTCCTGGGTTCAAGTGATTCTCCTGCCTCAGTCTCCCGAGTAGCTGGGACTACAGGCACGCACCACCACAGCCCTCTCATTTTTGTATTTTTAGTAGAGACGGGGTTTCACCATGTTGGCCAGGATGGTCTCAATCTCTTGACCTTGTGACCCGTCTGCCTTGGCCTCCCAAAGTGCTGGGATTACAGGCATGAGCCACCGCGCCCGGCCCGTATTTGAACTTTTACTGAAAGGAGGAAACAATTTCATAGTCATCAGAGATATTTGATTAGAATATGATAATGAAAGAGTATACGTTGTTCAAAAGTGATGATTTGCTAGAAGAGCTGGGATTGATGTAGTACATTAAATTCTTTTGATTGCAGTGAGAGAGAAATTTCAGTACACCAAGATCCGTGAGCTGTCAAGAGTTTCACTTCCCCTTTCGCCATTTTTCAACAAATGTAATGAATAGTACCACCCAGTGCTGCTGCCAGTTTTTTGCCTGCAGTTAGCTGTTTTTTTTTCCAGACAGTCTTGCTCTGTCATCCAGGCTGGAATGCAGTGGTGCAATCACGGATCACTGCAGCCTTGACCTCCCCAGGCTCAAGCAATTCTCCCACCTTAGCCTCCTGAGTAGTTGAGACTATAGGTGCATGCCACCAGGCCCAGCTAATGTTTGTTTGTTTGTTTGTTTTTTTGGTAGAATCAGGGTTTCTCTATGTTGCCTAGGTTGGTTTCAAACTCCTGAGCTCAAGGGATCAGCCTGCCTTGGCCTCCCAAAGTGCTGGAATTACAGGAGCGAGCCACTGTGCCCAGCCAATATATTAGTTTTCTATTGCTTTTCTAACAAGTTACCACCAATTGAGTGGCTGAAAACGACACAAATTTATCATCTCATAGTTCTGGAGGTCAGAAGTCTGCAATGGGTCTCACTGGGCTAATATGAAGTAGTACTGTGTTTCTTTCTGGAGGCTTAAGGAGAGAATCCATCTTCTTGCCTTTCCCAGCTTCTAGAGGCTCATAGCCCCTTCCATTTTCAAAGTCAGCAGTAACTGGGAGAGTCTTTCTCACATCGTACAACTCTGACATTGACCTTTCTGCCTCCCTCTTTCATCTTTAAGAACTTTTGTGATTACATGGGGCCCACCCAGATAATACAGGATGATTTCCCCGTTTCATCACTTGATTAGCAATCTTCATTCTGTCTGCAACTTTTTTTTTTTTTTTGAGTCAGAGTCTTGCTGTGTCGCCCAGGCGGGAGTGCAGTGGTGGGATCTTGGCTCACTACAACCTCTGCCTCCTGGGTTCAAGCAATTCTCCTGCCTCAGACTCCTGAGTAGCTGGGATTACAGGCACACACCACCACACCCAGCTATTTTTTGTATTTTTAGTAGAGACTGGGTTTCACCATGTTGGTCAGGCTGGTCTGGAATTCCTGACCTCAGGTGTTCTGCCTGCTTTGGCCTCCCAAAGTGCTGGGATTACAGGCATGAGCCACCACGCCCGGCCTCTGTCTGCAACTTTAATTCTCCCTTGCCATGCAATATAGCATGGTTCACAGGTTCCAGGGATTCGGGGGTGGACATCTTTGGGGGGCCATTAGTCTACCTACCACAAGTGATAACCCAGCTTTCCACCGGAGGCAGATGAGCAGGAGCAGCACTATGAAGTGATAACTTAAAGTGGATTATTGCCCAAATTCTAGGCTTGTAAGTTAAACCTGGTTAGTGAAGTATGAGGAGAAGAGTGGGAAATCATTAGTAACCTGTATGAATTCATTAAGAACAAGCCATACTCTGCTAACCTCACTTTTTGGTTCAATTTTTTTTTATTCAAATATAATATACAGAAGGAACAGTGCAATCTCATAAGTTTATGGCTTAATGAATTGTCACTAGTTGAGTGCATGTATAACTAGCACCCTTGAACCCTTCCTATGCTCTTCCCAGTTCCTGCCTCTCCACCCCACACAAAGGGAAATCACTATTCTGACTTCTAGTTGCATTGATTAGTTTTCCCTGATTTTATGTAGATGGATATAATTTTTTTTTTTTTTTTTTGAGACAGAGTCTCGCTCTGTCGCCAGGCTGGAGTGCAGTGGCCGGATCTCAGCTCACAGCAAGCTCCGCCTTCCGGGTTTACTCCATTCTCCTGCCTCAGCCTCCCAAGTAGCTGGGACTACAGGCGCCCGCCACCTCGCCCGGCTAGTTTTTTGTATTTTTTGGTAGAGACGGGGTTTCACCGTGTTAGCCAGGATGGTCTCGATCTCCTGACCTCGTGATCCGCCCGTCTCGGCCTCCCAAAGTGCTGGGATTACAGGCTTGAGCCACCGCGCCCGGCCGATGGATATAATTTATATGTACACTTTTGCATCTGGCTTGCTTATTATGTTTGAGATTCTTCTGTATTTTTGTCTGTAGTTGTAGATTGTTCATTTTTTTTTTTTTTTCTTTTTGTTTTTTGAGACAGAGTCTCACTCTGTCACCCGGGCTGGAGTGCAGTGGCAGGATCTTGGCTCATTGCAACCTCCACCTCCCAGGTTCAAGCAATTCCCCTGCCTCAGCCTCCTGAGTAGCTGGGATTAGAGGTGCCCACCACTACGCCCAGGTAATTTTTTGTATTTTTAGTAGAAATGGAGTTTCACCATGTTGGCCAGGCTGGTCTCGAACTCCTGACTTTGTGATCTGCCCACCTTGGCCTCCCAATGTGCTGGGATGACAGATTGTTTATTCTTTTGTTTTTTTTTTTTTGAGACGGAGTCTCGCTCTGTCACCCAGGCTGGAGTGCAGTGGCCGGATCTCAGCTCACTGCAAGCTCTGCTTCCTGGGTTTATGCCATTCTCCTGCCTCAGCCTCCCGAGTAGCTGGGACTACAGGCACCCACCACCTCGCCCAGCTAGTTTTTTGTATTTTTTTAGTAGAGACTGGGTTTCACCGTGTTAGCCAGGATGGTCTCGATCTCCTGACCTTGTGATCCACCCGTCTTGGCCTCCCAAAGTGCTGGGATTACAGGCTTGAGCCACTGCGCCCTGCCCAGATTGTTTATTCTTAGTGCTGTTTAGTATTTATTCAATCTACTGTTGCTGGGCATTTGGGTTGTTTCTAGTTTTTGACTACTGCAAGGGTGTAGCTATGAATATTCTACATATGTACTAATTTCATTTGAATTGTTTGATGGCATCATTAGCTTGTTAGAGCAGAAGCATGTGTATGCAGATTTTGGAGAGGTTCGTGGCAAATTCTCATGATATTCTCGTTGACAAGGTGGACTAGATAAAAAGTTCGGTAGATTCTTAGTTGGCTGAATAACGTTGTGGAATAATGACAAATACAGAAAGGTCTATAGTGATAGACTATACGGCTCTGCTGATCTTAGTCAACAGTTTAATATTTTTATTTAAAAAAATTTGTTTGAAACAGAGTCTTGGCCGGGCGCGGTGGCTCAAGCCTGTAATCCCAGCACTTTGGGAGGCCGAGACGGGCGGATCACGAGGTCAGGAGATCGAGACCATCCTGGCTAACACGGTGAAACCCCGTCTCTACTAAAAACTACAAAAAACTAGCCGGGCGAGGTGGCGGCGCCTGTAGTCCCAGCTACCCGGGAGGCTGAGGCAGGAGAATGGCGTGAACCCGGGAGGCGGAGCTTGCAGTGAGCTGAGATCCGGCCACAGCACTCCAGCCTGGGTGACAGAGCGAGACTCCGTCTCAAAAAAAAAAAAGAAACAGAGTCTTGCTCTGTTGCCTAGGCTGGAGTGCAGTGGCACAATCTTGGCTCAGTTCAAGCTCCGCCTCCCAGGCTCTAACAATTCCCATGTCTCAGCCTCCTGAGTAGCTGGGACCATGGGTGTATGCCATTGCACCTGGCTAACTTTTGTATTTTCCTTTTAGTAGAGATGGGGTTTTGCCATATTGCCAGGCTGGTCTTGAACTTCTGGCCTCAAGTGATCTGCCCGCCACAGTCTCCCAAAGTGTTGGGATTACAGGTGTGAGCCACTGCTCCCAGCCCTCGTCAACATTTTTGTTTGTTTGTTTGTTTGTTTGTTTTTTGAGATGGAGTCTCACTCTGTCGCCCAGGTTGGAGTGCAGTGGTGTAATCTTGGCTTACTGCAACCTCCGTCTCCTGGGTTCAAGCGATTTTCCTGCCTCAGCCTCCCGAGTAGCTGGGACTACAGGTGCCCAACACCATGCCCGGCTAATTTTTGTACTTTTAGTAGAGACGGGGTTTCACTATGTTGGCCAGGCTGGTCTCAAACTCCTGACCTCAGGTGATCCACCCGCCTTGGTCTCCCAAAGTGCTGGGATTACAGGTGTGAGCCACTGCGCCTGGCCCTAGTCAACATTTTTAGGGTGACTTCAGTGAAGACTCAGGAGGTATGCTGATCAAATTTGCAGATTTCACAAAATTAAAGAAGGGATTTGAACTAATAAAATCAAGAAGGAAAAATCCCTCATATCTAATACGTAAGAATAATGCATAAAAACTCAGGAAAGTTACTAAGACTAAATACAAAGCGTCCTGTATCTGGGGGAAAAAAATTACTTTTTTTGTTTTGGAGAAAGGATCTTACTGTGTTGCCCAGGCTGTAGTGCAGTGGTGCAATCACAACTCCCTGCAGCCTCGACCACTTGGGCTCAAGTGATCCCCCTACCTCAGTCTCCCAAGTAGCTGGGACCACAGGTGTGCGCCACCATGCGTGGCTAACTAAAAAAATTTTTTTTGTGGAGATGGGTTCTCACAATGTTGGCGAGGCTGGTCTTGAACTCCTGGACTCACGCGATCCTCCCACCTCGGCCTCCCAAAGTGCTGGGATTATAGGCATGAACCACCACACCTGGCTGAAATAAATAATTTTTATAGGTCCAGAAAGAGGGGAGGAAAGAGCTCATCACTTTGAGGTGGGAAAGAAAGGAGTTGTAGTAAACAATGATTTCACGTTGAGACTCCATAGTCTGCAACAGTGTCTGGAGTTTTCTGTGTGGGGTCTCACATTTCTGGGGAAACATTGACACAGTGAAGTATATGCAGTAAATGAAAAAGTGAAGTAAATGACAGTCCTGGGACGGTGAGGGGTCTGGAAGTCATATTTGCTCCACGAGGGGTTATAAAATCTGGGTTTTAGCCTGAAGGAGTAAAGACTCAAGGGGACAGGATGTTCATCCCTTTTTTTTTTTTTTTTTAAGACAGAGTCTTGCTCTGTGGCCAGGCTGGAGTGCAGTGGTGTGATCTTGGCCCACTGCAATCTCTGCCTCCGGGGTTCAAGCAATTCCTCTGCCTCAGCCTTCCGAGTAGCTGCGACTCAGGCTTGCGCCACCATGCCTGGCTAATTTTTGTATTTTAGTAGAGACAGGGTTTCACCATGTTGGCTAGGCTGGTCTCGATCTCCTGACCTCGTAATCCACCCACCTTGACCTCCCAAAGTGCTGGGATTACAGGCATGAGCCACCGCGCCTTGCTTTTTTTTTTTTTTTTTTTTTTT
>NC_045439.1:123518804-123563928 GCF_002776525.5 Piliocolobus tephrosceles
GAGTTTTGCTCTTGTTGCCCAGGCTGGTGCAATGGCGAGATCTCCGCTCACTGCAACCTCGGCCTCCCAAGTTCAAACGATTCTCCTGCCTCAGCCTCCCGAGTAGCTGGGATTCTAGGCATGTGCCACCACGCCTGGCTGATTTTTGTATTTTTAGTAGAGACGGAGCTTCTCCATGTTGGTCAGGCTGGTCTTGAACTCCTGACCTCAGATGATCCGCCCGCCTTGGCCTCCCAAGGTGCTGGGATTACAGGCATAAGCCAGCACCTGGCTGGGATATTCATCTTTAATGTTAAGAAGGGTCATTGGGTAGAAGGGGGTTTAGCTTTATTCTGTGTGGAGCCAGAGGAGAGGTCTGGCACCACTGGTAGAAGTTGGGAGGAAGATGCTATTGGCTTAGTAAAAGCTAGTAAAAAACCTAGATCTTCCTTTATAGATCACTTCCTTTCCTCTATAGATCACTTTTAAAATGGAATGACGCTGGGCGCAGTGGTTCACGCCTGTAATCCCAGCACTTTGGGAGGCTGAGGCGGGCAGATCACTTGAGGCCAGGAGTTCGAGACCAGTCTGGCCAATATGGCGAAATCCGTCTCTACTAAAAATATAAATATTAGCTGGGTGTGGTGGCGCACATCTGTAATCCCAGCTACTTGGAGACAGAGGCAGGAGAATCGTTTGAACCTGGGAGACAGAAATGGCAGTGAGCCAAGATTGCGCCACTGCACTCCAGCCTGGGTAACAGAGTGAGACTTTATGTTAAAAATAAATAAATAAATAAATAAATAAATAAATAAATAAATAAATAAAGGAATGAATTGCCTAATAAAGTATTGAGGTTTTATAGTGCCTGGGAATTTGAAACAGAAAGTGGATTAAATAACAGCATAAGTTTTGTGTGTCTCATTGTGTGTATTTAAAGGTAATAATGCTTACAGAATTGTGGGGTTAATGTTCTTTTTCAGGAACTGTTTCATTTAGGCATCTAAACTAAACCTGAGCATCTGATCCAGAGTGGGCCTGCAAGCTTTGTTCTGTTCTGGATCCCCCTGGTCTGGTGCTTTCTGGCTTTTAGTTCTAGTGCTGATGCTGGGCCTTATCACTAGAACTAGTCTTCTACTCCCAGGCACCCTATGTTTGGGTGGCACCCTATGCTGGGTTTGATGATCCATTCAGGAACATCTCTTTAGATGGTTATAGGAATGACTTCTCTCTCTTTTTTTTTTTTTTTTCTTTTGAGATGCAGTCTCACTCTGTCACCAGGTTGGAGTGCAGTGGTATGATCTGGACTCACTGCACCCTCCGCCTCCCGGGTTCAAGCGATTCTCCTGCCTCAGCCTCCTGAGTAGCTGGGACTACAGGCGCCCGCCGCCTCACCCAGCTAATTTTTGTATTTTTAGTAGAGACGGGGTTTCACCATATTGGCCAGGATGGTCCTGATCTCTTGACCTCGTGATCCGCCCGCCTCGGCCTCCCAAAGTGCTGCGATTACAGGTGTGAACCACCGCGCCCAGCCAGTAGTGACTTCTTTGCAGATTCTTTTTTTCTCCCCCTGGGTTCAAAGCAGGAGTGCTGCTGCACCTGAGTCAACGTTCAAAGGTGATTTCAGGTTATTCTCCTATAGACTTGGCCCAGTGTTGGGTGGGGATTGAATTGCCTCTAGGGGTAGAAGGGGAGGGCATCTCTGCCCTTGAGGTTAACTTGCAGTTGCCTCCATATTATCCTAACCCCATGGTCCCCTCCTGTCCCCGGCCCTGAAGCAGGAGGTTGGGCTCCACTTCAAGAGCAGTGCACTTGGCTGGGCTCTGGGGCCACTGGTCAGCTGTATCTGCTGAGGTGGGAACAAAAAGCCCTGTCAGCACTGCTGCCTGCCATACCCATTTCCTGCTCCCACAGCCAAGAGGCCCTGGAGGAAGCTGGGCTTTGAGGAAGAGGAGGGCTAGCTCTCTTCAGTCAGTTCCCTCTGCTCCCTGGTTTCTTTCTGTAGGATTCCCTTCCTCATTCAAACTGAGCCTTCTGTGCTCAGTACAGAGAGAAGATAAGGGCTAGAAGGTGTGTCAGTGGCTGAGGAATCAGGCTCAGGAATGGGGGAGGTGGGATACTGGTGGACAAAGAGAGGGATACATATGGATGGATAGAGAAGTAGAGAAGAGTCTGGGCACGGTGGCTCACATCTGTAATCCCAGCACTTTAGGAGGCTGAGGCGGGGGAGTCACCTGAGGTCAGGAGTTCGAGACTAGTCTGGCTAACATGGTGAAACCCCGTCTCTACTAAAAATACAAAAATTAGCCAGGCGTGGTGTTGCATGCCTGTAATTCTAGTTACATGGGAGGCTGAGGCAGGAGAACCACTTGAACCCAGGAGGCAGAGGTTGCAGTGAGCTGAGATTGTACTGCTGTACTTCAGCCTGGGGAACAGAGCAAGACTCTGTCTCAAAAAAAAAAAAAAAAAAAAGAGCAGTAGAGAAGCAATAGGGATTAAAATGTAAACAAGCCACCCAGGTGCCATGAATCCTCCCTATAATCCCAGTCACTCCTCAGAAGGCTGAAGTGGAAGGATTGCTTGAGGCCAGGAGTTCAAGATCAGCCTGGGCCACATAGCAAGACCCTGTCTCTAAAAAAAGTAAAGCAGCCAGGCATGGTGGCTCACACCTGTAATCCCAGCACTTTGGGAGGCTGAGGAGGGTGGATCATGAGGTCAGGAGTTTGAGACCAGCCTGACCAACATGGTGAAACCCCGTCTCTACTAAAAATATAAAAATTAGCCAGGTATGGTGGCGGGCGCCTGTAGTCCCAGCTACTCAGGAGGCTGAGGCAGGAGAACTGCTTGAACCCTGGAGGCGGAGGTTGCAGTGAGCTGAGATCGCACCACTGCACTCCAGCTTGGGTGACAGAGGAAGACTCTGTCTCAAAAAAAAAAAAAAAAAATTAAAAAAAATTAGCCGGGCATGGTGGTGCACACCTTTGATCCCAGCTACTAGGGTACCTGAGATGCGAGGATCCTTTGAGCTCAGAAGTTTGATGCTGCAGTGAGCTATGATTTCTCCACTGCACTCTGGCTTATTTGACAGAGTGAGACCTCCATCTCCAAAAAAAAAAAAAAAAAAAAAAAAAAAATTAGGGCCGGGTGTGATGGCTCACGCCTGTAATCCCAACACTTTGGGAGGCCGAGGCGGGTGGATCACCTGAGCTCAGGAGTCTGAGATCAGCCTGGCCAATATGGTGAAACCCTGTCTCTGCTAAAAATACAAAAAAATTAGCTGGGCGTGGTGGCGTACGCCTGTAGTCCCAGCTACTTGGGAGGCTGAAGCAGGAGAATCGCTTGCACCTGGGAAGCAGAGGTTGCAGTGAGCTGAAATCATGCCATTGTACTTCAGCCTGGGCGTCAGAGCAAGACTCCATCTCAAAAATAAATAAATAAAAATAAATAAATAATAATAAAATATAGGCTGGGCACGGTGGCCCATGCTGTAACCCCAGCACTTAGGGAGGCCAAGGTGGGTGGATCACCTTAGGTCAGGAGTTTGCGACAAGCCTGGCCAACATGGTGAAACCTCGTCTCTACTAAAAATACAAAAATTAGCTGGGTGTGGTGGCACACACCTGTAATCCCAGCTACTTGGGAGGCTGAGGCAGGAGAATTGCTTGAACCCAGGAGGCAGATGTTGCCGTGAGCTGAGACCGCACCATTGCACTCCAGCCTGGGCAACAAAGGTGAAACTCTGTCTCAAAAATAAAATAAACAAGCCATGTATTTCCATTTCAGAATCTGCTATGGTAGTGGGTGGTGAATTGGTTGCTTGTCCCTCCTTTTCCCTGCCTACATCCCTGGACAGAGCTGAGAAGATAACCTTGTGGCACACGGCTGAGATTCTGAGTCTGAACTAGAACTAGTTCTGTAAGCTTATTCCAGTTTGGTGTTGTGACCTATGGTTACCCTGCAGGGAATCATAAATTTGTATTTGGGGATCCCATTCCCCTGACAATGTGGCAGCATCCTTTGTGCCTGGTGTTTCTACTTGGAAACCTGGCTATGCTGTGGTTATGAGCCAGCCACAGAGCCTAGGATAAGGGCAGAGGTTATGGGCTGGGGAGAAGGGGCACTAGGTTGTTGAGTGGCTGGAGGCTGGAGTCCAGTGGGGAGTAAAGGATGGGTGACTGACTGACAAGGAGCAACAGATTTGAAAGATTTGTGGAGGGTAAGATACAGGCACTTTGGTCATTTTGTGGGGTGCTGCACACTAGTGCCTTTAATTATTAACTTAGCACTGGGGTGGCCTGGAGCTGTGGGTACATTTTTGCCCAGCCCTGTGGTAAGGTTTGTTGTTTATTAGGCAGAAAGGCAAGCATTTGTATAGGACAGGAATGCCCCTTCTCAGGAAGAGCGGAAAGGAACTTGGGCAGTGAGTAGAATGAGGGTGGTGGTGGAAGGGAGGGTGAGAGAGAGAAGATGGTGCAGCTGTTCTGAGAGGCCAGTCTTCCCTGCTTCTCAGGATGAAGTAGCCAGAATGCGATGAGGCCAGGACATGACAAAATAGGAGGACTAGGGACACCAAGGCCACACCACTGCCAGGATAACTCAGAGTGTTTCTGACTGCTTCGGTGGCCTGAAGTAGGCAAGACCTGTACTAGGCCTCATTCTCTTGACTGGTAAGGCAGGGTGATGTTGACCTTGCCCTTAGAGCCCTTGGGAGAAGGGCTGTAAAATGAAGCCCTCCTTATAGTGTTCTAGTTGCTGCGCTGAGAAGGAGGGATAAATGAAGTGATTCGCTATGCTACCAGCGGGAAGATCTGTGTTATTTTTTCCAGCTTTCTTCTCTGCTACATCCTGGGGCTACTGGTCTACCTCACAGCATCTGTGGGCCTCCCTTTTTGAATTTCTTCAAGTAATTCAAATTCAAGTCGTAGACTGTAACTTTTTTGTTGGGGGAGGGATAATGGACTTCTTTGAGATTCTGATAAAAGCTATGATCCTTTTCTAAGAAAAGGTATGAACCTTTTTCTTAGGTATATCTGTATTAATATGGACATAACACTTTGGGAAAAAGAATTTTGAGCCTTATGGAGAACCTAGTTAAGAACCCTGGTAAAAGGACTACCTGTACTTCTGAGTAGAAGGACTGGGGGAATGTGTGTGGCTCTTATTTCTCTATCGTCCCATCAGGAAAAATGCCCTGTCCCTATTCTACAGGAACCAATCTTAGCTGCAAGAATCTTTCCAAGCACAAAAGCAGGCAGCTGAGCTGCCAGGCAGTGGGCAGGAAATCTGGCCTTCATCCTAATCCTTGGCCACACGGCCTGACCTGCTGGCTCAGCATTGGTTGAGTCACAGCAGGACTCCTCAAGGTTAACAGTAATACCACAGAGTCAGAGTGCTATGTCCTGGAGCCCATGGGGAATGGGAGGTAGGAGGGAGAGACCGTGACTTTTCAGAGCCAAGAGCCGGAACAATCACTAATCCTGTATAGATCCCAGTTGCCTCCCACTGCTGTGATTGGAAACTTGGATGTATTTTTTATGTAAGCAGATCTGCAATCACTTTGTTTTGTGTCTCCCATATAAGGTGCTGGGGGGTAGGGAGTATGTTTTGTGTCTCCCATATAAGGTGCTGGGGGGTAAGGAGGCCTTTGCATGATAATGGTGAGGACATTCTGGGGTCTGAGGGTTCCAGTGCAGAGCAGGTCAGAGGGTCTGTCTTTGGCTGAAGGGTTTATCTTGGTGACTGGTACTGGAAAAATTGCTTGGGAGTCTAAGGTCCTACAGTGGTGAGGGTAAGTCACCAATCAGTATTATTTTTCTTTCAGGTCTCTTAACCTTCATTAACTGTGCCTATGTCAAGTGGGGAACCCTGGTACAAGATATTTTCACCTATGCTAAAGTATTGGCGCTGATCGCGATCATCATTGCAGGCATTGTTAGACTTGGCCAGGGTAAGAAATAATATTAGTAGCAACTAATCTTTGTTAAGCATTTTCTGTGAGCCACACTCCTCTAAGTGCTCTTCGTGCATTATCTCATTTCTTATAATAACCTTATTTGGTAGGCACTATTATTATCCACATTTTATAGATGAGGAAACAGGCTGCAGAATTAAGTATCTTGGGCTGGGCGGGGTGGCTCATGCCTAGATCCCAGCACTTTGGGAGGTTGTGGCAGGTAGATCCCTGAGGTCAGGAGTTCAAGACCAGCCTGGCTAAGATGGTGAAACCCCATCTTGACTAAAAATACAAAAATTAGCCGGGCGTAGTGGTAGATGCCTGTAATCCCAGCTACTCGGGAGGCTGAGGCAGGAGAAATCGCTTGAACCCAGGAGGCAGTGGTTGCAGTGAGCCAAGATCGCACCACTGCACTTCAGCCTGGGCGACAGAGCGAGACTCCGTCTCAAAAATAAAAAAGAAAGAATTAAATATCTGGCCCAAGTTGCCAGCGGTAAGTAGAAGAGCTGAAATTTGTATCCAGGACAACTGACCCAAAGTCTGTCCTTCAACTTCCATTCACACTGCCTCCCAGAGGAGACTGATCTTGGCAAAAGGGTTGACAGCCATGCGCTGGGAGCTGGCTTTGGCAGATTGCGATAGGAGGCAGGAATCAGGCAGCCTGCAGAGCAGAGCAGGACTGCATTGTTTCTATTCTCCAGCCTTTCTGCTCTATGGTGGTTTCTTATCCTAGAAAGCTACCCTGGACCCTTCCTGTCAAGATCCCCATCTATGTCATTAGGATGCAGGGCATTCTGGTCTATTTCTGTAGACGTCTCTCTACTGTTTCCTGTTCCCTTACTGGTACTCTTGCTGCCAAAGGTGTTGTAGGCCACTTACCTGCTATTATATTACCATATTCTCTCAGTCCTTTACTTGATCATCGTGAAGTGGAAGAATGAGCCACTAATCCCCTGCCTTCCAATGTTCTTGGGTTCCAGGAGCCTCCACTCATTTTGAGAATTCCTTTGAGGGTTCATCATATGCAGTGGGTGACATTGCCCTGGCACTGTACTCAGCTCTGTTCTCATACTCAGGCTGGGACACTCTCAACTATGTCACTGAAGAGATCAAGAATCCTGAGAGGTAGGTACTGCACCACCAATTTTCCATAGCAGTGATAGCCATCATTTAATGAGCTACTACTCTGTGACAGACAGCATACCACAACCACCTATGAGGTTAATTTTATCAGCCTCATTTTAATAGATGGGAGGCCTGAGGCTCAGAGAAGTAACTTGTCTATGATCATAGTAACAGGGCTAAAATATGAACTTTCTCATGTATGCTTTGTAAATTTTTTAAAGGCATTTTTACATTTGTTCATTAATTTCTGCATTAATTAAAGCAGGTTGTATTATATGCTTATATATGTTTTTAAAACAGATTTTCCTTGATAGATATTTCATCCACCCTTATCCCCACATACATAGCTTTGGGATATAGACGTCCAGAAACCTTCCTATGTTTCCCTCTGATCCCTTCCTTGTTTCCTAAATTCATATTGACATTGTGGTATAGTTTCAGTCATTCAATTAAGTCACCCCACCATTATTGCTCTGTAGTCTATAGATAGAGTGAAAAAAGCACTGGATAGGAAGTCAAGGACCTAGAGTTTGTCTTTCCACTGGCTTGTTGGCTGACCTTGAGGGAGTTGCCGGGCCATCTTTTTGTCTGCTTCCTTATCTGTAATTGAGGGGGTTAAATTCTGTGATCTCCATGGCCTTTCTAGGCTCTAAAATTCTACGATTCTGGGAACTCAGATTTGCCAGGGAATGGAGTTTTTTCAGGGAGAGTCTTGCTCTATGTCCTAGGCTGGAGTATAATGGCGCGATCTCGGCTCATTGCAACCTCTGCCTCCCAGGTTCAAGTGATTCTCCTGCCTCAGCCTCCCAAATAGCTGGCATTACAGGCGCCTGCTATCACGCCTGGCTAATTTTGTATTTTTAGTAAAGATGGGTTTCACCATGTTGGCCAGCCTGGTCTTGAACTCGTGACCTCAGGTGATCCGCCTGCCTTAGCCTCCTAAAGTGCTGGGATTACAGGCGTGAGCCACCGTGCCCAGGTCTCTGTAAATGTTTAAGTCAAAAGAATCACAATTCTTATACCAATAAACTCCTTTTGGCTTGAGAAACAGAAGAGCACTCTTGGTACACAACTAGTGGTAACGCTATGGGAGCAGAGATAACAGAAGCAGGATGAGGGCCTGGGTGGTGCTTCCACCTACCGGACAGAAGCTGCATGACTCTGTATTTGCAGAGTATTTGCCCCACTTTGTGCTTCTTTTGGGCAGCCTTACTGTTAAGGATGTTTATAAAGTTCATGGCTTTATTGGGCTACAGGGACCTTGAGAGCTCTTTGCATCTTTCTTTTGCCCACCAGTTAGGATGGCTCCTGAGGTTCTCAAACTGAGGAAGGGGTGGGCAGACATATCTTCCAGGTTGCTTGTCAGATACACACACTTCTCTTCCTACTGAAGGCCTATCATATTCTCTGAAGATGTTAAATTTCACAATTTGCCTCCATAATTTCCTTTTATGTTTCTCAACCTTGAGGCAAAATTGCCAATGTTGATAATCTTATTTTTTTTTTTTTTTGAGACAGAGTCTAGCTCAGTCGCCCAGGCTGGAGTGCAGTGGCGCGGTCTCGGCTCACTGCAAGCTCCGCCTCCCGGGTTCACGCCATTCTCCTGCCTCAGCCTCCCAAGTAGCTGGGACTACAAGCGCTTGCCACCACGCTCGGCTAATTTTTTTGCATTTTTAGTAGAGATGGGGTTTCACCGTGTTAGCCAGGATGGTCTCGATCTCCTGACCTCGTGATCCGCCCGTCTCGGCCTCCCAAAGTGCTGGGATTACAGGCTTGAGCCACCGCGCCCGGCCTATTGTTGATAATCTTAGAGATGGAATCCTGACACCGAAAGATCTTTGGAGTATAAAACAAAATAACCTCCCATTTTCCTGTGCATTATTATGCTGGGACACTCTTTGTTAATCCTTTTTTTTTTAATTTTTTTTTTTAGACAGGGTCTGACTGCCTTTCCCAGGCTGGAGTGCAGTGGCCCAGTCATGGTTCAGTGCAGCCTTGACCTCCTCGGGCTCAAGTGATCCTTCCACCTCAGCCTCCCAAGTAGCTGGGATTACAGGCATGCGCCACCATGCTTGGCTAATTTTTTGTTTTGTTTTTTGAGACGGAGTCTCACTGTTACCCAGGCTGGAGTGCAATGACACAATTTTGGCTTACCACAACCTCCACCTCCTGAGTTCAAGTGATTCTCGTACCTCAGCCTCCCAAGTAGCTGGGACTGCAGGTGCGTGCCACCATGCCCCGCTAATTATTTATATTTTTAGTAGAGACAGGGTTTTGCCATGTTGGCCAGGCTGGTCTTGAACTCCCGACCTCAGGTGATCCACTCGCCTCGGCCTCCCAAACTGCTGGGATTACAGGCGTGAGCCACCACGCCCAGCTGCTTGGCTAGTTTTTTGTACAGACAGGGTTTTGCCATGTTGCCCAGGCTGGTCTCCAACTCCTAGACTCAAGCCATCTGCCCACCTTAGCCTCCCAAAGTGTTGGTACTATGGGCATGAGCCACTGATCCCAGCTGCACAGTCCTATCTCCTAATATGATATTCCTTTCCCCTAATGTTCTTTAGTTCTTAAGTGTTTAGTTCAGAGCTTCAGCCACTATCCAGGGCACCGTCAAAGACAAATGCATTGAGGAAATGTAGCAAGAGTCTCCATCTCTGGAAAGACTGGTGTGGCAGGGAGAGTCTAAGGATTAAAGGAGAGATAGGGATATGACTGTGGGACTAATGTGTATTTTATTCTATTTGGCTGTAGGAACCTGCCCCTCTCCATCGGCATCTCCATGCCCATTGTCACCATCATCTATATCTTGACCAATGTGGCCTATTATACTGTGCTAGACATGAGAGACATCTTGGCCAGTGATGCTGTTGCTGTGGTAAAGGATTTTCACTTGCAGGTTGAGGGTGACTTGTGGGGTACTGGGTATATTCTGGCTCTTGAAAGTCCTGGAAAGGGGTTAGATGGCCTTGAAAGGAGTTCATTTCGAATATGGGGCTTGCAAGAAGGTCCTGTTAGCCCCACTGTGGAAGAAGAGTTGGAGTCCTAATAAGGGGAATCTGGGGCATGCCCATCCATGTCTTTCATCCCTTTTAGATCCTGCTAATGAGTCTTCCATTCTTTTCCCTTAGACTTTTGCAGATCAGATATTTGGAATATTTAACTGGATAATTCCACTATCAGTTGCATTATCCTGTTTTGGTGGCCTCAATGCCTCCATTGTGGCTGCTTCTAGGTAAGAGTGGCATCTTTTGAAGGGCTATGGCAGTGGACGGTAGAACTTACAGGACCCGGACTTTGATTACGTGTGTTTTCCAACTGATACCATAACCTCTTTCTTCTTGTTTCTAGCAGAGGCCTGCAGTTGTCATCAATCTTAATACTGAGCTCCAGTCTATATTATCCAAACACTTTTGAAGGAAGGGATGGCAGAGAGGGAGGGCCATGTGGCAGGTGAACCAGGCTGCATCGTGTCCACCAATTTTCTCAGCTTCTCCTATCTTACCTGACATAGGCTTTTCTTTGTGGGCTCAAGAGAAGGCCATCTCCCTGATGCCATCTGCATGATCCATGTTGAGCGGTTCACACCAGTGCCTTCTCTGCTGTTCAATGTAAGTCAGCTCAAGGATGGGACTGAAAATGATTGTGGGGGAAATTTTAGTAACAGCAGAAGCGACTGTTCTAGCTTCCTGAAAGCTCTAAAAGAAATTCCAATAGAAATACTATTGGTGGATCAGAATGTTCACCACGGGCAAGGCACTATGCTAACTGCTACAGGCACTACAGGGAAAATCCAAATGCTCTAAGGAATGGTACACTTCTGCTCTAAGAGAAGCCATAAAGTACATTGTAATGATTGATTGCCATGACAGATAGTGATACGGTGTTTAAGAAATGATCACTTCCATGGGAGGAGAGGATGAATGAAGAATTACTTCTAGAAGTGTATGTGTGTCTTAAAATCCACCAAAATGTTCTCAGAAAAAAAAAAAAGGTGCATCCTGATGGCTAGGGTTGCAAATGGCAGAGATGGGCTTTAGGTAGGAGAAATAATATCAGAAAATCCTGTAGCAAAGCAGTATGGGTTTTAATACAGGTTGAATATCCAAAATCTGCAATGCTCTAAAAATCTGAAACTTTTTGAGTGCTGACTTGACACTCAAAGGAAATGCTCAGTGGAGCATTTTGGATTTTCAGAAGCGGGATATTCAACATGCAGGAGGAGATAAGAGCTGGATAATGTAGGTTGGAGCCATTATGGAAATGGTCCTATGCAAGACTTTTGAGGGATTGTTTCAAGCTTGCTTTATACAGGTTGAAAAACCAGTTGAGACTACTGACTTGTAACAGAGGGGATAAGGTATTGAAACTAGTGTTAAAGGGATTAAAAACAGAAGAGGACCAGGAGACTCTGAGGATTGACGGGGGATGGATTTGGGAGGTATAAAGGGAGTGAAAAGCCTTTGGAGTAACAAAGGCCCTGAGAAGAGCTGACTTGGGCTCACACTTACAGGGTATCATGGCATTGATCTACTTGTGCGTGGAAGACATCTTCCAGCTCATTAACTACTACAGCTTCAGCTACTGGTTCTTTGTGGGGCTTTCTATTGTGGGTCAGCTTTATCTGCGCTGGAAGGAGCCTGATCGACCTCGTCCCCTCAAGGTAGGGCAACTCCATCCTACCTCTGCTCTATCTGAAACAGCTAGAGTTGCTGCTACGGGGGACTATTACAAGACACTTTATTTAGAAACCTTTGCCTGGGACTTGGTGGTTAGTACTGTGTTGAAATTAAAGGTATGGAAAGAAGGCTCAGTGCGCTAATCCTTATGGGAGGTGGGGTTATTTTAGCTGTTAAGAATCCTGAGTTGTCCACCCCAGTTGTGTTTCCTGTACCCTCAGCTCAGCGTTTTCTTCCCGATTGTCTTCTGCCTCTGCACCATCTTCCTGGTGGCTGTTCCACTTTACAGTGATACCGTCAACTCCCTCATCGGCATTGCCATTGCCCTCTCAGGCCTGCCCTTTTACTTCCTCATCATCAGAGTGCCAGAACATAGGCGACCTCTTTACCTCCGAAGGATCGTGGGTAAGTCTTGCATCCTTAAATCAGCTCAGCTATTGTAGAGCTTGGTTTTTGCCTTTTTCTGTAAATCTAGCCTCCAAAGACATCTTTGCCATAGCCCCTTCTTATGAACCCTTCGGCTTAATGGAATCACTCCCCTCAGGCCCAGTTCCATTCAATGACACTTGAACTCAGCCCAGTTAACCTCTTCTCAATTCCAACTCAAAAGTTTTCTTTGTAGGGTCTGCCACAAGGTACCTCCAGGTCCTGTGTATGTCAGTTGCTGCAGAAATGGATTTGGAAGATGGAGGAGAGATGCCCAAGCAACGGGATCCCAAGTCTAACTAAACACCATCTGGAATCCTGATGTGGAAAGCAGGGGTTTCTGGTCTACTGGCTAGAGCTGAGGAAGTTGAAAAGGAAAGCTCACTTCTTTGGAGGCACCTGTCCAGAAGCCTGGCCTAGGCAGCTTCAACCTTTGAACTTACTTTTTGAAACGAAAAGTAATTTATTTGTTTTGCTACATACAGTTCCAGACTTTTAAAGCGGACAATAGAGGAGACTGGGGAGAGGAGCACGTCAGGTGTGGGCTTGGTGGTTTTAGAAGCACCTGAGTGTGCCTACCTACTCCTCTTTTCTTTTAAAAGGGCCCACAATCCTCCAATTGTCTCCTTTAGAGAGACATCAAACTATGACAGGTGCTGGATGACAATAAAAAGTTATGTTCCTAAAGTCTGAGTGGCTTCACTTTATATAGTATCTCTAGGACAGCTCCCATTAGCCTAGAAACACAGACTAAAAACAATCTTATGCTTGAAAGTATATCCATCTTTTCTCTCTCAAGCTAGCTGCTGAAGGCTGATAAACCAGGCTCTACACAAAGGCAGACAACAGAACACTTCAACTGCTCTAGTGAAATGTTGGATTGTTACATAAGAATGACATGAACTTCCTTTTTGAGACAGGATCTTGCTCTGTGGCCAAGGCTGGAGTATAGCAGCATGATCTTGGCTCACTGCAGCCTCAACCTCCTGGGCTTAAGCTATCCTCCCACCTCAGCCTCCCAGGTAGCTGGGACTATGGGCAAGCACCACCATGCTCAGCTAACTTTTTAGCAGGGACAAGGTCTCGCCATGTTGCCCAGGCTGGCCTCAAATTCCTGGACTGAAGTGATTCACCCACTTCAGCCTCCCAAAGTGCTGAGATTATAGGTGTGAGCCACTTTGCCCAGCCTGGAACTTTCATTCTTAATTATCACTAAGAATTTGTACACATCACACATCTACTTCTTGAAATTTTTAAAGTAATCTTGGAATCAAGAAATGCAATTATTATATTTAGATACAATCTCAACATTCAACTTATCAGCCATACCTCTAGACTGCAATCCAAATGTGGATAGAACAACACATGTATGGGTTGGAAGTTTAAACTTTTTTTTTTTTTTTTTGAGACGGAGACTTACTCTGTTGCCCAGGATGGAGTGCAATGGCTTGATCTTGGTTCACTGCAACCTCTGCCTCTCAGGTTCAAGTGATTCTCCTGCCTCAACTGCCCAAGTAGCTAGAACTACAGGCGTGTACCACCACGACTAGCTAATTTTTTTATTTTTAGTAGAGACAGGGTTTCACTATGTTGGCCAGGCTGGTCTCAAACTCCTGACCTCAGGCCATCTGCCTGTCTCAGCCTCCCAAAGTGCTGGGATTACAGGCGTGAGCCACTGTGCCTGGGTGGAAGTTTAAACCCTTAATGCCAGGTTAAAACATTGTATTTTCCAATGCCATGGGCCAGCAAAAGCAATCATGACCCACTCTATTCTTTGGTTTTCTTTTTTTTGAGACAGAGTCTCCCTCTGTTGCCCAGGCTGGAGTGCAGTGGTGCAGTCTTGGCTCACCACAACCTCCAGCTCCCAGGTTCAAGTAATTCTCCTGCCTCAGCCTCCCGAGTAGCTGGGACAATAGGTGTGCGCCACCACGTGTGGCTATTTTTGTGTTTTTAGTAGAGATGAGGTTTCCCCATGTTGGCCAGGCTGGTCTCAAACTCCTGACCTCAGGTGATCCGCCCCGCCTCGGCCTCCCAAAGTGCTGGGTATTCTTCAGTTTTCTGAAGCACACACTCATTTCCCTGTTCAATAAGTATCAGGAAGCAGCATGTAGTACAGAGGTTTACTAACTCTGTGAATGGAAAGATCACTTGGCTACCCAGTGCTCTCTTATAAACATGAGTATAAGAGTGTTTCATGAAATCGTTTTTAAAATGAACATCTCTGTGTGCCACAGTTCCTAGGATTGGGGCAAGGACACAGTGTCAAGTCTTGTTTTGAGGATGAGTCTTTGAAGAGAGAGTTCCTGCCAGAATGTGCACGGAACGTAAGTCAGCCAAGCGTGTCGCGCCAGGGATACTTTGACTTTGGTTTGCTGCTGCTGCTGCTGCTGCTAGGGATATTGGGAGGGTTATTATTTCCAGGTTGTAGGAGAGGGTTGTGGGTAAAGGTCTGTCGTAAGGGACCTAAGGGGAGAAGAGAAAACAAATCTCAACGAAGAACAGAAAGAAGAAACAAAAGACAGAATTTTGGCCTGAAAGGACTATTTACCCCTGGCTGCTAGCTCCAAGTGATTCTGCATGCGTTGTTCACGCTCTCGCAGCTGACGCGCCATTTCAGCATTTTTCCAGCCTGTGTAAAGAGGTGCAAGAGAGTCACTTGCATTCCTATTTTTAGACCCCTCTCCCTAGTCCTGTTTCACAGAGGATGAGCCCTTACCTTTTTTGAAGCTCTCTAGGAAGCCTTCCCGTGGAGGTAGTTTGTCAGGGTCATGTACAACACGCTGGGGGATTTTAAGTACAGTGCGTACTGCTGGAATCCGGAGACAGGATACTTGGCCCAGGGAAAACAAATTGGAGGAGAGCCAGTACATAAACACTGCCTGGGTGAGAACACAGAGAAGGGACTCAGAAGCTGTATCCCTGGTCAGCTTGCTAGGTGGCTAGGCTAGGCAGAAGGCCTTGGAGCCAGCCCATAAGGCATTACATACCGTGGGGAAATGCATGGTTACGGGCAAGGCTATCAGGGGCATCACTCTGATCACATTTCTCATCCACTGAAGGTCAGAACTTTGCACACCTGTCTCAGCACCTAGCTGCCAAAAGAAGTGGGGTAGAAAAGTCAGGAAAGCTGTCAGTTTCAGTGAACCTGTCTCTAATCTCTTACCCATCAACTCTTTCTCCAGCAAGTGAAGGATGACCATTCTGTACAATTACTTTACCCTCCAATCCCAGTTCACTTTGCAGGCCTGGCACTTGGCCAATCTGGGCTTACCTCAAGGACAGCCCACATTGTGGCAGTGACTACCAGTGGTAACATGTAGGTGGGATCGGATACCGTGAGATCCTGGAACCACCAGAGGCCACCTGTCTGCAGGCTGACCACAGGAAGGTTGGCCATCTCTCTCAAAGCAATGAAGAAGGAGATGAAGATTGGGGCCTATTACACAAGATAAACAGTGTCAGCATGCTTTACCAGAGGAAACATTTTCATCACCCCACTACTGAAAGCCATGTATAATCCACCACCACCTGTTTTTTTGGGGGGCCTGGGGCACATCAAACACAGAGAGGAAATTTGATGGGTGCAGGATGAAATAAGGAAGGAAATGTTTTTGCTCACCTGAGTCAGAGGAAGAATGAGAGGTTTAAAGAGTTTAATACCATGTTTTTTCTGGTAAAATGCCATCTCCGAGGAAGCCTTGTAAACTGTGAGGTGAGGAGAAATTAATGGTTGGGGTAACAGTTACATCAGTGGAGGTGAACATCCTCATCATCTACCTGGCCTGTGAAATTTCGAACCAACCCTGGCCAGTCCTTGGGAGCATTAGGCCCAAGAAACAGATAAATCTTTAGAACTTTCCCGACTGTGGCAACTTCTGATTCACATTGTTCCTTTCCCCGAGCAGAATGTAAGGAAAAGTGCAAATGTGGTCCTCTCCCATGCTCATTCTGAAACTGACTCACACTCAATATCGTCTCCCGCCAACTTGGCCTCTCTGACTCGACTGGAAAACTTCTGGATCTCTGGCAAGTGATTGTGGATCTTGGCTGCCTCTCGCTGGCCCATCACGATGAGAGGAAAAATGAGGCAGCGGGCAAAGACTGTACCTGGAAAATACAAACTAGGATTGGAGTGAAATTAAAGCAGTTCTGCAGCTAGAAGGTTGAAGGTTTTTAGGTCCTTATTGAAAGGATCTTATTCTTGCCTTGTCCATTCTGTGACTTATGCCTAAGAGGCCCAGAATTAGGGTCAGGGGTATGAATTAGTTGCTTTAAGGCTCAGTTCTCTGATTCGGCATCACAAAAGTATGGCATTAACTTCTCTACGCAGATGATTAGGAATCCTGTTTGTTTCCTCAAACAGAAAGGTGACAGAGCACTTTTCTAGATCAATAGCTTCCAAACTTTTCTGTGATCAAAAGAGCCTCCCCGCTCCATCAAACTGTACATGTAGCCCCAATGTACAAAAAAAAAAAAAAAAGAAAAAGAAAAATGCTGCCCTGAGCAAAGGAAAAGTCTGGCCACAGGATTGTTTATGTGGCAGCCTTCACCTTGCTCAGAGGTCCCTTTACAAAACTCTGGGGCTTCCAGGAAGGAAGTCTGAAAGCCATTGTTCTAGAAATCCCTGGAGTAGGAAATAATCTGATGGCCTACTGCTTTAGCTCCTTCATATTTCTTTTCTCACACTTCATTTTTCCTGGTCATTCATTTGTTTTGATTTTTAGATCCCACAAATAAGTGAGAACATGGTGATGTCAAATATGAGACTAGGTTATAGGTTTAGGCTTTATCAACATTATGATGAATGATGTGGAGGAGAAAGAGAAGGGAGCTAAGGATAGAACCCAGACTACTGGCACTGAAGGGGTAGGTAGGAACATCTGGAGATGCAAAAGTATGGTCAGAAAGACAGGGAGAAAAATCAGGAAAGGTTATCATAAAAGCCAAATGATTGACTTTATTTTTTATTTTTTTTTGAACAGAGTCTCGTTCTCTTGCTGTGTCGCTCAGGCTGGAGTGCAGTGGCGCGATCTTGGCTCACTTCAACCTCTGCTTCCCAGGTTCAAGCGATTCTCCCACCTCAGCCTCCCAAATAGCTGGGACTACAGGCACCTGCCACCACACCTCGCTAATTTTTGTATTTCTAGTACAGATGGGGTTTCACAATATTGGCCAGGCTGGTCTCAAACTCCTGACCTTGTGATCTTCCTGCCTCGGCCTCCCAAAGTGCTGGGATTACAGGCATGAGCCACCACGCCTGGGAAAGGATTGATTTTAAGGTCTAAAGTGTCTAATGCAGAAAGACCAAGTATAATAAAAGTGGATTTAGCAATTATGTTACTGGCAGTTCAAATGAGGTGATATGAGTAAAAGCCAGATGGCTGAGAGAGTAAATGGAAAGAAGTAGGCTCACTGGATGCAGAGCAATCTTTTAAGTAATAGCTATCAAAAGAACAAAACCCAGTCATTTGTGACAACGTTGATGGAACTGGAGATCACTATGCTAAGTGAAATAAGGCAGGCACAGAAAGACGAACATCACCATGTTCTCACTTATTTGTGGGATCTAAATATCAAAACAAATGAAGTCATGGGCAGAGAGTAGAAGGAAGGTTACCAGAGGCTGGGAAGGGTAGTCAGGGTTGGGAATAATTAATGGGTAAAAAAAAATTAGAAAGAATAAGATCTACTATTTGATAGTACAACAGGGTGACTATAATCAGTAATAATTGTATATTTTAAAATAAAGAATGTAAAAATTAGCCAGGTGTGGTGGTACTCCTGTAGTCCCAGCTACTTGGGAGGCTGAAACATGAGAATCACTTGAACCTGGGAGGTGGAGGTTGCAGTGAGCTGAGATTAGGCCACTGCACTCCAGCCTGGGTGACAGAGCAAAACTCTGTTTAAAAAAATAAAATAAAATAAAATATAAAGTGTAATTGGATTCTTTGTAACTTAAAGGATAAGTGCTTGAGGGGATGGATATCTCATTCTCCATAATGTGATTATTACACCTTGCAGGCCTGTATCAAAACATCTCATGTAACCCAGAAATATATACACCTACTAGGTATCCACAAAAATTAACAACAACAAAATAAATAAATAACAGCCATCAAAGGAAGAAGAAAGATAGGGTAGTAGGTGAAGGGGAACTAAGGATGAAGTGAAGAAATTTTCCCCCAAGTAACACATGGGCATGCTTGAGCATGTTTACATGTTCAGGGTAGGGCAATAAGGAGGGAAACGTTGAAGACACAGGGGAGAGAAGAGATCATTCATTGATGGAGCAAGGTGGCAGACAGACACATAATTCAAAGCAGAGTTTCAGCCTTTACAAAAGCAATGTGAGTGGCTTCCCAATTTGGGGGTTTAAGTGCCTGACTCGAACCTCTATTCTTCTAAACCAGGACAGCTTCATGACTGTTAATAAGGTCCCCTGACTCTAACCCCATGTTTGTATTCAAATATCTATACTTCTTGAATCCCAGATGATCTGGTGGTTTTATAATGCTCTTTAAGAAATATAGGTAGACTGCATCTAGGTATCATGTGCCTCTATCGCTCATTTGAAATCATCTGCTTTTCTGATCCTAGAGCTTCTGCAACTATTTCCTGAATCCATTCAAATAATTGCCATCTATGAGGTTCTATCCCTAACCCGTGTCCAGGGTATATTCCCCTTACATGCAGCAATGGCCCCCCACCAAGGTAGGCCCAGGTCAACATGCATAAATTCCAGTAAATTCTGGATCAGTCCCACTGGGGTGTATGACCCCAGCCCCAGTTCAGCGAAGCTCTGCTCTGCAGCAGCTTGGACTACATCTGCAGTCTCTCCAGAAGCCACCTCAGGTACCGCTGCGGGTGAGGGAGTTGCAGGAACAACAGGAGGGGCCTGAACCTGTGTGAAAAAAAGCCTTGTATGATATTTATTCAGTAGTGAACACATAGAAAGTGAGACCTTCTTAAAATAACCAGTACTGGGTTCTGTTCTCTCTACTTCTTGTTCTTCCAGGTTACCCTAGTGTACGTAGAATTCAAGCTTAAAAAGGACATCTCATTTTTATCAATAGGTAGGAAGAGAAGTTACTTTGAGTAAGAGTAAGACTTCCCTTCATGCTGGGAAGTTATTTCTTTGATCACTGTTTCCCAAACTTCAGCCATTTGAATATCACTATTATGATTTTTACCATATATTAACATGAAACAATTACTTTTCTTTAAAACAGCTCAGAAAACCAAATATAACATCTCTCCTGTTGTACTTCCAATCATTTCCCCACTGAATTGAAAATTCATCCCAAGCAGAGATGCTACCATTTTGGAGAGCTGTGTGGAGCGTGGACAAGAACTCTGCTTCATATTCCCCCTGCTCCCAAACAAAACAGAATATGAAACCAACCAGGAAACACCACTCCTAATATTGCAGGAACGAAAGGCCTCTTACCTGGACTTCTGCAAACGAGATGGCAGAGGTACTGAGGCTGCGGGGGCCGGAAGCCGCAAGGAAGAGGTAGTGTGGGCGACAGCAGCACTGGGCTGCTGGGAATAGGAGCCGTGCGGTCAGCGGTTTCCCGAGCCATGGTGAGGGCCCTGTGACGCTGTGGACCTAAGCGTGTAAAAGGATGATGGAGCCCCTTTACCGGGAGAAGTCCTCGCATGGGGGCAAAGGGGATTCATTATGCTAACTTCCCAGGAAGCAAGCAGCCCGGCCACTACAGGTGCAGATATTGCTATTACCGCGCGCAGACCGCTAGCCCGAAGGCATGCAGCTGGCGATGCCTGCAGAGCGAAGCTTGAATTCGGGTTCGCCGCATCTCAGTTATTGTAGACTCACATCGGGGGGCCCTGAGAACTAGGCCGAAGTGCTCTCGCCAGGGGCGAAGCCAATTCCAGAGGTTGACACCGGGCTGCTGGGCCCACAGTGTTGGGGACTAACCCTAGCGCGTCCTCACGTGACCCGAGGTCATGACATTCAGGTCCCGGTGAGCGGGTCAGCGTCTGCTCATACCTCTAGCACGAGCTGTCCTGGGGCTTGGTTCACTGGGTCAGGGCAGCATCCCGGTGCTCAGCCCCGGGGCATCCTTACCCGACGCCCGGACTGTAGCAGGCGCAGAACCTCCCGGCGTCCACACATCAGTCCCATCGCCATTTTGTCCGGAAGAGAGCTTGCTTTTGCGCCTGCGCACTAAGAACCACAACCCCGCGAGAGGAAGCACTTTTGGAAGCGGGCATGAAGCCAGAGTTGTTGCCGCAGATCAGGTGGTAAAAGAGAACGGAGCTTGGCGGCAATATTTGAAGTGGATAAAAATGTGAAAAGCCGCGTTACCATGAGCACGCAGAGAGCCTTTTCTGGAGATTGAAAGGAAGTCGAAGAGCCAGGTTGGCTATCATCGTAAGCTATCATCGTTTGTGATGGCGAAAACCTGGGTAATTTTCCTCTAATGTCGCGATTGTCCTCTGATTCGTCAGTTTAAAAATAGCCTCAGAAAAGTCTTGGCTGTACATGCAGAGGATTTTTCCCACTCAATGATGTTCGATTCTTTTGATTCTTATTGCTAGGTAATATTGTAATCGCAGGTCCAATGAAATTTGAGGGTAGTCTAGAGTCTGACAGAAATGAAGAGAAGGCAGCCGCTGGGAAATATTTTCCTCCCAGATAAAAAGACAAAGCTTCCAGAGGAGACTTCACCTTTCCATTTTTTCTTCTGTAAGTGGGGTGGTGTGAGGACTGACCATGAAGGGACAAGTTTCGAGATGAAAAGCTCACGTGCAGGCCGGGCGCGGTGGCTCCGGCCTGTAATCCCAGCACTTTGGGAGGCCGAGGCGGGTGGATCACGAGGTCAAGACATCGAGACTATCCTGGCCAACATGGTGAAACCCCATCTCTACTAAAAATACAAAAATTAGCCGAGCATGGTGGCGGGCGCCTGTAATCCCAGCTACTTGGGAGGCTGAGGCAGGAGAATTACTTGAACCCGGGAGGCAGAGGTTGCAGTGAGCCGTGATTGTGCCACTGCACTCCAGCCTGGCGATAGAGTGAGACTCCATCTCAAAAAAAAAAAAAAAGAAAAAAAGAAAAACTCATGTGCTGAAGATGGTTGAGGGCAAAGATAGAAAACACCCAAATACTTGATGATATTGAGCTGCTGTACCCCATGCTTGGAACTGTCTATCTCCAGACTTTGTTGTGTAAGGTAATTAAAGGTCTTGGCAGGGTGCAGTGGCTCACGCCTGTAATCTCATCACTTTGGGAGGCCAAGGCTGGTGGATCACTAGGTCAAGAGATCGAGACCAGCCTGGCCAACATGGTGAAATCCTGTCTCTACTGAAAATACAAAAAACAAAAAAACTAGCTGGACGTGGTGGTGTGTACCTGTAGTCCCAGCTACTAGGGAGGCTGAGGCAGAATTGCTTGAACCCGGGAGGTGGAGGTTGCAGTGAGCCGAGGTGGAGCCACTGCACGCCAGCCTGGGGGAAAGAGAGAGAACCCCAACCAAAAAAAAAAAAAAAAAAAAGGAAAAAAAAAGATAATTAAAGGTCTTTACTGTTTAGACTCTGAATCTGTTGCTTGGGTGTTCTGTTTCTTGAAGTTAAAATCATTCATCTCCAGGGAAAAAAGTTACTGCTCAGAAAGGTGGAGTTGATTATATTTGAACCCTTATAAAGTCTCTCAATATGCAGATTACTTTCTAAACAACAAACTATAGTTTCAGAAAGATACAATAACCTGAAATTATTTCAGTGACTGCTAATTTGGGACGATTATGAATGTACCTGACAGATAAGGCAAAAATAGGAGGCAAAGAAATATAATACTGATTTAGTAATAATTAGTGGTATGAGCTAACACTTGCATATGTTGGATGCTATTGTAAACATCAATAGATTTTTGATATGGAAACACTGATTTTTTTTTTTAGAGATTACTTTTAAAGCTCAAGACAATTAGAACTAATTGCAAATATACAGCTACAGAACACTTGGCAGGGTGACTATCTTATGGTACACTGCTACTTTGGTGACCCCAAATGAACCAGGCTTCACAATATTTGCACCTTTAGGAGTTCTATTCTCTTGAGTCTGGTTGGCCCTGTAACTTGCTTTAATCAATAGTAGAATGCATTGGAAGTGGTGTTATGCCAGTTTGGGACTATGCCTTAAGAAGGCCTGATAGCTTCTGCTTTTGCATTCAGGGGAAAGCCAACTGCTGTGTTAGAATTTTGACTTCTCAGACTTACTGCCTGTGAAAAGCCCAACCAATCACTTGAAGAAGAACGGAGGTTTGGGCTAACAGCCTCAGTTGAACCCTCAGCCAGCAGTCAACACCAACTTTTGCCAGCCACGTGAAGAAGGCCATTTAAAACGTGGATTCTCCAGCCCATTGGAGCCACCTCAGGTGACTCCGTGTGGAGCAAAGAAAGGCTATTTGAGCCCACATTGCAAAATTACAAGCAAATAAATAAAATTATTGTGGTTTTAAGCCACTAAGTTTTGGAGTACTTTGGCGTTCAATAATAGATAGCTGAAATGTACAGGCAAACTTGGGAGATACTATGGGTTGGGTTCCAGACCACTACAATAAAGCCAATATCATAATAAAGTGAGTCACAGGGAGTTTTTTGTTTTGCAGTGCATATAAAAGTTATGTTGGGCTGGGCATGGTGGCTCAGGCCTGTAATCTCAGCACTTTGGGAGGCTGAGGCAGGTGGATCGCTTGAGCTCAGGAGTTTGAGACCAACTTGGGTAACATGGTAAGACCCCATGTCTTAAAAAAAAAAAAAAACTAGGCCAGGTGCAGTGGCTCATGCCTGTAATCCCACCACTTTGGGAGGCTGAGGCGGGTGGATCACCTGAGATTGGGAGTTTGAGACCAGCCTGACCAACATGGAGAAACCCCATCTCTACTAAAAATACAAAATTAGCCAGGCTTGGTGGTGCAAGCCTGTAATCTCAGCTATTTGGGAGGCTGAGGCAGGAGAATTGCTTGTACCTGGGAGGCGGAGGTTGCAGAGAGCCGAGATCGTGCCATTGTACTCTGGCCTGGGCAACAAGAGTGAAACTCCCATCTGAAAAAAAAAAAAAGTGGCCAGATGCAGTGGCTCGTGCCTGTAATCCCAGCACTTTGGGAGGCCAGGGCCAATGGATCACTTGAGCTCAGGACTTTGAGACCAGCCTGGCCAACATGGTGAAACCCATCTCTATTAAAAATATAAAAGTTAGCCAAGGGTGGTGGTGGGCACCTGTAATCCCAGCTACTTGGGAGGTTGAGACAGAATTGCTTGAACCTGGGAGGTGGAGGTTGCAGTGAGCCAAGATCGTGCCATTGCACTCCAGCCTGGGCAACAAGAGCGAAACTCTGTCTCAAAAAAAAAAAAAAAAAAAAAAGAAAAAGTTATGTTTACCCCATACTGCAGTCTCTTAAGTGTGCAATAACATGTTTAAAAAACAATGTACATGCCTTAATTTGAAAATATTTTATTACTTAAAAATGTTGACGATCATTTGAGCCCTCAGCAAGTCATATTTTTCCTTGATGTTGGTTGACTGATCAGGGTGATGGTTGCTGAAGGTTGGGGTGGCCTAAAATAAGACAGTGAAATTTGCTCCATCAATTGACTGCGCCTTTCATGGAAGATTTTTCTATAGCATGTGATGCTGTTTGATAGGATTTTACCCACAGTAGAACTTCTTTCAAAATTGGAGTTAGTCCTCTCAAACCCTGCTGCTGCTTTGTCAATTAAGTTTATGTGATATTTTAAATCTTTTGTTGTCATTTCAACAGTGTTCACAGCATCTTCACCAGGAGTAGATTTCTTCTCAAGAAACCACTTTCTTTGTCTAGAAGAAGCAACTCCTCATCTGTTAAAGTTTTATCATGAGATTGTAGCAATTCAGTCACATCTTCAGGTTCCACCTCCAATTCTAGTTCTCTTGCTATCTCTACCACATCTGCAGTTACATCCCTCCATGAAGTCTTAGACCCCTCAACATCAACCATGAGGGTTGGAATCAACTTTTTCTAAACTCCTGTTAATGTTGATATTTTTGCCTCCTCCCATGAATCACAAATGCTCGTAATGGCATCTAGGATGGTGAATCCTTTCCAAAATGTTTTCAATTTACTTTGCCTAGATCCATCATAGAAATTGCTATCTATGGCTGCCATAGCTTTACAAAATATAGTTCTTAAATAATAGACTTGAAAGTCAAAAGTACTTCTTGATCCACTGGCTGTGGAAAATATTTTGTGTTAGCAGGCATGAAAACAACATTAATCTCCTTGTACAACTCGATCAGAGCTATAGGGTGACTAGGTGCACTATCAATGATCAGTAATTTTTTTTTTTTTTTTAATGGAGACTGAGTCTTGCTGTGTTGCCTAGGCTGGTCTCGAACTCCTGGCCTCAAGTGATTTTCCTGCCTTGGTCTCCTTAAATGTTGCCTGTAATCTAGTGATTACAGGCATGAGCCACTGTGCCCAGCCTGCAATAATATTTTGATAGGAATCTTTTTTTCTGAGGGGTAGGTGTCAAGAGTGAGCTTAAAATATTCAGTGAACTGTAGGGTAAACAGATATGCTGTCATCCACGCTTTGTTATTCCCTTTATGGAAAACAGGCAGAGTAGATTTCGCATATATATATATAAAAATATATATTTTTAAAGAGACAAGATCTCTCTCTGTTGCCCACACTGGAGTGCAGTGGCATGATCATGGCTCACCGTAGCCTTGACCTCCCAGGTTCAAGTGATCTTCCTGCCTCAGGCTCCTGAATAACTGAGACTACATGTGCAACTAATTTTTGTGTTTTTTTGTAGAGATAGGGCTTTACCACGTTGCCCAGGCTGGTCTCAAACTCCTGGGCTCTAGTGATCTACGCAGCTGCCTTGGTGCGTCCCAAAGTGTTGGGGGTTACAGGTGTGAGCCAGCATGCCTGTCTTGACATTTTTTTTTTTTTAAGCACTTTAAATGTATTATCCCACTGCCTTCTGGCATCCAATGTTTCTGCTGAGAAAATGGCCAATAGTTGTTTTTTTTTTTTTTTTTTCCAGAGTGATTGGACTTCAGCTGACAGTGTTATTGAGGATCACTTGTACATTATGAGTTGCTTCTCTCTTGCTGCTGTCAAGATTCTCTGTCTTTCAACAGTTTGATTATAATGTGTCTCAGTGTGAGTCTCTTTGGATTTATTTTACTTGGAGTTTATTGAGATTCTTGGATTTGTAGATTAGTGTCTTTCATCAAATTTGGGAAGTTTTCAGCCATTTCTTCAAATAATCCTTTGGTCCCTTTCTCTATCTCCTCTTTGGGAATTGTAATGCATATGTTGGTCTACTTAATGGTATTCCACAAGTTCCTTTATCTCTGTCAACTTTTCTTTTCTTTTTTTTTGGGATAGAGCCTCACTGTGTTGCCCAGGCTAGAGTGCAGTGACACAATCTTGGCTCACTGCAACCTCTGCCACCCAGGTTCAAGCAATTTTCCTGCCTAAGCCTTCTGAGTAGTTGGGGTTCAGGCACTCATCACCATGCCCAGCTAATTTTTGTATTTTTAGCAGAGATAAGATTTTGCCACATTGGCCAGGCTGTTTTTGAACTCCTGACCTCAAGTGATCCACCTGCCTTGACCTCCCAAAGTGCTGAGATTACAGGCATGAGTCACCTCACTTGGCTTATCCACTTTTCTTTATTTTTCTTTATGCTCCTCAGATTTGAAAATTTCAATTGTCCTATTTTCAAGTTCACTGATTCTTCTGTGTTTGAGCTCCTCTAGTTCAGTTATTGTGTCTTTCAGCTGTAGAATTTCTGTTTAGCTCCTTTTTACAATTTTTGTCCCTTTCTTGGTATTCTAATTTTGTTAATATACCATTTTCCTGATTTCCTTTAGTTTTTTGTCCATGTCTTCTTTTAGCTGTTTGAGCAAATTTAAGATAATTGCTTTAAAGTCTTTGTTTGGTGAGTCTAATGTCTGGGTGTCCTCAGAAATGGTTTCTGCCAATTAAGTTTACTCCTTTGAATGTGCCATGTTTTCCTATTTCTTTGTATGCCTTGCAATTTTTGTAGTTTTTGTTGGAAATTAGACATTTGAAAAAACAGCTAACTCCCCTAGTCCTTGCAGATTGGCTCTATACTGGTACAGTTCTTCAACAATGAGCGAGGCTTGCTTTGAGCCTAGGGATCAGCTGAGGTGAAGGCTTAAGGTCTTTTCAGGGCTTTCCTGACCAAGTGTCTTACCTGGGCATGTGTAACTTCCCAATTTCCCCATATACATGGCTGCTTTTGAATGTCTTATTTCCTAAAGAGTCTCAGTCCAGTTTCTCCTGGGGCCTTAGATGGTCTACTGTATGTATCCACCCATAGTCTTTTACTCCATATGTCAGTGGGTCTGTAGTCTCCTTGCAGCTTTCATGAGCAATGACTACCACTTTTCTGAGACCTGAGGCCAGTCCTTTAGGTAACCCCCATATGTACACAATAATTTGTGAAAAGCTTTGCTCTTCTCCCTTCCATTTAAAGGAGGGAACTTGGAATTAGGCTGCTGCCTCTTCCAGACTAAGAGCACTGCCACATCAGGGAGGAGGAGGGGGCAAGGGCAAATAAAAACACCACAAAACTTTCTCAACATTTTGAAGGTGGGCATTCACTTGGTTAAGGTTACTTTTAACTGTTTTTTGGAGCTCTTACACGTTAGTTCAGCTAATTTCTGGTGGTTTTATGAAGTTTCTGTGGGATAATGAAAGCTTGGATTATCCCACCAAATGGTTGGATTATCCCACCCGACAAATGGTGGCTTTGTCGTCCACCATTTTGTTGACATCACATGAGCATCCATCTTGATAGAAGAAAAGAGCAAATTGGACCTTAAGTAAGTATAAGAAAAGAAATAGATAAGAGAAGAGGCTGGGCGCGGTGGCTCACACCTGTAATCCTAGCACTTTGGGAGGCTGAGGTGGGCAGATCACCGGAGGTTGGGAGTTTGAGACCAGCCTGACCAACATGGAGAAACCCCGTCTCTACTAAAAATACAAAATTAGCTGGGCATGGTGGCACATGCGTGTAATCCCAGCTACTCGGGAGGCTGAGGCAGGAGAATCGCTTGAACCTGGGAGATAGAGGTTGCAGTGAGCCAAGATCACGCCATTGCACTCCAGCCTGGGCAATAGGAGTGAAACTCCATCTCAAAAAAAAAAAAAAAAAAAGGCCAGGACTTCAAGACTAGCCTGGGCAACATAGTGAGATCTCATCTCTAAAAGAAATTTAGGGCTGGGCACAGTGGCTCGCACCTGTAATCCAGCACTTTGAGAGGCTGAGGCAGGCAGATCACAAGGTCAGGAGTTTGAGACCAGCCTGACCAACATGGCGAAACCCTATCTCTACTAAAAATACAAAAGTTAGCTGGGCATAGTGGCCAGCACCTGTAATCCCAGCTACTTGGGAGGCTGAGGCAGGAGAATTTCTTGAACCCAGGAGGCAGAGGTTGCAGTGAGCTGAGATTGTGCCTTGCACTCCAGCTGGGGCGACAAGAGCAAGACTCCGTCTCAAAAAAAAAAAAGAAATAATCTATATTTTGATTATTGTGGTGGTTACATAGGTGAATACATTTATCAAAACTCAGCAAACTATTCATTTAAATGGGCACATTTTATGTAAGTTATACATGAATAAATTTTATTCATAACTAAAAAAACAGTTTACAGAGGCCACTGCCCTGTCAAAATAGTACATTTGTCTCTATTAATATGTTTTGAGTGAAAAAATTTAAAAAGCTTATTCTGTGGACAATTACTTTGCTTTTTCACCTGGTATGGGCATTTAATCTTTGGTGCTTTATGAGAGAAATGAATAAAGTTCTTAGGTAGTTCTGATGAGAGAGATCATGTCTAAGAATACGTCAGGGATGGTTTCATAGAGGAAACCATTTTTAATCTTGGCCTTAATTAATAGATACAGAGAAAGAAAGATAAAAATAAAGAAAATACCATGGCATTCCAAGCAGAATGAACAATAAAGGAAAACAATATTGCCTTTTGCAAAAATACACTGTTTTTTTTTTTTTTGAGGGACTCTGAGTTTTCATTGTTTGTAATATCACATCTCCATATTAAAGACCTAAGTGTAATTTTCGGTCATTAATTATGCACGGATGATTTCTCCCTATGCAGAATGCTGTTTGTGCTTAATCAGGCAATCCTTTAAAAGATATGATCTCTAGGGATTTGCTATTTGAGAAGTGGAATTAGCTACATTACAATTAAATAATTCCTGTTACAGTACCATGTAAAAGTTCATTCATCCATTCAACATTTATTCTGTAAAATATTTATTGAGTGCTCATTATATATTTGGGACTATTCTAGGCAGTAGAGATATACATAAGTCAATATTTATCCTTCATGGGGCCTAATATTTTTTTCTTTATTATTACACTTTAAGTTCTAGGGTACATGTGCACAACGTGCAGGTTTGCTACATATGTATACATGTGCCCTGTTGGTTTGCTGCACCCATTAACTCGTCATTTACATTAGGTATTTCTCCTAATGCTATCCCTCCCCCATCCTCCCACTCCAAGACAGGCCCCAGTGTGTGATGTTCCCTGCCCTGTGTCCAAGTGTTCTCATTGTTCTATTTCCACCTATGAGTGAGTGAGAACATGCAGTATTTGGTTTTCTGTCCTTGTGATAGTTTGCTGAGAATGATGGTTTCCATCTTCATCCATGTTGCTACAAAGGACATGAACTCATCCTTTTTTATGGCTGCATAGTATTCCATGGTGTATATGTGCCACATTTTCTTAATCCAGTCTGTCATTGATGGAGTATGGGTTGGTTCCAAGTCTTTGCTATTGTGAATAGTACCACAATAAACATATGTGTGCATGTATCTTTATAGCAGCATGATTTATAATCCTTTGGGTATATACCCAGTAATGGGATCACTGGGTCAAATGGTATTTCTAGTTCTAGATCCTTGAGGAGTCGCCACACTGTCTTCCAAAATGGTTGAACTAGTTTACACTCACACCAACAGTGTAAAAGCATTCCTGTTTCTCCACATCCTCTCCAGCACCTGTTTCCTGACCTTTTAATAATTGCCATTCTAACTGGTGTGAGATGGTATCTCACTGTGGTTTTGATTTGTATTTCTCTGATGACCAGTGATGATGAGCATTTTTTCATGTGTCTGTTGGGTGCATAAATGCCTTCTTTTGAAAAGTGTCTGTTCATATCCTTTGCCCACTTTTTGATGGGGTTGATTTTTTCTTGTAAATTTGTTTAAGTTCTTTGTAGATTCTGGATATTAGCCCTTTGTCAGATGGGTAGATTGCAAAATTTTCTCCCATTCTGTAGATTGCCTGTTCACTCTGATGATGGTTTCTTTTGCTGTGCAGAAGCTCTTTAGTTTAATTATATCCCATTTGTCTATTTTGGCTTTTGTTGCCATTGCTAATATTCCTAAATTATATTTAATTTCAAACATTCTAAGACATCACTCTGTAATGAATGTAAAACCACTTTTGTTAGAGAGTATGATACCAGTAGTTCTATTTAATCTTCCTTTTAAACAAATATATATTTATTTTAAAACATGGGTTTTTAATGATTTTTTTATTTGGTTAAATTTTCAGCACTGTGTTTAATAATCTGGGATACCAAAAAAAAGCCTGAGAAATTATAGTCTAGATATAGAGAAAATACCTATACATGACATGATTAAAGTACTTTTAGGTAGAGTGTGTAATGAAATTTGAGGTAACAAAATACAGGGTAACTGTAAGGGTGAAATTGACACGGAGTCACAACAGTCAGGGGACATTTATGACAGAATAGTGTTGGTGAGATTTTGATTGGTGCTTCCAGGCAGAGGGAGCAAGACAGCAGGCCTGGAAGCAGTGATGAGTGGGGTATATGGAGGACACTGTGAAGACTGGCCTGCAATAAAGTTTAACCTGTAATTCCTTCATAAAGATTTCCACGTAGGAAATTAATCACAGTTATATTCACAGCGGTTAATTACAGTGTTATTTAAAATGATGAAAATTGGCCAGACGTGGTGGCTCATGCTTGCAATCCCAGCACTTTGAGAGGCTGAGGCAGGTGGATCACCTGAGGTCAGGAGTTCGATACCAGCCTGACCAATGTGGTGAAACCCCGTCTCTACTGAAAATACAAAAATTAGCTGGGTGTGGTGGCATGTGCCTGTAGTCCCAGCTACTCAGGAGGCTGAGACAGGATAATTGCTTGAACCCAGGAGGCGGAGGTTGCAGTGAGCCTAGATCCCACCACTGCACTCCAGCCTGGGCAATAGAGGGAGACTCTGCCTCAAACAAACAAACAAACAAAAAAAAACCCAAAAACACACCAAAAAAACACCAAAAAAGATGAAAATTGGAGGGAAGTGATGACACCTTTGACTGTTGTGTGACACTGATTTCTCTCATATTTGTACTGGCTGATCCTGAGGCAAGTCAAAAAAAGACAAAAATGTATAAAAATAAAGAAAAATAAATAAAATGATTAAAAATGGAAACAACCCACATTTTAATCAATAGGGGAATAGAAATGACTTAGGCTGTATTCATTCAATAGAACAATATGTAGCCATTTCAAAAAATGTTTTTGATAACAAGGTGGTAAAATGTCCATGATGAAATAAAAATGTTCATAATTATGTAAAAGAAGCAGAATATAAAATTGTAAGTACATTATGATGGTAATTTTGTGAAAATGAAAAAAATTCGTATCTTAGAAAAAATCCTGGAAGAAAATACTCTAAGCATTTTATTTACTTTAATATAATTTATTTATTTATTTTACAGAGACAGGGTTTCCCTATGTTGCCCAGGCTGGTCTTGAACTCCTAGGCTCAAGTGATCCTTCTGCCTCAGCCTCCCAAATTTCTGGGATTACAGGCATGAGCCACCATGCCTGCCCTCCAAATATTTTATGATGGTTATCATTTGTTGATGGAATTATAGTTGATTTTTATTTCCATCTTTATATTTTTCTGTAATTTTAACATTTATTGTAACGATTACATATTTTGTTTATACTCTTAGATAATATTTGTATTAGTTTGCTAGAGCTGCCATACCAAAATACCATGCACTTGGTTGCTTACACAAAAGAAACTTATTTTCTCATAGTTCTGGAGTCTAGAAGTCCATGATCAAGGTACCAGTAGGCTTGGTTTCTTCTGAGGCCTGATTCATTGGTTTGCAGGTGGCTACTTTCCCACTCTGTCTTCACATGGTTTTCCCTCTGTCTGCACATGTTTCTGGTGTCTCCTGGTATGCCTAAATTTCTCTTTCTTACAAGGACACCAGTCACATTGGATTAGGGCCCACGCTGAAAAAAAAAACAGGGCACGTCATTTTAACCAAAGCAATGCTTTAAAGACCTTATCTCCAAATATAGTCACATTCTCAAGTACTGGGGCTTAGGATTTACACAAATTTTGGGAAGACACGATTCAACCTATATACTAGTTTAAAAAGTAATTGCTATATTATTGGTAATACAGACACAAAAACTGGGGCAAGCTTGACTAGAGTAGAAAGATATGTGGCAAATAGCAATAGTAGGGTAGGTGAAATAACTTCAATGATACCTTAATTATTGATTGTTCACTGTATACTGGGCATTGTATTAAGATATGTTGACAGTCTCATGAAATCATTGATTTAAATATTGATTTAATATGGCATCAAGTTTGGGAAAACATTGAATCATGACAAGCTGTGGACTTTGGATAGACATAAGAAATGATTTGAAGGTAGGAAAATGACTCGAGGAAGGGTATTTTATTTATTTTTATTTTATTATTATTATTATTATTATTTTGAGACAGAGTCTCGCTCTGTTGCCCAGGCTGGAGTGCAGTGGCACAATCTCGGCTCATTGCAACCTCTGCCTCCCGGGTTCAAATGATTCTCATGCCTCAGACTCCTGAGTAGCTGGAATTACAGGCGTGCGCCACCATGCCTGGCTAATTTTTGTATTTTTAGTGGAGACGGGGTTTTCCCATGTTGGCCAGGCTGGTCTCAAACTGCTGACATCAGGTGATCCACTGTCCTCAGCCTCCCAAAGTGCTGGGATTACAGGCGTGAGGCACCGTGCCTGGCCATTTAGTTTTATTATTGTTTTTGAGATGGAGTCTCACTCTGTCACTCAGGCTAGAGTGCAGTGGCGTGATCTCGACTCACTGCAACCTTCGCCTCCCAGGTTCAAGTGATTCTCCTGCCTCAGCCTCCTGAGTAGCTAGGACTACAGACACACACCACCATGCCTGGCTAATTTTTGTATTTTTAATAGAGATGGGTTTCTTCATGTTGGCCAGGCTGGTCTCAAACTCTTGAACTCAGCTAATCTGCTCGCCTTGGACTCCCAAAGTGCTGGGATTAGACGCATGAGCCACCGTGCCCGGCCACAGGAAGGGTATTTTAGGAAGATTAGTTTGGTAACAGAATGGATTAGTGGGCCAGGCACAGTGGCTCATGCCTGTAATCCCAGAACTTTGGGAGGCCGAGATGGGCAGATCACTGGAGGTCAGGAGTTCGAGATCGGCCTGGCCAACATGGTGAAACCCTGTCTCTACTAAAAATACAAAAATCAGCTGGGCATGAGAACGGGTGCTCGTAATCCCAGCTACTCAGGAGGCTGAGGCAGGAGAATCGCTTGAACCTGGGAGGCGGAGGTTGTAGTGAGCCTTGCCATTGCACTCCAGCCTGGGAGCCTGGGAGACAACAGTGAAACTCTGTCTCAAAAAAAAAAAAAAAAAAAAAGAATAGATTAGTGACAGTTTAATTTCAGGGATCAGCAAACCTTTCTGTAAAGGAACAGAAAGTAAATATTTTGGGGCATACATATGGTCTCTGTTGCAAATACTGAAGTCTGTCATTGTAATATGAAAGCAGTGACAGACAATAAGTAAATGAATGAGCATGGCAGCTGCTAAATCTCAGGTTTAACCTAAAGCTACCTTCTTACATATTTTAAGTTCAGCCTAAAGGTTTCTTTGTGCATTGTGAACTACAACCTAAATGGAATTGTAAACAGACTGTAGCCTACTCTTGTGCCAATCACTGTTTCGGCCAATCAAACATGGCCAACTGTTCAAACTGTGTTCAAATAGGGCAAATGCTGAGCTACAACCAATCCAGCTGTTTCTGTACCTCACTTCCATTTTCTGTATGTCACTTTCATTTTTCTGCCCATAAACCTTCCACCACGTGGCTGCTCTGGAGTCTCTGAGCCTACTCTAGCTCGGGAGGCTGTCTGATTCATGAATTAGTTTTTGCTCAATTAATTCTTAAATTTAATTTGGCTGAAGTTTTTCTTTTAACTCAGTGTTCCAATAAAACGTATGTACAAGGAAAATTACAATGTTCCCAGCACAAAGAAAAGATAAATGTTTGAGGTGAAGGATATCCAAATTATACTGATTTGATTATTACATGTTGTATCAGGTATTAAAATATCACACATACCCCCCAAATATGAACAACTATTATATATCAGTTAAAAAACCCTGGATGTATAAGAACAGGTCGTGGGCTAGATTTGGTTGATTGGCCATAGTTTGGTGACTCCTGGAATAGACCTCGTAGAAGGGACAGTAGCAGATAAAACCTGGAGGTTCAAGCACAGTTAGGAAGAGAATATGACAATAATTAATATCTGCAGTGAGGACGGCCAGAATTAAGCTGGGCCAATGTGATGGAAATGGAGATATATTGGAGCCCTTTTAGGGGAAAAGGACGGCAGACCAGGTGATGACTGGAATGCAGAACTTGAAGTGGAGAAAATGAAAGATTTTGGGGATTCTGAGCAGGAAAGCCAGGAAAGGGCAGGGCAGTGTCACTGACATAAATGGATACATCCATGAACTGGCCATTTGCCTGGTGGCTGCCAGATCCTTTTCTGCTTTTACCGTCTCTGACTCATATCACGTGAAACTACATTTCCCAGGTTATCTTGCCCCTTGGCTTCTGGATGGGTTCTGGCAATGGAAGTGTGAACCAAAAATAAAATTCTAAGATCCCCCAACCATCTGAATGGACCCCTCCTCTTGGCCAAGGGCATTCCAGAATTAACCTGAAAAACTAGCTCAGGCCATGACGAAAGAGAGGGTTGGAAATGCCTCATTATACTCTCTTCCCTTTTGGAATTCAGGAAAAACCCGACCAGCATTGACATCAACACATATCTTAAGTCTGATCAGAAACATTTAGAATTTACCCTCTCAGAAGCTCGCTACCTGGATGCTTCAACTGCAGGATAAAACCTTGGTTTACACGACCCCTCACTGTAACCCAGACATTCCTTTCTATTGATAATAACTCTTTCAACCTGATGCCAATCAGATAATGGTTTCTTTTTTCTTTTCTTTTCTTTTTTTTTTTTGAGGCAGAGTTTCGCTTTTTGAGCCCAAGCTGGAATGCAATGACGCGATCTTGGCTCACTGCAACCTCCGCTTCCCAGGTTCAAGCAATTTTCCCGCCTCAGCCTCCCGAGTAGCTGGGATTACCAGCATGTACCACGACACCTAGCTAATTTTGTATTTTTAGTAGAGACAGGCTGGGCACGGTTGCTCACACCTGTAATTCCAGCACTTTGGAAGACTGAGGCGGGTGGATCAGGAGGTCAGGAGTTTGAGACCAGCCTGACCAACATGGTGAAACTCCACCTCTACTAAAAATACAAAAATTAGCCAGGCACGGTGGTGCGTGCCTGTAGTCCCAGATACTCAGGAGGCTGAGGCAGAACTTCTTGAACCTGGGAGGTGGAGGTTGCGGTGAGCCAAGATCGCACCACTGCACTCCAGCCTGGGTGACAGAGTAAGACCCCCATCTCAAAACAAACAAACAAACAAACAAAAAATTGGGCTGGGCGTGGTGGCTCACACCTGTAATCCCAACACTTTGGGAGGCCGAGGCAGGTGGATCACCTGAGCTCAGGAGTTCAAGATCAGCCTGGTCAATATGGTGAAACCCCGTCTCTACTAAAAATACAAAAATTAGCCAGGTATGGTGGCACAAGCCTGTAGTCCCAGCTACTTGGGAGGTTGAGGCAGAAGAAGAGCTTGAAGCTGGGAGGCGGAGGTTGCGGTGAGCCAAGATCGAGCCACTGCAATCCAGCCTGGACGACAGAGTGAGACTCCGTTTCAAAAAATAAAAAAAAAAAATAAGTAAGTAGAGACGGGGTTTCTCCATGTTGCTCTGGCTCGTCTCAAACTCCCAACCTCAGGTGATCTGCCCGCCTTGACCTTCCAAAGTGCTGCGATTACAGGCATGAGCCATGGTGCCCGGCAGAGAATTGTTAAATCTACCTATGACCTGGAAGACCCACCCCCCACCTCCCTCCTTTGAGTTGTTCTGCCCTTCTAGATCAAACCAATGTAAATCTTACATGTACTGATTGATGCCTTATGTCTCTCTAAAGTGTATAAAAGCAAGCTGTACCCCAACCACCTTGGTCGCATGTTGTCAGGGCCTCCTGAGGTTGTGTGACAGGCGCGTCTTTAGCCTTGGCAAAATAAACTTTCTAAATTGATTGAGACTTGTCTCAGATACTTTTAAGTTCACAAAAGTCACTGGCCCAAGAGTGTAGACAGGGGGGACGAGAACCCAAGGTAGTTCTCTCCTGTTCTCTCTGCTTCCTGTCTTATTCCTAGCAGCAACATCTCTTCCTCCTTGGCCAGACGGCCTTTCTCTCCACGATCCTAGTTCCCTCCATGCAGACCTTGCCATGATTCCTGCGACCTCTGGATGCCCTTAGATTCTGGGCTCCACTAACTCCACTAACTCCTATTGTCCCTCCAGCCTAGGGGGTGGCGGCAGATGCCTACTGTTGCATTTCCAGATTGCTTCGTTGTGCCCCTTTTGGCTTCTTAGCTCTTCTCTTACCCATGTACCAATTCCTTGTGGTAAAATCCTTCTGAAATACTTAGAGTGGTTTCTGCTTTCTGGCTGGACCCTAACTAATATAGTTAAGAAGCTGTGTCAGTTATTAATTTATTATCTCTTAGCTCCAAACCCACTGCTTTGTGATTCTGGGGCTGATAGTCCACAAACTGCTTTTCTGCTTCTCCAACTGGCTCCCTGTTCCACTCTGCCAATGAGGGATGCTAGATCGGGGCTAGAAGGCTGGAGGTGGGAGAATGAATTGTTACCTCTAGCTTGTTCCATGTGGGTTTCCTATTTAATTGCATCCTGTGAACACCATCAAGTGGCACTTCTTCCTTCTGGCAGTGCCTCTCATCCAGGAACTGTATCCAGTTTCCTATCTTTCTAACACTTGCAGAGCTGGTCTTATCATGCCCACTCAGAGACATCAGTGGTGCTCTCTTCTCAGATATATGAATTTCAGTTCTGGGGGAGGCTTTTTTCTTTTTTTTTAGATGGAGCCTCGCTCTGTTGCCAGGCTGGAGTGCAGTGGCACAATCTTGGCTCACTGCAACCTCCGCCTCGTGGGTTCAAGCAATTCTCCTGCCTCAGCCTCCCAAGTAGTTGGGACTACAGGCGTGTGCCACCACACCCAGCTAATTTTTGTATTTTTAGTAGAGGTGGGGTTTCACAGTGTTGGCCAGGATGGTCTTGATCTCCTGACTTTTTGATCTACCCGCCTCAGCCTCCCAAAGTGCTGGGATTACAGGTGTGTGCCACTGTGCCCGGCCTAAGCTTCAAAGTTTTAATCACCCTGGCCTCTTTCCTTCGTTCCCTCAGCTGTAGGGGTGGCAACTGCATTCTTCAATTGCTATCTCTGTGGTCCTTTAGAGTTCTCTTTTTGCTCTTTCAGTTACCTAATTAACAACTTTATAATTACTTAACAATCTTTTACATTTAATTCTTTCCATATACGGGAATGGTTTCTGTCTCCTGACTGGATCTTGCCAGTTACAGAAGTGCAGCTGGGGTGTTTTTTGAAAGGTGTCAGGTTTGGTTTTGAATATATTGAACTTGCAATGACAGCAGGCTATTCAAGTGGAGATACCTTGTACGTAGATCAACTATGGTCCTGGTGTTTGTGGGAGAGACAAGATCTGAAAATGTTTTGTTCTCGTCAGCACTGATGTGGTCACAGTAACTATGATTGCTTGAGCTCTTTGGGTGAGTGGTGTGAAGTGCCAAGAGCAGATGACTGAGAACAGCCTCACAAATAAAAGGTGTCAACATTTAAAAAAAATCACAAATTTGAAGATACAATGATGAATTTATGATAAAGTACTGATAAATGAAGTTCATACCAAGATTTTTTTTCTGGCTACCCTTAAATTCTTACCCAGCCCGTGTTTCAAAGTATGTACCAATACTGAGGCTATCCTTACAAAGCAAAGCCTAGGTACCCTGGAGCTCTTACTTTTCCTCTAGCACCACTAGGGAAAGCCACCAGGTCACAGTGAAGACAGTAATTTTTCCTTTCTTCTTTTGATTCTGTGAGTCTACTGTCAACACTATAGTGGTACTGCAGAAAGACATAAAAGTTATGAGAAAATTTTATCATCTGATCAATGGGGCTCTCCCCATTACTAACCAGCTATTTTTTAAAATGTCTTTTTAAAAACTTTTATTTTACTTTTTTGTAAAGATGGGGGTCTCACTATGTTGCCCAGGCTGGTCTTGAACTCCTGGCCCAAAGTTATCATCCCTCCTCAGCCTTCCAAAGTGCTAAGATTACAGGCATGAGCCACTGAGCCTGGTCTTTTAAAATGTCTCATCAATTTATTCAGACATCTACTGAGTAGGTACTGACACCTGGTGTCAGGTGTCCATTTCTTTGCAGTTTCCTGCCCACCATTGTTCTAAGCCTTTTGTCTCCTGCACTCTCCTCTTGGTGCCCCTCCCTGTCCCCTTCTCCTTTGACAGGGGCTATGTGTTACTTTGCTGGCAAAATAAAGACCATGTGAGATAAGCCTTTTAATCCATTCCAAAACAACTCTGTGGCTATTTCTTTCTCTTCCCCATCTTAGGCGAGGAACTGAACTTCCTCTTTCTAAGTTTAAACTAACCTTATGTTTTCAGTCATCTCTGTTCTCTCCCTTTTCTCCCTGGTGGGTGCTATAACATCTGCAATCAATAATTATCTCCCTTTTGTCTAGCTTAAGCACCTTTAATTTCTTCTTCTCTCTTCTGGCTGCAGACATAATCCTTTTTCCTCCTTGCTGAAAAAAAACAAAAAAAACCCCAAACCCCAAAGCCTTCATTTGACCTTGCTGCATTTTTTATCCTCTTTTCCTCATCCTTTTGTTGTTACATGTTTGAGGACAGAACTCCATTTTCTCAATGCAGAGTCATTCCTTGTTCTGCCCTCTTGACGTCTGCTGCTCCCTCAGCCCTCATCTCTGCCACTCAAACTGATTGCTGAAGGCAACCCTGGGTTCCTCATCCTGAGGCGTGGCGGATTTTTCTCATTGTCTTAGATTTCTCAGTGGTAT
Organism: Piliocolobus tephrosceles; assembly: GCF_002776525.5. Classification (NCBI taxonomy): domain Eukaryota; kingdom Metazoa; phylum Chordata; class Mammalia; order Primates; family Cercopithecidae; genus Piliocolobus; species Piliocolobus tephrosceles. Next base: position 123,557,402 of record NC_045439.1, read on the forward strand.
TTGACACTGTTGATTATCTTTCTTTCTAACACTCTCCTTTCATAGTTTTCATAGAGCAACATATAATTTTCTTCCTATCTTTTTTAACCTTTCGAGATAGTTTGGATGACTATATATGCTGAGTTTAAATTCCAATATATCTACTGCAGTTTGATGGGACATGAAGAAATAGTGGTGTCACCAAAAACTGATTGCTGCTAAGATAGGCTTTGTATAATTTGCCCAATGATGTTAAAATCAACTAGGGGTCTGTCTTCAGCTTGAGAGGTCTTACTATTTGATTGTGTCAGAAGCTGGTTAAAGTAACCAGTCTCATCAGAGAATAGTGCTTGTTGTATAGTCTCTCCCTTGAACCATGCTAGCTAGCTAATCCCTAACACATTTTGCCCTTCCAATCCCTTTCATTTCTCCACGTTTTAACCTTCCAGTTTCTGATCTAGATATATTAATTCATTGTTTAGGATATGATCAAGTTCTATCTTCTGACTGTTTACATTTATGTCCCAGTGGCATGTATTGGTTCTATTCACTAAACTTAGAGTTCTGGAGGTTTTTCTGCCATCCCTAAGAGTAACTCACAGTGCTCTATAAGAAAAACAACAACAACAACAACAACAACAACAACAAAACCTACTTCATTTGATAGGCTTTTCTTTCTTCTTTATTTTTTTAATTTTTCTTTTTTGTCTTTTTTTTTTTTTTTTTTTTTTTGAGATGAGGCCTTGCTCTGTTGCCCAGTCTGGAGTGCAGTGGTGCGATTATGGTCTGCCACAGCCTCGACCTCCTAGGCTCAAGGCATCCTCCCTCCTTAGCCTCCCAAGTAGCTGGGACTACAGGGGTGCACCACCACACACAGCTAATTAAAAATTTAGAAAAATATATAGATATGGGGTCTCACTGAGACAGCCAGGTGGGAGGTGGTCCCTGGAGAAACTCCAACCAGCCTGCCAACTGAGGTGGAGCCTTGGGAAGTTCGTGACTTTTGCAGCGGAGAGGAGCCTGGCCCCTCCTCTTCCTGTGTGGAACCTGAGATTCAAAGGGTGGGTGGATGCGCTCTAGCAGGGGGTTCTGGCCTTGCTGAGGATCCTTGTTTCCCCCCCTTTTTTCCCTTTTCACTTAGTAAAACCCTACTTCATTCACCCTTTAAACTGTCTGTGAGCCTAAATTTTCGTGGCAGTGGGATGGACAAGAACCCCGTCTTTAGCTGGACTAAGGAAAGTCCTGCAACATCACTATGTTGCCTAGGCTGGGCTTTTCTCTCTCCTTAAATGTAGAAGTTATTTAACATGATCCTGATTTTGAAAAGTAGAATGCTTCTTGGAGATTTTATGTTTGTTATTCAAGATGAAGAAAATAGGGTTTATTATTGTATAAGAATAATTCTGTCCATAAATAGAAAATGCAAATTTGAAAAATGCCATCATTCTATGAGACTGGATAAAAATAAGAAAGGATAACCTGGTCTTATAAACAATTTTTTGGGTGTTGTGCAAAGTTATAGAGGAACTTCTAGTATTTAGTGTTGTTAGTTGATATCTATCATGGCACTTTAGACCAAATAGAAAGAGAACTGAGCATTGTGAGTCGTTGGAAAAGGAGGCCTCTACAACAAAGAAAAAAGAAGACTACAGTTTTTTGAACTTTAACTGTTACTTATTCCTGATTTGAAACATGGCAGATTTTTTTTTTCTTTTTTTTTGAGACAGAGTTTTGCTCTTGTGCAGGCCGGAGTGCAATGGCAGTATCTTGGCTCACTGCCTTCTGGGTTCAAGCGATTCTCCTGCTTCAGCCTCCTGAGTAGCTGGGATTACAGGCATGAACCATCTGCCTGGCTAATTTTGTATTTTTGGTAGAGATGGGGTTTCTCTGTGTTGTCCAGGCTGGTCCCAAACTCCTGACCTCAGGTGATCTGCCCACCTTGGCCTCCCAAAGTGCTGGGACTACAGGCGTGAACCACTGCACCCAGCCTTCAAACATGGCAGATTTTAGTAGAGCCTTAACACTTATGCCTGCTGCTGTCATTTACTGTGAGTTAACTTATATTGCTGAAAGTAGGGAGATTTTACTACTTATAGATCATAGAATTTCCCTACTTCCCCCTTTTTATTCTTTTATATTGTATTGCCTTTTCTCCTACACATATGTTGTAGTTGGGTATATTGTGCAGCTCAAATGTACAATCTAATTTTACTTTGGTGTGAAGAAGTTGAGAGTACAGGGGACTTGGCTAATAATGAGGAAGTCAGGACAAAGATGCATCTTGGATTCCCCACTAGCCAATTCTGGGACAATTTGAGCCTCAAAGTTACAATGATAGTTAACACATATAACTTACTGACCAAAATAGGAATCCAAGAGTCCAAACTGATGTACTTGAAGGAATGAATAACCTATAAAAGGAAGACAACAGAACACCTCTTCCTTACAGCAGAATGCCAACTAATAAGTGTGATAAATGTAGATGGAATGAGAAAATCATCATTTGACAACTACCATATTAATAATTGCTTCAGACAAGAATCATCAATGGTAGCTAAAGTTAGCCAGCAAGTTTGATGAGGAACATGGTATTTACTAGTCTTGAATAATCTGCCTTAAGGTTACCTAGTCATTACAAAGGGAAAAATAGTAACTTTACAGTAGCGCTGTCTGGTAAACACTGCTTTAACCAAGTAATCAAAGTTATATCACTAATGATGGGACCAAGTAACATCATGCATTTCTCATGTGATATATTTTTTTTTGAGACACAGTCTCGATCTGTCACCCAGACTGGAGTGCAGTGGCAAGATATTGGCTCACTGCAACCTCCACCTCCTGGGTTCGGGTGATTTCCCACTTCAGCCTCCCAAGTAGCTGGGATTAGAAGCACCTGCCACCATGCCCTGCTAATTTTTGTATTTTGAGTAGATACCGGGTTTCACCATGTTGGCCAGGTTGGTCTTGAACTCCTGACCTCAGGTGATCCACCCGCTTCGGCCTCCCAAAGTGCTGAGATTGCAGGTGTGAGCCACAGTACCTGGCCTTCTGATGTGATGTATTAACAAGGACACAACATCGTTTTAGTGGTATTCCTGCCAAAAATACATATGCTGAATCTAATCATGAGGAAATATCAGACAAACCCCAATTGAGGGATATTCTACACACTGGCCTACAGTCTTCAAACAAGTCAAGATCATGAAAGACTGATGATCTGTTTCAGATTAAAGGAGACTAAAGAGACATGACAACTGGATGTAACATAATCCTGGAATTGGAGACTGGACTTAAAAAAAAAGACATGTTGGCATAACTGATGACAGATGACTATGTACTGGATTACAAAATGGTATTGTAGGTCGGGAGTGGTGGCTCATGCCTGTAATCCCAGTACTTTGGGAGGCTGAGGAAGGTGGGTTACCTGAAGTCAGGAATTCAAGACCAGCCTGGCGAATATGGTGAAACCCTGTCTCTACGAAAAATACCAGAAATAACTGGGTGTGGTGGCTCATGCCTGTAATCCCAGCTACTCGGGAGGCTGAGACAGAAGAATTGCTTGAACCCTGGAGGCAGAGGTTGCAGTGAGCTGAGATCGCACCATTACACTCCAGTCTGGGCAACAGAGCGAGACTCTGTATCAAAAAGAAAAAAAGAAAATGGTATTGTATCAACATTAAATTTCCTGATTTTGATAATTGTACTATGGTTATGTAAGGGAATGTCCTTGTTTACAGGAAATGCACATTAAAGAATTTAGGGGCAAATAGGCATGATGTTTGCCACTTAATCTCAAAGCGTTCAGAAAAAATGTATACACATATATTTGCAGAGAGAGAATGATAAAATATGGGACAAATGTAAACAATTAATGAATCTAGAGAAAGTGTATACAGGAACGCTTTGTATGATTCTTCAACTTCTCTGTAAATTTGAAATTATATCAAAATAAAAAGTTACCAAATAAGCCCAATTCTTAATTTTTTGGGGAGGGTTAATTTTTTTAAGTAAAAAAATTTTTTTTTTTTTTTTTTGAGATGGAGTCTCGCTCTGTCACCCAGGCTGGAGTGCAGTGCCAGATCTCAGCTCACTGCAAGCTCCGCCTCCCAGGTTTACGCCATTCTCCTGCCTCAGCCTCCCGAGTAGCTGGGACTACAGGCGCCCGCCACCTCGCCCGGCTAGTTTTTTGTATTTTTTTTTTTTAGTAAAAACGGGGTTTCACCGTATTAGCCAGGATGGTCTCGATCTCCTGACCTCGTGATCCGTCCGTCTCGGCCTCCCAAAGTGCTGGGATTACAGGCTTGAGCCACCGCGCCCGGCCAAGTAAAATATTTTTTAAAAGTATAATATGTATACAGAGGAGTACACACACCAAAAGTGTACAACTTAATACAGTTTGTGAAACAAATACCCCATGTAATCGCGATCCAGGATTTCAAACATGAAACTTCCATACTCTCTGCTCAGGTTTCCTAGTTGTTAACATTTTGCCATTTTTCTCTCTCTCTCTCTAATGTATATGATGATTCTTTTTCCAAACCATTGAAGAACAAGTTGCAAACATGATGATCCAACCCTTAAATACTACTGTGAATTTCCCCTGAAAAAGGACATTTTTCCTGTATAATACAACTATCCCAATTCAGGAAGTCAACATTGATACAACGCTACTATGCAATTAACAGAGCCTGTTCAAATTTTGCCAGCTGTTCCATTCTCTCTTTGTAGTCTAGAATGTGATCCAGTATCACATTGCATTAGTTGTTATGTCTTTTTAGTCTTCTTCCATCTAGAATTGTTCCTTAATGTTTCCTCGTCTTTCATGACCTTTACAGTTTTAAACAGTATATTCTATTTCATTCTCTAAGTACTCTCAATTGGGGGTTGTCTAATGCTTTCTCCTGTCCAGACTCAGCTCATGAATTTTTGGCAGGAGTGGCCCCAAAATAATACTAAGCTGACCGGGTGTGGTGGCTCACGCCTGTAATCCCAGCACTTTGGGAGGCCAAGGTGGGTGGATCACCTGAGATTGGGAGTTCAAGACCAGCCTGACCAATATGGAGAAATCCCATCTCTACTAAAAACACAAAATTAGCTGCGCATGGTGGTGCATGCCTGTAATCCCAGCTACGTGGGAGGCTGAGGCAGGAGAATCACTTGAACCTGGGAGGCAAAGGTTGCGGTGAGCCAAGATCACGCCATTGCACTCCAGCCTGGACAGCAAGAGCGAAACTCCGTCTCAAAAAAAAATAAAATTAAATTAAAAAAAAAAAAAAAAAAGCTATGCTGTTCTCAAGTGCATTCCAGCAGGAGACATCTGTTGTCAACCTGTCCCATTGCTGGTGACGTTAACCTTGATTACCTAGCCAAGCTGATATCTGCCAAGTATCTCACTGTAAAGACATTTCTCAATTTGTAATTGAATAGTATTTTGTGAGGAGATAGTCAAAGACCATGCTAATATCTTGTTCTTCATCAAATCTTTACCCACCAGCCATGGTGTTCATTGATGAGCCCTACCTGAATCAGCTGCCACTGTGACGCTTGCCATATGGTGATTTTTTTTTTTTTTTCGAGACAGAGTCTCACTCTTTTGCCCAGGCTGGAGTGCAGTGGCACGATCTTAGGTGCAACCCCTACCTGCCAGGTTCAAGCACTTCTTGTGCCTCAGCCTTCCAAGTAGCTGGGATTACAGGTGTGCACCACCAAGCCTGGCTAATTTTTTGTATTTTTATTTATTTATTTTTATTATTTATTTATTTATTTTGAGACGGAGTCTCGCTCTGTCACCAGGCTGGAGTGCAGTGGCACGATCTCGGCTCACTGCAACCTCCGCCTCCTGGGTTCAAGCGATTCTCCTGCCTCAGCCCCCTGAGTAGCTGGGACTACAGGCATGCGCCACCACACTCAACTAATTTTTTGTATTTTTAGGAGAAACGGGGTTTCACCATGTTGGCCAGGATGGTCTCGATCTCTCGACCTTGTGATCCGCCTGCCTCGGCCTCCCAAAGTGCTGCGATTACAGATGTGAGCCACCTCATTCAGCCAATTTCTTGTATTTTTAGTAGAGACGGGGATTCGCCATGTTGCCCAGGCTAGTCTTGAACTCCTGAGCTCAGGCAATCTGCCTACCTCAGCCTCGCAAAATGCTAGAATTACAGGTGTGAACCACCGTGCCCTGACCATATGCTGATTTTTAAAGTCCATCATTTCTTCTATATTATTAGATGATACTCTCCTGTAAAGAAAAACTTCCCTGGCAGGGCATGGTGGCTCATGCCTATAAGCCCAGCACTTTGGGAGGCCGAGGCAGGCAGATCACCTGAGGTTAGGAGTTGGAGACTAGCCTGATCAACATGAAGAAACCCTGTCTCTACTAAAAATACAAAATTAGCCGGGCGTGGTGGTGTGCACCTGTAATCCCAGCTACTCGAGAGGCTGAGGCAGGAGAATCACTTGAACTGGGGAGGCAGAGGTTCCGGTGAGCCAAGATTGCACCATTGCACTCTAGCCTGGGCAACAAGAGTGAAACTCCGTCTCAAAAAAAA
>NC_045439.1:123568928-123599700 GCF_002776525.5 Piliocolobus tephrosceles
AAAAAAAAAAAAAAAAAAAAAAAAAAAAAAAAAAAAAAAAAAGAAAAGAAAAAGAAAAACTTTCCCTTCTTCCTTAATCATTCATTCATTCATTCATTCATGTCAATGTGAACTCATGGACTCTTATGTTAGTCAATAGATTAGGATATGTTATCATCATTTATTACAATGCTCAGATTGTCCCAGTTTTGGTCAGTGAAAACCCTCTCAAAGCCGAGTCCCACTTCCTTTGGATATATCTCCATCATTCTTTGAGTACTTCCTTATTTTCTGCTATTATAGAATATTCCAAACTCAATTTATACCTCAGCCCTGGAATCTGTCATTTCTGCAAGGATTCCTGGTTCCTTTTAGTGGAGGATGATATTTAGCAACCAAGATCTGGGTGCTTAGTAGGCTCATTGAAACTAGCGTTCACATGCACACGTTGATTATCTATATCTATCTAATCTTATCTATCTAATCATCAACTAGCAAATATAAATTCATGCCAGTATCTCCAATTCCAATCAAATATCTCAGTTTTTTTCTAGCTTTCTTCCATTCCATGTGGGAGAAGGTCACTCCATTTTTCTTGACCCTGTCAACTTCTCAGCGCCAGCTCTGGTGCCACCTCCTTGGCCAGCATCTTCCTTGGTTCTCTGCCTCCCTGTGGCTGCCTCTTTGGTGGCCATTCTGCCTCCTTCATGGGATAGACAGGAAGGGCAGGGAAGAAGGAAGAGGAAGAGCCATTCTGATATTCCCCTAGCTCTTTTTTTTTCTTTCAAATGGAGACGGGGTTTCACCATGTTGTCCAGGCTGTTCTTGAACATCCGAGCTCAAGCCATCTGCCAGCCTCTGCCTCCCAGAGTGTTAGCATTACAGGTGTGAGCCACTACCCCAGGCCTTCCCTGGCTCTTTAGTTAGAACCCAGCACTCTTCAGGAATTGATACACACTGAGAGTTTGACACCTCAAGATATTCTAGTGTGATGGGTTATTTTATGACTTAAAGTGACTAATATTTGCAAGATGAGTTAGTGTTGAGTGAGAATAGGGGAAAGAGAACCAGCAGAAGCAGACAGAGGGGAGAAAATAATGGAAAGGATAAATAATCACCGTTCTAGTTGGGGATGGACAGAACTCAACTCCAGTCTTAGTTTTATAGGGGCAGTGATTCTCACCAGTGCTCATGCCCCAGAGCATGCGCTTGCCATAGAAAGGCTGAGTTGGTTGGAGTGGGGATGCAAAGTAGGTTTTCAGATCCATCAAGGAGAGAATGCACATTTTAGAATGGCTTTGGAATCACCTTGGCCTTCCCAGATGACCAGTGATCAGGCTAGACTTTTTGGGACCCTTATTTTCTTTTTCTCTTTTTCTTTTCTTTTCTTTTCTTTTTTGAGATGGAGTCTCACTCTGTAGCCCAGGCTGGAGTGCAGTGGCGTGATCTCTGCTTACTGCAACCTCCGCCTCCCGGATTCAAGTAATTCTCCTGTCTGCTCCCTGAGTAGCTGCGATTACAGGCGCTCGCCACCATGCCTGGCTAATTTTTGTATTTTTAGTAGAGATGAGGTTTCACCATGTTGGAAACTCCTGACCTCAAGTGATTCGCCCCCCTCAGCCTCCCAAAGGGCTGGGATTACAGGCATCAGCCACCACGCCCAGTGTTTAGGTTCTTTACAGTCATAACCAGGACTCTGTCCCCAGGTTAGAAATCAGAATGGTCTTTGCAGGGCAGGGGAACACCTTGCCATCATTCCTCAGCTCTAATCTAATATAACAATTTCTGTTGCCCTATTAATGTGTTAATAAACTTCCAGAACTCCTTGACAGACCAACTGTTCTTTACATTTTGTCTAATAAACTAGAAGGAAGAGGAAATTGATAACCTGGGATCGAACTCAGAAGAATTAGGTGACATTTGTCTGTTATAAAGTTATACTTTGGCTCATATCTGTAAATAGGGAACAGCAATGAGCCAATTCTAGAATTAATGTTCAATGTATTGATTTGTTTGATGTAGTCATTACTAGCAGTCTCTAAAACATAGTTATTTGAATTTCTAACAGTGGGTACAATTGCCCAGGCCTTGTATATCTGGCTGTGTAAGACAGTGGCTAAGAGTGAGGATTGTCTTAGACTGTTGAGGTTTGCATCCTGATGACTAAGGATATACTTACTAGATGTGTATCATTAGGCACAACATTTTCCTCACCTGTGAAATCTGTAAAAGTATCATATTGGGCTATTTTGAGGTAAGTGAGATAACACAAATTTTTTTTTTATGTAGATCATAGTCTTATTATTACTAATAATATTGGCATTATTTTTCTGAAACTAATATACATCAGATAAAATGAGTAACTTTGTCAATGTCAATAGGACCAGTATGTTCATCATAAGTGATTATAGTCTTAGGATAATTGCCTAAAAGTGGAATGGCTGGGTCAGGAGATCTGCACATTTTAAGGCTTTTTTTCACATTCCTAGACTGTGCTCCTGAGGATTGCACTAGCTGTTGGAGAGCATCAATTTTCTGAATTCTCTACAACATAGTTATTATTGTTTTGCCAATTTTATGTGTTGAGATGAACATTGTTCTCATTTTAAAAAACAGGAACTGAGGCTGAAGGAGGCTATGGATGATAGAGTGGACAGCAGTGCATGAGTACAGCTGGGCCAACTCTTCAATATCACACCTTCACTACTCATTCTCACTAGAAGGCCATATTCCCCTCAAGTGAAATGGGTGTCAGTTTACCTATATTTATGTTAATTTGTTCCTTTTTATGGCTGAGGAGCATTCCATAGTATGGGTCTTCCACAATACACTTATCTATTCACTAGTTGATGGACATGTGGGCTCTTTCTAATTTTTGGCTATCATTAATAAAGCTACATATAAGTCTTTGAGTAGACATCTATTTTCATTTTCTTTGGGTACACATCTAAAAAGGGGATTGGTGGTTTGTATGGTAAGTGTATGTTTAACTTTATAAGAGATCAGACTATTTTCTAAAGTGATTATAACATTTTGCACTCCCACTAGCAATGTATGAGAGTTCCAGTCATACATAGACTCTGAGATGGAGCAGGGACCCCTCTTAGGGGCCTGCCAGGGATGACCTTCCCCACAAAGCATGGAAATAAAGAAAAATCTTGAATTTCTTCAAGGGAAATTCCAGGCACCTAGCTAGCCTTGAGAAGTAGATGAACAACTTGATAAGCAAGAAGGGAATGGTAGCCTAAAACAATAGCCAAGGAAGTTGAAGTCACAGGATGTTTGGTTTCCTTTAGAAACTGAAGATAACATCTTAACATATATCCCTGAGTTGTTTTTCAGAAACCCAGACCTCCATCAAATGGCTCCTGTGGCATGCAGACCTCAGATAAGGGGGATACTGAGGGCTGAACGCTGGCCACCATTCTTTGTCATACATTTCTTCCTGAAGGGCATGGAGGGAGCATGCCCATAAATCAGAGCTAACATTCTTTTCTGCCGATCCTAAATTTTTTCCTAAAGTTTTCCCTCCTTAACCAATTGCAAATCAGAAAATCTTTGAACTCTCCTGTGGCCTGTGGGCACTGCTTTGTAATGTCCTGTATAGCCTCCATGTATTGATTTATGATTTTTTTTGAGACAGAGTCTCACTGTGTCACCCAGGCTGGAGTGCAGTGGTGCAATCTTGGCTCACTGCAACCTCCACCTCCCTGGTTCAAGTGACTGTCCTGCTTCATCCTCCTGAGCAGCTGGGGATTACAGGCACTTGCCACCACACCTGGCTAATTTTTGTACTTTTAGTAGAAATGGAATTTTTCCATTTTGGCCAGAGTGGTCTTGAACTCCTGACCTCAGGTGATCTACCTGCCTTGGCATTCCAAAATGCTGGGATTACAAACGTGAGCCACAGCACCTGGCCCGATTTATGATTTTTGCCCATAACCGCTCTTTCCTCACCTTAACAAACCCTTAACTGTAAGCCACTGGGGAGGTTGGGTCTTAAGTGTGAGTTGCCTGATTCTCCTTGTTTGGTGCCCTGCAAATAAATGCCCTCCTTTCTCCCACTGCAAAAAACTTGGGGATGTTTGACTTTACTGTGCTGGGTGAGTGAACCCAAGTTCAGTGTGATAACAACTCTTTATAGGATCCTTCACATACATATACTCTAATTTTCCTACCATTAATGGATTTTGAAAGGGCTTCTTTTCTTTTTTTTTTTTTTTTTTTTTTACTGTGTAACAGAAAAAGTTTTCTAATTGCCCAGCAGGTTTCTCCTGCCTGCTATACAGACAAAACCAATTCATGGAGACCATGGCATTGCCTTAAAGAAAGAGTTTAATTGACACTCGGCTAGCCATCTGGAAAACAGAATTATTACTGAAATCAGCCTCTCTGAGAACTCAGAGGCTAGGGTTTTTGTAGATAATTTGGTTGGGGATAAAATCATAGGAATGTAGAAAACAATCCTTGTGTACTGAATCTACCTCTGGGTGGGGGCTGCAGGACCAGTTGAGTCATGAGATAGAATACAAAAGTCTGGAAAACATCTTAAAAGACCAATCTTAGGTCCTGGGATCACTATTATACCATTTTTTTTTTTTTTTTTTTTGAGACGGAGTTTCACTCTTTTTGCCCAGGCTGGAGTGCAATCATGTGATCTCGGCTCACTGCAACCTCCGTCTCCCAGGTTCAAGCGATTCCCCTGCCTGAGCCTTCTGAGTAGCTGGGATTACAGGCATGCACCACCACACCCAGCTAATTTTGTATTTTTAGTAGAGATGGGGTTTCCCCATGTTGGTCAGGCTGGTGTGGAACTCCCAACCTTGGGTGATCTGCCTACCTTGGCCTCCCAAAGTGCTGGGATTACAGGTGTGAACCATTGTGCCTGGCCTTTTTATATTTTATTTTTTATTTTTTGTGACAGAGTCTCACTCTATTGCCAGGCTGGAGTGTGATGGTGAGATCTGTCTCAGCTCACTGCAACCTCTGCCTCTTGGGGTCAAGCGATTCCCTTGCCTCAGTCTCAGACTAGTTGGGACTATAGGCACATACCATCATGCCCAGCTAATTTTTGTATTTTTAGTAGAGACAGGGTTCCACCATGTTGGCCAGGATGGTCTTGATCTCTTGACCTCATGATTCGCCCACCTCGGCCTCCCAAAGTGTTGAGATTACAGTCGTGAGCCACCACCTATATTGTCTGGCCTATATTGTATTGTTATGGGGCAGGTGGGGAGATCACAAATATTGTGACCTCTGGCAACATGACTCCTGAGCAGTAAGGGGTTATAGAAACTCTGTTTACATCCTTAGCAGAATTCAGGCTCCTCCCATAATCCTAATCTCTTGGCCTGTCATTCATTTTTAGTCCCTGAGCAAGGAAGGTGGGGGTTAGTGTTAGGGAAGGACTATTATCATTCTTGCCTGCAAGTTAAACTATAAACTAAATTCTTCCCATGGTTAGTTTGGCCTCACCCAGGCTTGAGTGAGGACAGTCAGCCTGTGAGGCTTAGAAGCAAGATGGAGTCAGTCATGTCATGGAGGCAGTCATGACAGCCATTTCTCCCACTGTCATAATCCTTGCAGAGGCAGTTTCAGTTTCAGAATCTGTTTTGATTACTCATTCAAAGAGTTAGTATGACAGATTCCGCTGCTAGAAAACTGCCTAGTGTGGTGTCAGAGCCCTGGCACCAGCATTGGGAAGTGGTGGACTTGCAGGTTGGTAAGAAGAATCTACCAACTATAGTACAGGTTTGAAAAAGGAAAGTTTTGGGCCGGGCATGGTGGTTCATGCCTGTAATCCCAGCACTTTGGGAGGCTGAGGTGGGTGGATCATCTGAGGTCAGGAGTTTAAGACTGGTCTGGCCAACATAGTGAAACCCCATCTCTACAAAAATACAAAAATTAGCTGGGCGTGTTGGCATGCACTTGTAATCTCAGCTACTTGGGAGCCTGAGGCAGGAGAATCACTTGAACCCGGTAGGCGGAGGTTGCAGTGAGTCAAGACCATGCCATTGCACTGCAGTCTGGGAGAGTGAGACTCGGTTTCACAAAAAAAAAAAAAAAAAAAAAAAAGAAAAAAAAGAAAAAGGAAAGTTTTATTAGAAAGAAAGAATGCTACAGAAGAGGGCGGCGGGGCTCTAGAGGAGTGAGAATGCCAGTGGATTTTCCCTTAGGGGTATTTATGGACCTTAATGCAGGAACTGAAGGGAAATTTGCGCAATAAATGATTACATTTATAGACATTTTGGTGCCTTAATGCCAACAAGGGTTGCACAATGAGTTTCAACATGCATGCATTCTGGAAATGTATAGAAATTCTAGTTACTTATACATTTTCAGTTGAGAAAAGGCCTGGAACCAGGTGCCTTTAGATAACAGGGAAGTCTAATTATTTCTAAATTCCTCAGATAAGGAGTTTTTGTCTCCAGGGCCTGCTAGATGGTCACTGGGTGATTTTGCTCTTTTCATTTTTCTCCTGACAGATATTTTGGTCAAATCTTTGAACCTTTATGTTGCCTCATGATCATGGCTACCTGCTGCCTATTGGGGTCTCAAGAAAGCGAAAATGGCACAGTGAAGCGGGGCGACAAGTGTGTCTGGCTATTTCCTGCTGAAAGGGGGTGTTAAGGGATTAGGTTGCGTTTTTCCCTTTCTTGCTGTCTGTCATGAAGGGAATGAAGGGTCATGAAAGACTTGTGGGGAAGACTGAATTCCATCAAGAGACCCTGCGTGAATGGAAGTTGCTAATGCAGGCTGGTATTGGGATTGCATAGCCATCTGTAGGTGGAATTGTAATATCGAAGATGTAAACTTAATGAGAGCATTAAAAAGGCAGGGATCAAATATTAAAAGAATGACAAGGAATAAAGGTCCAGAATGGGAGAAGCCAAGTGATTTTTGGAGAGCAATCAGTAAAGGTTTTGTCCCCGTCTTGGCTACTTTGGGAAAGTGTGTGTAGCCGTTTGACTTGTTTAAAAATGTTTTGGACATTAGAAGTTCCACTTCTCCATTCACATTAATGTAGGTGCAACAGATTTTGTTGATGACAGCACATGGTCCTCCTTGTTCAGCTAGGAGGAAATCCAGAGCTCATCTGTTATCAAACACCATTCCTGCTAGTGAGTCTAAAGACATTTCTATTGCTGATAGACTTGCACCAGTTTTTGCTAAAGCTATTTCAAGGGAGACAGTATGTCCTTGTAGTGTGATTTCATGGTAAGTAAAACCTCCTCAAGGGGTGTGAGTTGCAATAAAGTTCCCACAACTCCAGCCATAGTAAGTCCTAGGGCCCCCTTTCTTCTAGAATGGAATTCTGAATTGGAAATTATATTCAAGACAGTGATTTGGGTGGGAACTATTGTTCTCAGAGTACAATCACCATAATGAAGAGAATTATCAAGGTGGGGTAGGGCCAAAGTATGAAAAGGGTTTAAATAATTATTGGCAGTGCCACAAAGCCCTAAGAGCCCAGGAGGAGCAGGTAATATAGTTTGAGGCTTTTTGGACTAAGAGGGCCACTGCAGCTGTTTTTTTTCCCCCTCCCCATATGGAGTTTTTGTCTATTGCCCAGGTTGGAGTGCAATGGCACAATCTCGGCTCACTGCAACCTCTGCCCCCCAGGTTCAAGCAATTCTCCTGCCTCAGCCCCCCGAGTAGCTGGGATTACAGGTGCACACCACGCCCAGCTAATTTATATATATATATATTTTAGTAGAGACGGAGTTTCACCATGTTGGCCAGGCTGGTCTCAAGCTCCTGACCTTGTGATCCTCCTGCCTCAGTCTCCCAAAGTGCTGGGATTATAGGTGAGAGTCACCGTGCCTGGCCCACTGCTGTTTTTAAGTAGGGGTGCCTTCCCTGGGGTACCAAGTCTAAAGGTTTTGAAAAATATGCTATAGGGCATTTAGAGGGCTCTAGATCTTGGGCTAAGACTTTCAAAGTGATTCCCTTTTGTTTGTGTACATACAAAAAGAAAGGCTTAGTCGGATCTGGCAAGGCTAGGGCTGGGGCTGAGATTAAAGCCTGTTTTAAAGTGTTTAGAGCATGTTTCATATCATTAGTCCATGTTAGAGGCTGTTCCTCAGTTCCCTTGAAAGCTTCATATAAAGATTTTGCTATTAATCTGAAGGAAGGAATCCATATGAAACCTGACCCTACCCAAAAAGGACCAAAGCTGTTGTTTATTTACTGGAGTTGTCATGTTTAGGATAAGATCTTTACGAGCACTAGAGAGGCCCTTTGTACCAAGGGTTAAGATAAGACCCCAAAATTGGACCCTTTGTGTGGGCGTTGGGGCCCTAGAAGAAGGTAATTTGTATTCACAGTCAGCAAGTTTGTTTAATACTAATACTGTATTTTGGTCTGAAACAGCCTTGTTAGGACTACAGATTAGTAGATCATCCATGTACTGGAGCAGATTGCTATGTGGGAGAAGCTGCAGGGTGGACGAGTCCCTAGCTAGAACCTGTCCAAAAAGGTGGAGACTATCTCTGAATCCCTGGGGCAGAGCTGCATGAGTTAATGGTTGAGTTATTTGTGTATCTGCATATTACTATTCAAAAGTGAACAAAACTTGGCTATCTGGGTGTACAGGAATGCACCCAGATACAGGAATGCACCCAGGGGGTACAGTCATCCTTAAGATCAAGTATGATAAACCAAGCTGTGGTGGTGGGAATTTGTCCAAAAAGTGTATAAGAATTTGGGACAATAGGATGAATAGAAATTACAGCTTCATCAATAATTCTAGGGGCTGGGCATGGTGGCCCATGCCTGTAATCCCAGCACTTTGGGAGGCTGAGGCAGGTGGATCACCTGAGGTCAGGAGTTTGAGACCAGCCTGACCAACATGGAGAAACCTCATCTCTTCTAAAAACACAAAATTAGCCGGGTGTGGTGGCACATGCCTGTAATCCCAGCTACTCAGGAAGCTGAGGCAGAAGAATCGCTTGAACCCAGGAGGCGGAGGTTGCGGTGAGCCGAGATCAAGCCATTGCCCTCCAGCCTGGGCAACAACAGCGAAACTCCATCTCAAAAAAAGAGAATAATAATAATAATTCTAGGCCAGGGGTGGTGACTCACACCTGTAATACCAACACTTTGGGAGGCCACGGTGGGTGGATCAAGATCATCCTGGCCAATATTGTGAAACCCCATCTGTACTAAAAATACAAAAATTAGCTGGGTGTCGGTGGCACACACCTGTACTCCCAGCTACTCGGGAGGCTGAGGCAGGAGAATCGCTCAAACCCTGCAGGCAGAGGTTGCAGTGAGCTGAGATCACGTCACTGCACTCCAGCCTGGGTGACACAGCAACACACTGTCTCAAAAAAAAAAAAAAAAAAAAAAAAGAAAAAGAAAAGAAACAGAACAGCTTGGTAGGACTAAAAAGGAGTGGGTAAAGAAATAGCCTTCCATTTTTCAAGAGAGTGGCTGTGTGAAATAGCCTCGGGGTTTTTCGTCAATGCCCGTGAGGAATATGGAGGACTGGTACATTTGGTCAACATTTGAAGCTGAACCTTGTATCTTTGAGGAACATTGTCTCTTGTTCAGTCACAGTTGGATTTACTGAGGCTCCTCCATAGAGTTGGAAAAGATAGGGGCGTGGAAGGCCTCAAGGCCCCATCAGTCATCTAGGGGATGACTTTTTCTTGCTATAATGCATCGACTAGAAACTAGTACAGTAGAAGTGGGTGATAGCATAGTGATTTATTCCTGATTATCAGAAGGTAATCTTTCAACATTTTACCATAAAGCATGATGTTTGCTATAGGTTTCTATAGTTGCTCTTTAATAGATTACAAATATTTCTTTAACTTAAGAGTGTGCCAAATAGTTATTTTCTTTTTTCTTTATTTTTTTATTTTTTATTTTTAGAGATGGGGTCTTGCTCTATTGCCCAGGCTGCAGAGAAGTGGCTATTCACAGGCTAGATCTTAGTGAAATACAGCCTTGAACTCCTGGACTCAAGTGATTATGCTGCCTCAGCCTCCCTAGTAGCTAGGACTACAGGTGCAAACCACTGCACCAGCAAAGATATATATATATATATATATATATATATATTTTTTTTTGAGATGGAGTCTCACTGTGTCACCAGGCTGGAGTGCAGTGGTGCAATCTTGGCTCACTGCAACCTCCAACTCCTGGGTGCAAGTGATTCTTCTGCCTCAGCTTCCCGAGTAGCTGGGACTACAGGTGCATGTCACCATGCCCAGTTAATTTTTGTATTTTTAGTACAGACAGGGTTTCACCATGTTGGCCAGGATGGTCTCGATCTCCTGACCTCATGATCCACCTGCCTCAGCCTCCCAAAGTGCTGGGATTACAGGCGTGAACGACCATGCCCACCATATGTATTATTTTTCTTATGTATCATTTCATTCAGTATGTTGATGTTTGGGATTTTTGTAGCTATATTTGTGAGAAAGATTCATTTGTAATTTTTCTTTACTGTCATATCCTTTTCAGTTTTGATATCAAGGTTTTGTTGGCCTCTTAAAATGATTTGGAAAGTGGTTTATACTTTTTTAGATCTACATTCTCCCAGTTTCAAGTTCAGAGAGAGAGAGAGAGCCTCTTTTCCATCAGTTCTCATAAGTATCTCTGAATTGACTCATTTGGTCTCATTGGCCCGATTGGATGGTTGTGAGGCCATCCCTAAGCCAATAACCATGGCCATGCTCTGATTCATTGAGAATGAAGTCAGTGCCACCTGGGCTACATAAACTGAGAATGGAAAGGGGCTTTCTTGAGAAAAATCAGGATCCTATTATGATAAGAATGGGTAATGGATGCTAGGCAGGAAGAAACTGCATATGGCCATTACATTGTTTATTTTTCTCTGACTTAAAGAACTTAAAAAACTTTACATAGCCAAATTTGCATTTACTTTTTCATGTTTTTTCCATTAAAACAACTCTACATACTTTAAATATGATAATTTTCTACCTAAACTTTTCTTCTCTTTCATGTTTTCAGGTTTTATATTTATCTATTCAATTCATTTTGAATTTATTTCAGTTTAAAATATGAAGTATCTAACTTATTTTTTCCCTAAGAGAGAGCTCTCTCTCTTTTTTTCTTTTTTATTTGAGATGGAGTCTCGCTTTGTCACCCAGGCTGGAGTGCAGTGGCGCAATCTCGGCTCACTGCAACCTCTGCCTTCCGTGTTCAAGCGATTCTCCTGCCTCAGCCTCCCCAGTAGCTGGGACTACAGGCGTGCGCCACAACGCCCAGCTAATTTTTGTATTTTTAGTAGAGACAGGATTTCACCATGTTGGCCAGGATGGTCTCAATCTCTTGAGCTTTTGATCCGCCTGCCTCGACCTCCCAAAGTGTTGGGATTACAGGCATGAGCCACTGTGCCTGGCTGAGATCTCTTAATTTAGCTTTACTTATTCAACTGATTCCTTCTCTAAAAGATGATACCTTCACTTAACATGGTACTTACTCTGTACCAAACCCTGTGTTCAGCATTCTAACAAAATATTTACTTATTTAATGTTTATAAGGATTTTATAAGGTAGATACTATTGTTATTGCCAAGTGTATAACTGAAATACAGAGAAATCTTTCTTGCTCAGATTAAATGGCTAATAGGTAGCTGAGCTCGGATATGAATGCAAATAGTATGCTTCCAGTAGATCTGTTCTCCATCTGTGTGCTCCCAAATGATTGATGTCCACAGCATGCTGAGCCTTTGCAGCTAGTAGGCTTCTGTATATACACACTTTTGTTCCACCAGTTGACTTACACCAAGAATCAGTTGTTTGTTCCCAAACTCCTCCTTTCATAAATGGACTTGTTATTGTAATAACATATTTTAACTAACTAAAGATAAACCAATGAAATACAAGTGTAAAAACCAAGTTGATTTCTTTAAATAGGTTCCATAAAAACAGGCAGAAAAAAAAATTGTTTAATTAGGTGTGGCGGGGACTATGAAGACGGGCAAACAGACAGAGTAAAAATCTCAGAATTTTGCTCAGTTACTCAGCATCTTTAAAATTTTTGTACTACTGGCCAGCGTGGTGGCTCACACCTGTAATCTCAACTCCTTATGCAAGGAGTTGCTAAATGTGAAAAATCATTACTTTCATGGGAAAATATGGTAGCTCACAGAAAGTGAAATTTCTAAATAAAAAACTTATTTCTGAAATATGATTATTGCTAAAAAGCATTTTATAAAAGGACCCATGCATATTATTATTTTCTGTTAAAAATAAAAATGTGAGCTTATATACTTAAAATCCATGTAAATGATCAAATAAATTCAACAGGAAAAATGATCTATTTCAGCAGAAACCAGAGACTATCATCTAAATATTGACATTTCAAGAAACTGGCTATAAATGAAACCAAAGTGAGATATGAAATAATCCTGTGAGGAGAATAAGAAACCTGCCTAAAAATGGATTTTGAAAGTGAGGATAAAATGCAAGGGCATAACTAATGATTGTTCCTAGTGTACCTTAGATAAAATGCCAACTTAAGCTAAGGGTGTGTGTGTGGCAGAGCGGGAGCGGGAGTGGGGGCGGGGGCGGGGGTATGTGCTGCTAAAATTTAGGTTTTTGAAATCCAAGTTTTACTCCAGAACACTAATTCCTTGGAAGGAGGGCCTTTCGGTCTCAGAGTAATGTTACCCAAAGTATCTTTTCTTAACATTGATAAAGTTGTTTTTCTGCGTTTGTTAAGATAATGACAGAAGCTCATGTCTTGCAGAACAGGGCTTGAGAAGTTGGATATTAAGGTATATCTGTTTAAATCTGTTGCATCTGAATTTATAACAATTGTTCCAAACATTCATTTGGATAGACTGAATTCTACTATATGTAGCACTTAGAGTTTGCACTTACTATAAAGAACATTCTGAGTAAATCTTCAGCCTTACCAAGGATGCTTCCTTTAAAGACGGAGATAGATTTTTGCATTATTTAGTTTGACTTCTATAGTACTTGAAAGACAAAATATTTTTCAAGTATTCGCCCTGCCTATGTATATCCTGTCTTACTCAGTGCGGACTACAAAATCCATAGACAGATGAAAAATCATTCAATATTTTCTGTTGCTTGTGCAAGATTAAGATTGTCGACCAAAAACCACATCACTTCCAAATTCTTTGCAATTGTAGACCCTTTTCTAACAAAGAAAGTGGGTTGATGTTTTTCGGGAGTTTAAAGAGAGAGCCTAATATGTGAAATCTTAACAATATCTTTCTCTGAAAAGAACTAACCCAAAGCTGTGAAAAATCTTTCCTAATGTTTACATTTTAAAAATGTGATTTGAAAGATAATGGCACTTATATAAATTATATAAAATTAATTTGGAAATTATAGAAAAATACTGAGAAAAGTGAGAAAAATGATAGCTTAAAAACATAATTGCTGAGCAGAAAAACTCAATGGAATTATGCAAACAAAACTTTACAGAGGCAGTGAAGTTCTACATGATAAATTATTGCATAATATAAACAAGAGTGATAAGAAGATAGAAACCATGAGTATGAGTATGAAAATTCTATGTACTTTGTATTCTCCAAAGAGAAAACTATTCTAAAAAATTATATACTCTCAAAAAAGCAACTACAAAATTTAAAAATTTTCTATTAAATTTTTATTTATTTAGTAAAATAAAATGATTTAATTTAATAATTTTTTTGTTTTGTTTTGTTTTTGAGACGGAGTCTCGCTCTGTCACCTGGGCTGGAGTGCAGTGGCCGGATCTCAGCTCACTGCAAGCTTCTCCTCCTGGGTTTACGCCATTCACCTGCCTCAGCCTCCCCAGTAGCTGGGACTACAGGCACCAGCCACCTTGCCCGGCTAGCTTTTTGTATTTTTTAGTAGAGACGGGGTTTCACCGTGTTAGCCAGGATGGTCTCGAACTCCTGACCTCGGAATCCGCCCGTCTCGGCCTCCCAAAGTGCTGGGATTACAGGCTTGAGCCACCGCGCCCGGCCTAATAATGTTTATTAATTTTATAATTTTAATTAAAAAGTTGTTTTGGAAAAATAGAAGTGATAAGTGAAATAATATAAAGCTAGATTTGTTGAGTCATTGCTTTAATATGTTTATTAGTCTTAATAATATTATAAAAATGAATTAATAATGATAATGTCCACCTCCTGCCATATGGAAAGTAATATCAACCCCCCTCCCCACCTGGAGATTATGAGCCAGATGGCAGGGAGGTGTCCACCCCCACCATATGGGGAGTAATATCACCCCCTTCTCCCATATTACACTGTCTGTTTACTTTATTGGGAGTAATATCATCTCCCTTTTTGGAAATTACGAGCAATATCACAGGGGGTGTACAGCACCTGCGAAATTGGGAGTAATATCACCCTCTCCCCTTCTGGATATTAGAAAAAAAATTGCTGGGGTGTGTACACCCCCTACAATATTGGGAGTAATATCATACTCTTTCCCCCTGGATATTAGGAACAGTATCACAGGGAAGGTGTACGCCTCCCGCCATATTGGGAGTAATATTATTATCTCTCACTCTGGATATTAGGAACAATATTACAGTGGGGTGTACAGCCCCTGCGATATTGGGAGTAATATAATTTTCTCCCCCCCCTTCTGGGTATTAGGAACAATATCGCAGTGGTGTTTACATTCCCTATGATATTGAGATATTGAGAGTAATATTGTCTTCTCTCTTCCTGGATATTAGGAATGATATCACAGCAGGGGAAGAGTGTACACTGTCTACAAATTTGAAAGTAATATAATCTTCTTCTTCCCTGGATATTAGAATGATGTCGCAGAAGGAATATACACTTTCTCTGATATTGGGAGTAATATTATCTTCTTCCCCCCCAGATATTAAGAACAATATCACTGGGGGGTGAGGGAGTGTGTACACCTCCAGTGATGTTGAGAGTAATATCATTCTTTTCCCTGGATATTAGGAAAAACACAAGAGGGTGGATGTACACTCCCTGCAATATTGGGAGTAATATCATCCTCCATCCTCAAATATTAAAAACAATATTCCAGAGAACATGTACATTCCCTGTGATATTTGGAGTAATATTATCCTCTCCCCCAGCTAGATATTAGGAACAATATCACAGGGGGGTGTACCCTGTGATATTGGGAGTAATATAATTCTCTTTCCTCTTGGATATTAAAACCAGTATCACAGAGGGGGTTTATGCCCCCTTCGAAATTGGTAGTAATAACATACTCTCCCTCCCAGCATATTAGGAACAATATTACAGGGTGGGTGTACACCCACTGCAATTTTGGGAGTAATATCATCTACTCCCTTAATGGATATTAAGAACAATATCACAGGCGTGGTGTTTTCCCCACCTGCGATATTGGGAGTAATATCATCCACCTACCCACCTGAATGTTAGGAATAAAATAAATCACAGGGAGGGTGTGTACACCCCCTTTGATATTGGCATTAATATCCTCTCCCCTCCTGGATATTATAAACGATATCACAAAGGGGGTGTACACTCCCACGATTTTGAAAGCAATATCATCTTCTCCCCCACTGATACTAAAAACATTATCACACGGATGTGTATGCGTCCTGTGATATTAAAAGTAATTTCATCCTCTCCCCTCCTAGATATTAGGAAGAATATCAACGGTTGGCGGCTGGGGTGGGGGGTCGTTGTACACCGTCTGCAATATTGGGAGTAATATCATCTTCTCCCCCCTGGATATTAAAAACAATATCACGGGGGGGGGGTGTGTGTGCAACCCCTGCGATAGTGGGAGTAATATCCTCTCTCGCCCTGGATATTAGGAACAATATCACAGTGGGAAAGGTGTACACACCATGCGATATTGGGAGTAATATCCACTTCCGTTCTGGATTTAGAAACAGTATCACAGGGGAAGTGCACACCCCCTGCGATGTTAAGAGTAATATCACTGCCGGGCGCGGTGGCTCACGCCTGTAATCCCAGCACTTTGGGAAGCTGAGGCGGGCGGATCACGAGGTCAGGAGATCGAGACTATCCTGGCTAACACGGTGAAACCCCGTCTCTACTAAAAAAATATGAAAAATTAGCCGAGCGTGGTGGCGGGCGCCTGTAGTTCCAGCTACGCGGGAGGCTGAGGCAGGAGAATGGCGTGAACCCGGAAGGCAGAGCTTCCAGTGAGCCGAGATCGCGCCACCACACTCCAGCCTGGGCGACAGAGTAAGGCTCTGTCTCAAAAAAAAAAAAAAAAAAAAAAAAGGGTAATATCACTCTCTCCTTCCCTGGATATTAGAAACAATATTACAGGGAGGTATACCAACTGCGATCTTAGGAGTAATATTATCCTCTACCCCCTAGATATTAGGAACAATATCACAGAAAAGGTGTACAACACCTGCGATATTGGGAGTAATATAATCCTTTCCACTCCTGCATATTAGAGACACTATCACAGGTGAGGGTGTACATCCCCTACGTTATTGGAAGTAACATCATTTTCCTCCTTTCTGGATATTGAGAACAACATCACAGGAGGGCTGTAAACCCCCTGTGATATTGCGAGTAATATTATCCTCTTTGCCCGTTGAAATTAGGAACAATATCACAGGCAAGGTGTATACCCCTTGAGATATTGAAAGTAATATCATCCTTTCCGAACCTGGATATTAGGAATAATTATCATGGGGAGTTGTACATTCTCCCCAATACTGACAGTAATATTTTCTCCCTGCTATATATTAGGAAGAATATCACAAAGGGGGTGTACAACTGCTGCAATATTGAGAGTAATGTCATGTTTTTTTCTTCTGGATATTAGGAACAATACTACAAGGGATGTGTACACCCCTGCAATATTGAAAGTAGTATCAACCTCTCCCTCCCTGGATATTAGCAAAAATATCACAGGAGGGGGTGTACACATCCCTTGTAGTATTGTTCCTAATATCTTGTGATACTGGGAGTAATATTATCCTCTCCTCACCTGGATATTAACATCACAGGAGGGGTGTACACCCCCTTAGATATTGAGAGTAATATCCTCTCCCTCTCTGAATATGAGAAACCATATCACAGGGTGAATGTACATTCCCTGTGATATTGGGAGTAATACCATTCTCTTTACCCCTGGATATTAGGAACAATATCATAGGGGGTTTTACACCCCTTCTGATATTTATACGAATAGTATCCTCTTCTTTCCTGGATATCAAAAACAATATCACAAGGTGGGTGTACACCCCCTGTGATATTGGGAGAAATATTATGCTCTCTTCCCCTGGATATTAGAAACAATATAACAGAAGGGGCATAATCCCCTGCGACATTGGGAATAATATCATCCTCTGTGCCCCCGAATATTAGGAACAGTGGCTCACCCCCTGTAATATTGGGCATAATTTCATCCTCTCTCTCTGTCTCTGAATATTGGGAACAATATCATAAGGGAGGTGTACATCCCCGGTGATATTGGGTGTAATATTATCCTCTCTTATTTTGGATATTAGAAATTTGACAGAAGGTGCGTACACCCCCTGCGATATTGGGAGTAATATCATCCTCATTCCACGTGGATATTAGAAACATTGTCACCTGGGGGTTGTACACCCCCTGTGAAATTGGGCATAATATCGTTATTTTCAACCCTGGATATTACGAACAGTATCACAGAAGAGGCGTACACCCCCTGAGATATTGAGAGTAATATCATCCCTTCCCTTTTTGGATATTAGCAACAGTGTTAGAGTGGGTGTACACCCTCCGTGATATTGGGAGTAATATCATCCTCTCCCGCTTTGGATATTCGGGAAATAGAATGTGGGTGTACACCCCTAGCGATACTGGAAGTAATATCATCCTCTCACCCCATGAATATTAGGAACAATAGCACAGTGGGAGTGTACAACCCCTGCAGTATTGGGACTAATGTCCTTTTCTCCCTCTTGTGATACTAGAAACAATATCACAGGAAAAGTGTACACCCCCTGCGATATTGGGAGTAATATCATTTTGTTTCCTTCTGGATATTAGGATCAATATCACGGGGTGGGTGTACACCCCCTGAGACATTGGGAATACTATTCTTCTATTCTTCCCTGGATATTAGAAAATATATCACAGTGGTGGTGTACACCCCCTGCGATATTGGGAGTAATGTCATCTTCTCCCCCCCGAATATTAGGAACAATATTACAGGGCACGTGTACACTTTCTGCGATATTGGGAGTAACATAATTCTCTTTTTCCCATAATATTAGGAACAATATCACAAAGGGGGTGTACACTCCTTACAACATTGGGAGTGATATAATTTTCTCCCCCACTGAATATTAGGAACAATATCACAAAGGGGATGCACACCTCCTGTGGTATTGGGAATAACATTATCCTGTCTCCTTTGGATATTAGGAGCAATATCACAGAGGGATGTACACCCTCTGCGACACTGGACATAATATCATCCTCTGTGCCTCTAAATATTAGAAACAATATCACGGAAGGGTGTACAACCTCTGCGATATTGGGAGAAATGTCATCCCCTCTATAATTGGATATTAGGAACAATATCACAGGGAAGATGTACACCTGCTGCGATATTGGGAGTAATGTCATCCTTCCCCACCCTGGATATTAGGAACAATATCACAAGGGGATGTACACCCGCTGTGATACTGAGAGTAGTAACATCCTTTCTCTTCCTTGATATTAGGTACAATATCACAGGGGGATTGTACTCCCCCTGCGATATTGGGAGTAATATTATCCTCTTCACCCATGGATATTGGGGGTGTACACCCCCCTGTTATATTGCTTGTAATATTTAGGGGGGAGTTGATATTACTCCCAATATCATAAACACCCTGTGTGTATATTCTCTGTGATATGGTTTGTAACATCCAGGGTGGCAGAGGATGATATTTCTCCCAACATCGCAGGGTGCGCACACCATCCTGTGACATTGTTTATAATATCCAGGGGAGGAGAGGGTGCTATAACTCCCAATATCACAGAGTGTACACCTTCCTGTGATATTGTTCGTAATAATCAGAGGGGGAGAGGATGGTATTACTTCCAATATTGCATGGAGTGTACACTCCCCTGTGATATTGTTTATAATTTTTCAGGGAGGAGCATAAAATTATTCCAAATATTGCAGAGGGTGTACATCCCCCTGTGATATTGTTTGTAATATCCACTAGGGAAGAAAATGATATTACTCTCAATGCCACAAAGATTGTATACCCCTTGTGATATTGTTCATAATAACCAGGGGGAAAGAGAATAATATTACTCTTATTATTACTGCGTGTGTACACCCCTTTGTAATATTGTTCACGATATCCAGCGGTGGGAGTATGTTCTTACTCTTAATATCGCAGGGGGTGTACACTCCTTGTGATATTGTTCGTAATATCAAGGCGGGGAGAGGATGATTTTACTCCCAATTTCGCATGGGGTGTACACCCGCCTGTGATATTTTTGCTATTGTCCAGGCAGGGAGAGCATGATATTACCCCCAATATCGCAGGGGGTGTACACTTTTCGGTTATATTGTTTGTAGTAATCAAGTGGAAAGAAAATATTAACCTCAATATCGCAGCGGGTGTACACCCTCCTATGACATTGTTCATAGTATCCAGGGAGGGAGAGGATGATATTACTTTCTATATTGCAGCAGGTGTAGAACTCCCTGTGATATTATCTGTAACATCTAGGAGGGGAGAGGATGATATTACTTCCAATATTTCAAGGGATAATATCACCCTTCTGTGATATTATTCGTAATATCCAGGTGGGGAGAGGATGATATTACTACCGATATTGCAGGAGGTATACATAACACCTGTGGTATTGTTCCTAATATTCATGCTGTCTTCCCCTGAATATCACAGGAGGGTGTACACCCCCTGCAACATTGAAAATAATATCATCCTCTGCGCCCCTGAATATTAGAAACAATATCACAGGAAGGGTGTACAATCCCTGTGATATTGGGAAGAATATCATCCTCTCCTACCCTGAATATTAGAAGCAATATCACAGGGGGTGGTTCATGCCCTGTAATATTGGGTGTAATATCATCCTCTCTCTCCCTTTCTCTGAATATTGGAAGTAACATAATTATCTTTTTCCTAGGATATTAGGAACAATATCACCCAGGGGGTGTTCGCTCCCTGAAATATTTGGAGTGATATCATCTTCTCCCCTTCTGAATATTAGGAACAATATCACAGAAGGGATATACACCTCCTGCAATACTGGGAATAATATCCTGTCTCCTTTTGAATATTAGTAACAATATCACAGAAGGGGTGTACACCCTAAGAGACACTGCAAGTAATATCATCCTCTCCGCCGCTGGATATTAGAAACAATATCACAGGAGGGTGTACACGCCCTGTGATGTGGGGATAAATGTCATCCTCACCATAACTGGACATTAGGAACAATATCACAGGGAAGGTGTACACCTGCTACAATACTGGGAGTAATATCATCCTTCCCCACCCTGGATATTAGGAACAATATCACAAGGGGATGTACACCCACTGCTATATTCGGAGTAATACCTTCCTCTCCCTTCCTGGATATTAGGTACAATATTAAGCGGGGGACGGGGGTAGTGTACTCCCTCTGCGATATTGGGAGCAATATTATTCTCTTCCCAGATGGATTTTGGGGGTATGCACCCCCCTGTGATATTGTTTGTAATATTTAGGGGGGAGTTGATATTACTCGCAATATCGTAAACACCCTGTGTGTACATTCTCCGTGATAACGTTTGTAATATCCAGGGTGGCAGAGGACGATATTTCTCCCAATATCACAGGGTGTGTACACCATCCTATGATATTGTTCATAATATCCAGGGGAGGAGAGGGTGGTATTACTCCCAGTATCGCAGAGTGTACAGCTTCCTGTGATATTGTTCGTAATATTCAGAGGAGGAGAGGATTATATTACTTCCAATATCGCATGGAGTGTAAACTCACCTGTAATATTGTTTCTAATTTTCAGGAGAACGGGGGAGCATAAAAGTATTGCCAATATCGCAGAGGGTGTACATCCTTCTGTGATATTGTTTGTAATATTCACTGGGGGAGAAAATGATATTACTCTCAATGTCGCAAAGATTGTACACCCTTTGTGTATTGTTCATAATATCCAGAGGGAAAGAGGATGATATTACTTTTAACATTGCAGGGTGTGTACACCCCTTTGTAATACTGTTCATGATATCCAGGGGTGAGAGTATGTTCTTAATCTTAACATCGCAGGGGGTGTACACCCCCTTGGGATATTGTTCATAACATCAAGACGGGGAAAGGATGATATTCCTAGTTTCGCAGGGAGTGTACACCCACCTGTGATATTTTTGCTGTTATCCAGGCGGGAAGAGCATGATATTACCCCCAATATCTCAGGGGTGTACACTTTTCTGTTATATTGTTCATAGTAACCAGGTTGAAAGAAAATATTAACCTCATTATTGCAGGGGTGTACACCCTCCTGTGATATCGCTCACAATATCCAGGGAGGGAGAGGATAATATTACTTTCTATATCGTAGCAGCTTTAGAACTTCCTGTGATGTTATTTGTAATATCCAGGCGGGGAGAGGATGATATTACTTCCCATATTGCAAGGGGTTAACACCCTTCTGTGATATTGTTCATAATATTCAGGTGGGGAGAGGATGATATTACTGTCAATACTGCAGAGGTTGTACACCCTTCTGTGACATAGTTCGTAACATTTGGGGGGTTGAGGATGACATTACTCCCTATATCGCAGGGGTGTACACCTTCCCGTGATATTGTTTGTAATATCCAGAGAGGGAGAGGATGATATTACTCCCCATATCGCAGGCGGTGTACACCACTCTGTAATATTGTTTGTGATATCCAGGTGGGGAGAAAATGATATTACAGGAAGTATAGAACCTTCTGTGATATTATTCATAACATCCAAAAGAAAAGCGGATTATATTTCTTCCAATATCGCAAGGGGTATTGTTCTGTGATATTATTCTGTGATATTGTTCGTAATATCCAGGGAATGAGAAGATAATATTACTCTCCATATCACCGGGCATGTACACCTCCGTGTGATACTTTTTATAATATCCAGTGGGAAAGAGGATGATATTACTCCCCATATCGCAGGAGGTGTACACTCCCTTGTAATATTGTTCATAATATTTGAGTGGGGGGCAGATAATATTATACCCCGTATCGCAAAGGGTGTACACCCCCCTGTGATTTGTTGATAATATCCAGGGAAGGAAAGGATGATATTACTCCCAATATCTGAAAACGTGTACACCCACCTGTGATATTCTCCAAAACATTCACTGGGGGAAAGGATAATATTACTCCTCATATCGCAGAGGGTGTACACTTTTCCTGTGATAATGTTGGTAATATCCATGGGGGGAGAGGATAATATTACTCCCCATATCACAGATGTATACACTCCCCTGCGACGTTGTTTGCAATATTTAGGGATTGAGAGAACGACATTATTCCCCATATCACAAGGGGTGCATGTCCCCTGTGATATTGTTCATAGTATCCAGGGAGGGACAAGATGATATTACTTCTTATATCGCAGGAGGTGTACATTCGCCTGTGATATATTCGCAAACATTGTACACCTTCCTGTAATACTGCTCATAATATCTATGGGGGAGAGGATGATATTACTCCCCGTATCACAGGGAGTGTATACCCCCATGTGACATTGTAATATCCAAGAGGGAAGTGGATGATATTACTTCCCTGTGATATTGTTTGTAATATCCAAAAACGGAGAGGGTGATGTTACTCCCAATATCACAGAGGGTGTACACCTTTCTGTGATATTGTTCATAATATTCAGGGAAGGAGAGGAGAATATTACTCCCAATATCGCAGGGAGTGTACATCACCAGCCAAATGGTTCGTAATATCCAAAAAGAAGAACGTGTATTCCCAATATCGCAGGGGGTGTACACCCCCATGTGATACATTGTTTCTAATATCCAGGAGAAAGAGGATAATATTACTCTCAATATCGCAGGAAGTGTAAACCACCCTGTGATATAGTTCATAATATCTCCGGGGTGAGAGGATGACACTACTTCTTATATTGCAGTGGGTGTACACCCCCCTGTGATATTGTTCGTAATATTTCAGGGACGGTGAAATAATATTTTTCCTTATATCTCAGAGGGTGTAGACCTTTTAGTATTGTTATAGATGTTGTTCGTAATATCCAGGAGGGGAGAGGATGATATTACTCCGCATGTCGCAGAAGGTGTACACCCATCTGTGATATCGTAATATCCAGGGAGGGAGAAGACAATATTACTCCCCATATTGCAAAGGGTGTACACCCTCCTGTGATATTGTTCGTAATATCTGGGTTTGGGATAGGATGATATTACTTCATATATCACAGAAAGTGTACACCCCCCTGTGATACTGTTCATAATATCCAGGGTGGGGAAAGGATAACATTACTTTCCATATCGCAGGGAGTGTGCTCCCCCTTGTGATGTTGCTCATAATATCCAGGGGTGAAGAAAAAGATATTACTCCCCATATCACAGGAGGTGTACACTCCCCTGTAATATTGTTTATAATATCCAGTGGGGGAGAGGATGATATTACTCCCTATTGCGCAGGAGGTATACACACACTTGTCATATTGTTCCTAATTTCCTGGGGGCGAGAGGATAATATTACTTCTCACATTGCAGGGTGTGTACATCCCCTGTGATATTGTTCGCAATATTTAGGGGAGGAGAGGATGACATTGCTCCCTATATTGCAGGGGGTGGACACTTCCCAGTGATATTGTTCATAATATACAGGGAGGGAGAGGATAATATTAATTCCCATATCATTTGGGGTGTACACCTTCCTGTGATATTGTTTGTAATATCTAGTGGGGGAGATGATGATATTACTCCCTATATGGCACGGGGTGTACAACCCTTTGTGATGTTGTTCATAATATCCGGGGAAAGAGAGGATGATATTTCTCCCCATATCGCAGGGGGTGTGCACACCCTTGTGATATTGTTTGTAATACCCAGAAGGGGAAAGAATGATATTACTCTCCATGTCTTTAGGAGTGTACAATCCCTTGTGATATTGTTCCTAATATCCATCGGGGGAGAGGATGATATCACCTCCCTGTGATGTTGTTCTTAATATCCAGAAGAGGAGAGGATGATATTACTCCCCATATCGCAGGGGGCGTACACTTTCCTGTGATATTGTTCGTAATATCTGAAAGGGGAGAGGATGATATTACTCCGAATATTTCAGGAGGTGGACACCCTCCTGTGATATTGTTCGCAATATACAGGGGAAGAAAGGATGATATCAATTCCAATATCATAAACACCCTATGTGTACACCCCCCTGTAATATTGTTCGTGACATCCAGGAAGGGAGAGAGTGATATTAGTTTCAATATCGCAGGGGGTGTTCACAGTCTTGTAATATTGTTGGCAATGTCGAGGGTGGAAGAGTATGATTCAGCTTCCAATGTCGCAGGGAGTGTACACCCTCTTGTGATATTGTTCATAATATCCTGGGGTGGGGACCGTATAATATCATTCCCAATATTGCAGAATGTGTACACTCTCCTGTGATATTGTTCATAATACAAAGGTGGGGAACGATGATATTACTCCCAATATCGCCGGGGGGGGGTACACACCCCCTGTGATATAGTTTTTAACATCCAGAAGGGAAAGGATAATAATACTACCAATATCACAGACGGTGTACATATCCGCACCCCTGTGATATTCTTCCTAATATCCAGGGGAAGAAAGGATGATATAACTTTCAATATCGCAGGGGGTGTACATCAATGTGGTTTTTTTTCATAATATCCAGGAAAAGAGCGGGTGATATTACTCCCAATATCGAATGGGATGTACACCCACCCTGTGGTATTCTTTCTCATACCCAGGGGGGACACGATGATATTACTCTCAATATTGCAAGAGGTATACATTCCCCTGTGATATTCTTCCTAATATCCAGGGGGGTGAAAGGATGATATTAGTTTCAATATCACAGGGGATATATACCTCTCCTGTGATACTGTTTTTAATATACAGGCTGGTGGAGGATATTACTTCCAATATGGCAGAAGGTGTACACCACCCCCGTAATATAGTTCCTAATATTCAGAGATTGAGAAGATGGCATTACTCCCAATATCGCAGAAGGTGTAAATTCCCCTTGTAATGTTGTTCACAATATCCAGGGGAGTAAGAGGATGATATTACTCTCAATATAGCAGGAATATACAAACCCCCTGTGATATTGTCCCTAATATTAAAGGGGGAAAGGACATGATATTACTCCAAATATCACAGGGAGTGTACACCTTTCCTGTGATATTGTTCCTAATATCCAAGTGGGGATAGGATAATATTACTCCCAATATCGCAGGAGGTGTACATAACACCTGTGATATTGTTCATAATATTCATTTGGTAGAGGATGACATTACTCCCAATAGCACAGAAGGTGTACACACACTTTGTGATATTGTTCCTAACATTTAGGGCTGAGAAGATGATACTACTGCCAATATTGCGAAGGGTGTACGCTCTTCTGTGATATTGTTCTTAATATCCAAAGGGGGGAAGATGATATTACTCCCAATATCGCAGGAAGCATACACTCTTCTTGTGGTGTTGTTTTGAATATGTAAGGTGAAAGATAATGTTACTACTGTCAATATCGCAGAGGGTGTACATCCGCCCTGTGATATAGTTCTTAATATCCCAGGAGGAGAGGATGATATTACTCCCAATATTGAAGGGGGAGTCCACTCCCCTGGGATATTGTTCCTAATATTTAAGAAGGGAGAGAATAATATTACTCTTAATACCACAGGGGGTGTACACCTTCCTTGTGATATTGTTGTTAATATCCAGGGAAGGAGAGGACAATCCTAATATTGCAGGTGGTGTACACTCCCCCGTGATACTGCTTTTAATATGGAGAGTGGGTAAAGATGATATTACTTCCAATATCGCAAGGGGTGTACACCCCCTCTGTGATATTTTTTCTAATATCTATGGAGGGAAATAATGATATTACTCTTAATATCAAAGGGCATGTATAACCTCCTGGTGATATTGTTACTAATATCCAGGGAGGGTTATATTAGGTTATATTAGGGAGACAATATTACTCCCAATATCACAGGGGGTGTACACACCGCCTGTGATATTGTTTCTAATATCCAGAGAGAGAGGATGATATTACTCGCAGTATTGCAGGGGGTGTACATTCTGTTGTGATATTTTTCCTCATATCCGGGAGGGCGGATTGGATAATATTACACCCAATATAGCAGAAAGTGTACAACTCCCTGCCATATTTTTCCTTATATCCAGGGGGGAGACTATAATATTACTCCCTATATCCCAGGGGGTGTACACTTCCCTTGTGATGTTGTTAATATTATTCAAGGGGTGGGGAGACGATGATATTACATCCCCTCCCCGTGATATTGTTTCCAATACCCAGGGGGTATTAGGATAACATTACTTTCGATATCATAGGAAGTGTTCAACCCCCTTGTGATATTATTTTTAATATTCAGGTGGGGAGAGGATGATATTACTACCAATATCTCAGGGTAAGGGAACAACCCCTTGTGATATTGTTTCTAATATCCACAAGGGGAGAGGATGATATTACTCCAAATATCGCAGGGGGTGTACACCCCCCCTGTGATATTTTCCTAATATCCAGCGGAGGAGAGGATACTATTACATTCCAGAGTGCAAGGGGTGTACATGCACCTTGTGATATTGTCCTTAATATCCAGTGGGGTAGTGGATAATATTACTTTCAATACCGCAGAAATTGTACAGACCCCCTTATGGTACTGTTTTTAATATCCAGAGGTTAGAGGAAAATATTACTTCCAATATATTAGGGAAGGAGAGAATGATATTACACTTAATATCACAGGGGGTGTACACCACCTATTTGATATTGCTCTCAATATTCAGATGGGAAGAGAATAATATTACTCCCAATGTCACAGGGGGTGCACAATCCCCCGTGACGTTGTTTTTAATATCCAGGGAAGAGAGGATGATAGATGATATTAATTTCAATATCACAGTGGGTGTGCATCCACGCTGTGACATTCTTTTTAATATCCAGAAGGTGAGTTGTTGATATTACTTTCAACGTCGCAGGAGGTGTATACATCTCTTTGATATTGTTTTTAATATCCAGGTTGGGAGAGGATGCTATTACTTCCAGTATCGCAGGGGGTTTACTTCCTTCCTCTGATATCATTTCTAATAACCAGGTAGAAATAGGATGATAGTATTCCCAATATTGCAGGGGTTGGACACCCCCCTGTAATGTTGTTTCTAATATCTAGGGGAGACAGGATGATATTACTCCCAATATTTCAGGAGGCATACATCACCCATGTGATATTGCTCCTAATATGAGAGGGGGATGATATTACTCCCAATATCGCAGGGGGTGTACAACCCTTCTGTGATACTGTTCTTACCGCCCAGGAGGGGAGAAAATGATATTAATCTCAATATGGCAGGGTGTGTACACCCCTGTGATATTATTCATAATATCCAGTTTGGGGGAAGGTAATATTAAGCCCAGTATTGCAAGGGCTGTACACTTTCCCTGGGATATTGTTCTTAGTATTTAGGAGGGGAGAGAATGATATTATGCCCCATATTGCAGGAGTTGTAAACCCCTTCTAAGATATCGTTTTTAATATCCAGGGGGTGAGAGGGTAATATTACTTTCAATAGTGGAGGGGGTGTACATTCACCTGTGATATGACTCCTAATATTCAGGTGTGTACTCTCGTTGTAATGTTTTTAATATTCAGAGTGGTAGACTGAAATATTACTCCCAACAGCACAGGGGGGTGTACACTCCCCCATGTGATGTTGTTCCCAATGTCCAGTGGGGCAGAGGATGACATTACTTTCAATATTGCAGGGGGTATACAACTCATGTGATATTGTTCCAAAAATCCAGGGAAGAAGATGATGGTATTACTCCCAATATCACAGGGAGTGTACACCCCCCCTTTGATATTCTTTCTAATATCCACAGAAAAGAGGATGATCTTACTTCCTATATCACAGGGATTGTCCACCCTCCTTGTGATAGTGTTAATAATATTTAGAGGGAAGGATGATGATTTTACTGTCAATATCAGAAGGGGTGTATACCAACTATGTAATAGTGTTCCTAATATCGAGTGGAAGAGAGAATGATATTAATTCCAATATTGAAGAAGGTGTACACCCCTTCTGTGATATTGTTTTTAATATTCAGGGTGGGAGAGGATGATATTACTCTCAATATAGCGAGGGGTGTACACTCCTGCTGTGATACTGTTTTTAATATCCAGAAATGGAGAGGTTGATATTATTCCCAATATTGTGGAAGGTGTACACACACCCTGTGGTATTGTTCCTAATATCCAGGGGGAGAGACAATTACATTACTCCCAATTTTGTAAGGGGTGTACGAAATTGTGATATTGTTCCTAATATTTAGTGGAAAGAGAATTACTCCCAATATGGCAGGGGGTGTACACACTTTTTGTGATATTGTCCCTAATATCCAGGGGAAGAGAGGTTGATATTACTCCCCATATTGCAGGTGTGTACACACCCCATGTGATATTGTTCCTAATGTCCTGGAGGGGAGAGGATGATATTACTCCCAATATCGCAATGAATGCACCCTGTGTGTGATATTGTTCCTAATATTTAGGGGGAAGAGATTGAGGTTACTGCCAGTATTGCAGAAGGTGTAACCCCCTCCCTGTGATATTGTTCCTAATATCCAAAAAGAAAGAAGATGATATTACTCTCAATATCGCAGGAGGTGTACTCTTCCATTGTGATATTGTTCCTAATATCTAAGGGAAGAGACGAAGATACTTCTGTCAATATTGCAGGGCATGTATACCTCCATCCCCCATGATATTGTTCCTAATATCCAGGTGGGAAGAGAATGATATTACTCCTAATATTACAGGGGGTGTACACCTTCCCTGTGATACTACTTTTACTGTCCAGGGAAGGAAAGGATAATATTACTCTAAATATCATAGGGGGTGTACATCACCTCTGTTATATGGCCTCCAATATCCAGGATAGGAGAGGGTGATATTACACCCAATATTGCAGAAGGTTTACGCAACTCTGTGATATTGTTCCTAAATAAATAGAGTGATAGCCGGGCGTGGTGGCTCAAGCCTGTAATCCCAGCACTTTGGGAGGCTGAGACGGGCGGATCACGAGGTCAGGAGATCGAGACCATCCTGGCTAACCCGGTGAAACTCCGTCTCTACTAAAAAAATACAAAAAAACTAGCCGAGCGAGGTGGGGGGCGCCTGCAGTCCCAGCTACTCAGGAGGCTGAGACAGGAGAATGGCATAAACCCGGGAGGTGGAGCTTGCAGTGAGCTGAGATCCGGCCACTGCACTCCAGCCTGGGCGGCAGAGCGAGACTCCATCTCAAAAAATAAATAAATAAATAAATAAATAAATAAATAAATAAAAATAAATAGAGTGAAAGACGATGATTATATTCCCAATATCACAGGGTGTGTAAACCTTTCCTTGAGATACTGTTTTTAACACCCAGGGGGAGGAGAGGATATTACTCCCAATAGCACAGGGCGTGTACAACCCCCATGATATTGTTCCTAATATCTAGCAGGGGAAAGGATGATATTACTTCCAATATGGCAGAGGGTGTACACTCCCCGTGTGATATTGATTTTAATACCCAAAATGAAAAAGATGATATTATTCTCAGTATTGCAGAGGGAGTACACTTCCCCCTGTAATATTCTTCCCGATATCCAGAAGGGGAGAGGATTGTGTTACCTTCAATATCGCAGAGGGTATACACGTCCCTGTGTTATTATAAAGTATATTTCCTTTATACTTTTCTTTTACTTTTATATTACAGAAATTTTAAACATGTACAAAAGTAGACAGATTGGCAGGGTGCAGTGCCTCATGCCTGTAATCCCAGTAATTTGGGAGGATTGTCTGAGGTCGGGAGTTCGACACTAGCCTGGCCAACATGGTGAAACCCTGTCTCTACTAAAAATACAAAAATTGGCTGGGCATGCTGGCACATGCTTGTAATCCCAGCTACTCAGGAGGCTGAGGCAAGAGTATCGCTTGAACCTGGGAGGCGGAGGTTGCAGTGAGCCGTGATTGTGTCACTGCACTGCAGCCTGGGAGACAGAC
Source organism: Piliocolobus tephrosceles (assembly GCF_002776525.5). NCBI lineage: Eukaryota > Metazoa > Chordata > Mammalia > Primates > Cercopithecidae > Piliocolobus > Piliocolobus tephrosceles. The sequence goes on from NC_045439.1 coordinate 123,599,154, forward strand.
CAAGACTCTGTCTCAAAAAAGAAAAAAAAAAGTAGACATATTTTGTAATAAACCTCCATATATCAATGTAGTAATTACCTAGCTTTGACAATGACCAAGTCATCCCTGTTTCACCTAGACCACCACCAACTCCCCTCCTCCTTTCATTATTCTGAAGCAAATCCCAGACATCATATCATTTTCTCTGTAAATATTTTAGTATATATTAAAACAAGAGTAATTTTTAAAGTATAAATTTACTTTTAAAAACTGAAAATGCGGACGGGCACGGTGGCTCAAGCCTGTAATCCCAGCACTTTGGGAGGCCGAGACGGGCGGATCACAAGGTCAGGAGATCAAGACCATCCTGGCTAATAGGGTGAAACCCCGTCTCTACTAAAAAATACAAAAAAACTAGCCGGGCGAGGTGGCGGGCGCCTGTAGTCCCAGCTACTTGGGAGGCTGAGGCAGGGGAATGGCGTAAACCTGGGAGGCGGAGCTTGCAGTGAGCTGAGATCCGACCACTGCACTCCAGCCTGGGTGACAGAGCGAGACTCCGTCTCAAAAA
>NC_045439.1:123599800-123613439 GCF_002776525.5 Piliocolobus tephrosceles
AAAAAAAAAAAAAAAAAAAAAAAAAAAAAAAAAAACTGAAAATGCTTCATTAATTATTAAGAGCTGTTATTTTTATTTTTATTGTATTAACTATTAACATGATTGGACATCTTTTAATTTATTTATTGGCCCTTTAAATTTGCTTTTTTCTGAAGTGTCTATGCATATCTTTATCTCATTTGTTTATCAGATTGTCTTTGTAAATTATGGATAATAACCCTTTATTTGTAATATGTATTCTCTACTCCACCCTCTTCCTATATACCCATTCAAACCTGTTCATGTAGTTATATTTCCTTGACCCCGATGAAATCTAGGACAAGTCTAGTGATTTTTCTGGTCACTCCTATATAATTTTAAAAGTCCTCTATTAACTATCAGTCCATAGAATAGTGTTATCAAGCTGTCCAATTCTATGTAATTATTAAAATTCTGAACTTCATTTAAAGTTAAAACTTACTCTTTCCTCCACCTAGAGCTTGTTTCAAGCAAGACGTCTTCAGAGAGAAATGGTGTGTGTTGTTGGCCTTATCTGTCTCGACTGCAAGCACATCTGCCCCTTACCTGTGGCTTCTCTCTCCCTCAGGGCTATGTGGATGGGGGAGAGGTGGCAGGTAGGAGACGGAGAACCAAGAGGAAATGAAAGGTTGTACGGACGAAGGTGGTACTGGTGGTAGTGGTAAGAAATAGTAGGGTTCTGTATATACTTTGAAGGTATAACCCACATAGTTTGCTAATGGATTGGTTGTAGGATATTGGAGGAAGAGGGGAGTCAAAGATTACATAGTTTTGGGTTTTTATTAATCTGAGATCTGTATTTTTATTGTGGTAAAAAATACATGACATAAAATGTATTATTTTAAGCATTTTTAACTATTCAGTTAAATGGCACTAAGTAAATACACATTATTGGGCAATCATCACCAGTATCTATCTCCAGAACTTTTTTATCATCCCAAACTGAAACTCTGGACATGGGCAAATCACTTGAACACCAGCCTGGCCCTCATGGTGAAACCACATCTCTACTAAAAATACAAAAATTAGCCTGGCGTGGTGGTGTGTGCCTGTAATTTCAGCTACTCAGGAGGCTGAGGCACAAGAATCACTTGATCCTGGGAAGCAGAGGTTGCAGTGAGCTGAGACCATGTCATGCATTCCAGCCTGGGAGATAGAGTGAGACTCTATCTTTAAAAAAAAAAAAAAATCGAGACCAAACTGAAACTCTATACCTATTAAAAAATAAATCCTCCATTCCTCCTTGGCCTGGGTCCTGGTAACCCCCTTTCTAGTTTCTATCTCTGAATTTGACTATTCTAGGTACCTCATATAAGTATAGTTACACAATATTTCTGTGATTGGTTTATTTCACATTGTATAATGTTTTCTAGGCTCATCTATGATTTAATATTTGTTTATTACAGATAGTATGCATCAGAATTTCATTCCTTTTAAGGCTAAGTAATATTCCACTGTATGTATATGCCACATTTTATTTTTCCATTCATCTGTTGTTGGACATTTTTTTAAACCACCTTTTGGCTATTGTGAATAATGATGCTGTGAACATGGGTGTATAAAGATCTATTCAAGCCCCTGCTTTCAATTCTTTTGGGTACTAACACAGAAATAAAATGGCTGGATTTTATGGCACACCTATGTTTAATTGTTTTAGGAACCACCATCCTGTTTTCCACAATGACTGTACCATTTTACATTTCCACCAGCAATGTGCATATGAAAGAGTTCTAATTTCTTTACACTTTTTTTTTCTGGTCTTATAAGAAAGTCTGGATGATTTCTGTACCTTCTTTTCTCCTTTCCTTCTTTTTCTTTCTCTCTCTCTCTTTTTTTTTTTTTTTGAGACAGGATCTTGCTCTGTCACCCAGGCTGGAGTACAGTGGTGCAATCATGGCTCACCATAGCCTCAAACTCCTGGGCGTAAGCGATTCTCTCACCTCAGCTCCCTGAGTAGCTGGGACCACAGGTATACACCACCATGGCCAGCTAATTTTTGTAGTTTTTTTTTTGTAGAGATGGGGTCTCACTGTGTTGCCCAGTTGCCCAGGCTGGTCCTGAATGCCTGGCCTCAAATGATCCTCCTGTCTTTGCCTTCTAAGGAGTTAGGATTACAGGAACGAGCCACTGCAATTCTAACTCCTTGGAAGTGGCCACTCCACATTCTTGACAACATTTTTTATTTTCTGTTTTTTTTTTTTAATTAAAAAAATAGCCATCCTAATTGGTGTGAAGTGGTATCTCATTGTGGTTCTGATTTGCATTGCCCTAATGACTAAGTGATGTTGCACTTTTCGTATACTTATGGACCATTTGTAGAATCGGGTTGTTTGCTTTTTGTTTTTGAGTTATAGTAGATATGTAATCCGATTTTGAGGTTTTTCTATAGTAATTTGTCTAATCAAGTTTTCTATTTCTCCTCAGGTCAGTTGAAAAAAAATTTTTTTTTCTGGGAAAATTTCCTCTTGGTTTTCGAATTGGTTGTTGAAGAGTTACATGTGATATTTTCTTACACATTATCATTTTCTACCCTGAATTATATTATTTGCATACTTCATATCATCTTTGTTAGATTTCATATTCTTCAAAGGTGTAGATTATTATCTACCAGACCACACATTTACTTGAACATGCCTTTTGTGTAATAATTACTTTGGAAGAATTAATGTTAATTGATTTGGTTACTTATTTACTATTTGTTCATTTACGGATATGACTTATCTTTGTTTTCAGCAATAGTGAATGTCTCGGTAATAAATTGCAATAAGTTAAACACTGTATTTAACTTTAAAATTTAAAATAACATTTTGAATATAAAATCTTCAAAAATGCTTTTGTTGTTAACTGGTATAAAAGAAAATAAAAAAGGGAACGGGAAAGTAGGATTATAATTGGAGGAAAGGAAGGAACATTTATTGAGGACCAGACACTATTTAAGGAATTTTACATAGAATATCTCATTTGACTTTTATTATAATTATTTGAAATGGCCATTGTCATCCTCATTTCATAGATGAGAAAACTGGGGCTCAGAGAGGTAATATAACTAGTATATTAAAGAGCCTTTATCAATAAGAATGAGGAATTTCTAGGAATTTAAACACTAAAAGAGCATAAATAGCTTATATGCAAAGATATTAGCTCTAGCATTTTTGATGTCTTGCTAATATATTTCTGTAACAGGATTATCAGTGTTAAATGAGGACAGTACTAATAGATAACTGTTCTTTCCCCTGAGGATGTTGGAGAAACAGACACAAAGCAATCAATCATCACACAAGTAATTTTTAAGAATCTATATGGTCTATGACAATGGATTGACACTTGAGGCTTATAGTAAGTTACAGAGCTAGTTTCTGCTTTCGAAGAACTTCTATTTTGTTGGAAGCCAGGCAGATACAGATGGAATGAACAGAAATATTCAAATCCACTAATTAATAGTGCCAGAGAGTCCAAAGAGTTCATGCTGAATGGCATAGTGACTGATCCCATAGAAACACATCATATACAAACATATCATCAGGGCTTTTTCTGAATGGGAAAGGCTCAGTTGTTTCAAGGGTCCTATATTCTCTTAGCTTGTCTGGGGACACTGAGCTTCAGTTTTTTTTGTTACACAGCTTTATAAGACGAGCTTGCTCACCTGCTCCCTAAACACCTGCTTCACCTGTTTGTTCCTCAGGTGTAGATGAAGGGGTTGAGCATTGGGGTCACCACGGTGTTAAGCAATGCCACCACCTTGTTCCTGTCTTCCTTCTGGTCACTTTTGCCTGGCCAGATGTACATGATGATGCAGCTGCCATAGAAGAAAGACATGACAATGATGTGGGAGGAGCAGGTAGAGAAGGTTTTCTGCTTGTCTTTGTTTAAGGGGATGTGTAGAATGGTGTGGAGGATGTGGCCATAGCAAGTGGCCGTCATGGACAGAGTGCCCAGTAAGCTGATGTTGGCTATAACAAAACCCAGGAGCTCTATCAGAGTTGTGTCCGCACAAATGAGTTCCAGGAGGGGAAAGTTGTCACAGAAGAAATGGTTAACGATGTTGGGGCCACAGAATGACTGCTGAAGGACGAGGAAACTTGGAACAATGATGAGAAGGAATCTAGTCATCCAAGAGCAGAGGACTAGCTGGACACAGAACCTTTGGCTCATGATGGTGGCATAATGCAAAGGGTTACATATGGCCACATACCTGTCAAAGGACATCACCACCAGGAGGAAGAACTCTGTAGTACCCAAGAAAAAATAGAGGAAACTTTGCAGGAAGCACCCTGGGAGGGAGATGGTCTTGTATCCTGTGAGGATGTTGGTTAGCACCTTGGGGAAGATGACTGAGGTGAACCAGATCTCCAGGACACCAAAGTTGCAGAGGAAGTAGTACATGAGGGTGTGGAGGCATCTGTTCATGAGGGTGATGACCACGATAAGCAGGTTCCCCAGCAGTGTGAGGAGGTAGGTCAGGAGGAGCCCCAGGAAGATGAGCATCTGCAGCTCACAGGCCTCTGAGAGCCCCAGCAGGACAAACTCGGTGACAGTGGTGCGGTTCCCCATGGCTCCTCTGACCTCTGCTGGGGAGGGCCGATCAAAGGTGTTCAGCATCAGGAATCGTTATGTTGGGGACCTGAGGACAACCTGGAACTGAAAGGAGAGGGGGCTGAAAGTGTACTTTATTTCTGTGAAGGATGTATCTTCCTACTACTGACTATTCAGGCTTATCTGCAGAGCCTCTGGGGTTACCTGTTTCATGTATGCTTTCTGGTGCATCTGTGTGTTAGACCAGAGAGTGGTGATGTGCAAGGTGGCCCAAGTAAGGTTCAGAACCAAAATTTTTCCTTTCTTGCCTTTTGTAACCAAAACTTTTATCCTGATTTCTCAATGAATGCCTTTGCCTATACTAATATTACCTGCTTTCAATAACTTTTGTTCTTGTGTTTACACCAATATTGGGTCTTCATCCATAAAGAGTTCATATTCGAGGGTGTTGCTGTTTAAACATTGCCAGAATCTTTGATACCTTTCACTAGTTTTTGGATTAATAAGAAAGAGTAGAGGAAATCTGTGAGAGAAAAGCACAACTCTCACAAATCAAATAAGGAAAAACCCAAGTAGCATCTGCATAAATCAACACTCCTTAGTGGGAGTTTGATATTCAACATTCTTTTATTTATTTATTTTTTTTGAGATGGAGTTTCGCTCTTTTTGCCCAGACTGGAGTGCAATGGCACAATCTCAGCTCACTGCAAACTCTGCCTCCCGGGTTCAAGCAATTCTCCTGCCTCAGCCTCTCAAGTAGCTGGGATTACAGGCATGCGCCACCATGCCTGGCTAATTTTTGTATTTTTAGTAGAGACGGGGTTTCTCCATGTTGGTCAGGCTGGTCTTGAACTCCCGACCTTAGGTGATCCACCTGCGTTGGCCTCCCAAAGTGCTGGGATTACAGGCGTGAGGCACCGTGCCCGGCCAATATTCAACATTCTTAATGACCTGTTCCCAAGGTTCTTCTTTCATTATATCCTTCCACAAACTCTGAGCTTTGGATATAATAGATTCTTTGCAATATTTTGATTCTTTATCCATTTTCACACAACTGTGTGTTTGCTCATGGCACTCTTTCAGTTTGGAATCATCAGCCTTTCAAGTCCTATTTATCCTTTAAGTCTTTCTTCAATAAATGCTATCTTTTCTATAAAGCCTTCTCTTCCAAATAAATGTCTTTCCTCTGTACCTCTCGTAATTTTATTATATATCACCTTATTTTTATTGTATTATTGTAGTTGTTTTTGACTTCTTGCTCACTGAGTCAATAATTTCTTTATTAGCCTTTGTATTTTCTACAAGTAATTAAAACAAATGTCTTGAAATAATCAGCTTTAACAGACGTTTATTGAATGAGTGAGCTACACCTCAAATGTCTTGACAGATGGATTGGGTGGGTGTTTGACACACAAGTGGTTGAGGACCTGTCATTTATGTAGCATTTCCTAAGGGTCAGCAACCTTGCTGGCAGCATGCCAACTCGTCTGAAATTGGTCCATCTGAAGAGAGTTTGCTTTTCCTCACAACAAGGTGGAAGCATTGCCCCACAATCATTCTCTGGTGGGAGAGTCTACATCTGTGAGATGGTCTGGAGTTTGAGTGAGTGAGACAGAGGTCTGGTTGGGTTTGCTAGAGAGCTTCCAGCAGCAGAAAACCCAAAAGACAAAAACCTTAAAAAGGTTTTGCCTTCTTTTGAGCACAGGTTACATTACTCTAAGTCATTCCATAAACTACCATTATCTCTAACATTTGCTGACAGTTATTAAAGAACACAAAATAGTTGACTAGCTTTTGAGGATATAACTAGGGCTATTTCTCACGGGCTAATTCTAGGCTTCACATTGTCTAGATCCATAAACAATTGGAAAAAGAGGTTTCTGTAGCCTCATCATTTTGTTCAAAGATGAGCCCAGGTGGCCCATGACAAAAGCAGAATCCAACACGAACATGATGCCCAGAAACATCATCAGGAACTAATAGGATGAATATTAGAGTATTATTTAGGCAAGTCCTGGGTGGTGCACATTGGGAGAAACATAGGAATAGAGATTAAGGTGATAAAGAGCCAGATGTGAATGGGACTAGAAGAAAAAGCTCCAAGTTCATGCTGAGTCATGAGCTTAGCACAGATAAACAAAGGCATTGTGACTAGCCAAGGAATAGCATCTAGCCAGGGACACTGATGAACTTTTTTTCTTCCCGTTTCAAAGCAGAGGTCACTAGTTCTTGGCTGTCCAGATACGAAGTAAATTAGGCCACTTCCTGAATCCCAGGCATTTCCTCCTTTATCTTACATGCTTGATGAGTGAAGGGGAGACTTGCTCGGCAGCCTGAGAGCCTGGACGTGGCTGCACCATCTACTTCAGACCATTCATTGTTTTTAGGGTCAGTTGTGTAGTGCCCCATGGAAAAGTATGCATGACCTGAAGATGTGACCTGCCACGGTAGGAACTCAGTCTCTCTCTCTTTTTTTTTTTTTTGCCCAGGCTGGAGTGCAGTGGCATAATCTCGGCCTACTGCAACATCTGCCTCCTGGGTTCAAGCGATTCTCCTGCCTCAGCCTCCCGAGTAGCTGGGACTACAGATGTGTGCCACCACACCCGGCTAATTTTTGTATTTTTAGTAGAGACAGGGTTTCACTATGTTGGCCAGGCTAGTCTCGAACTCCTGGCCTCAGGTGATCCACCGTCCTCAGCCTCCCAAAGTGCTGGGATTACAGGCATGAGCCACTGTGCCTGGCCTTCATGCGCCACTGTGCCTGGCCTTCATGCTCTTCTACTACACTTAGAAGGAGGATGAGATCTTCCCCTTCAAAACAAAAGCATTTGGAGTTTCACCCAGACTCCATGTTGTCCAGAGCTTTGTGTCTTCCAAGGGGACAGTTACATAGAGCACAGAGTGGCACAACATTGGGCAGATCAGGCCAGGCAAAGTCCCTCAGTGCAAGTCAGTAATGTAATGGCTCTGACTGAATAAACATTGGCTTACCCACTGCTGTGTTCCAGCATTGACTTGGGTGGTGGGGCTCAAGTTACAAATGACACCCAGTGCCTGTCCTTGATGTGCCAGACCTTCTGACAAAACATAAAAACAAGTGCCAGTAAGAGGAGGGTTTGAGGAAGCAACTGCTGCTCTGCCAGCCCTTGAAGTGCCAAGGCGGAGATTACCTGGCAGGTCCAGGGTCAGGTGTCTACCAGTCCTCCGGGGGAGTCCCAATCAGGCCATTCCAAACACACTGCTCACAAGACTGCAGGAGATAACTGGTTTTCACCGTTATTTCCTGAGGTTGCAATGTTGTCTGCTGGCTCTAAATACTGGTCCTATACTGTTGGTGTGAGATCTGTATCTCTCATGAATTTGATGGCATTTTCTAAGAACACCTGCTCTCTTACAAAGCTTCCTGAATGGGCAGATGCATTCCCTGGTCACTCAGAGTAGAATAGCTTCTTTGGAGCTGTCATTCAACTCAAACGGTATGAAGAGTCTACAGTGTTTCAAAATCTTCATTTTTCAGCGAGCTCCTTCTGAAGTAAACATCTTTTTGTGAAGGTAATATCAGGGCTGGAAGATTTGGGTTGCAGTTTTGTTTTCTTAAGGGATCTATTCATCTCCCTAGTTTCATGAGACTTGGGGTCCCCAGAGAGTTAGTCTAATGAGCCCCACTCAGCCTCTTTCCAAGTCTCTTGGCTGTTACTTACTACAACTTTGCAAACAAAACTTTCTGCTGTTTGTTCAGATCGAGAATAACAACTACTTTTAGTTAAAATAATAAATCCAGGCTGGGCGTGGTGGCTCATGCCTGTAAGCTGGCACTTTGGGAGGCTGAGGCCTGGGGAAGCACTGGAGGCCAGGAGTTTGAGACCACACTGGCAACATAGCGAGGCTCTGTCTCTACAAAAATTTTAAAAAAATCAAATTATGCATCCAAAATAGGGGAGTCCTGTGTAGCACTAGGCAGTCTTATTGTTCTAGGGATATAAGGAACTATCACAAGTAATGTAGAACTCCGGCCAGTCCTGTCCTGCAGGACCCCTTCCCTCCCAGGGCTGGGACATGGTTGAAGATGCAGTACAAGAGAGAGGGATAACATGCAAGAAAATGAAAAAGCTGCAATTAAATGTCTTTTTCCTTTGGTTAAAAATATAAAAGCATTTGGTAAAAAGGATCAAAAACCCACGTTCAAGACATCGTTAAGAAAGTGGGAAAAAAGAATGAAACATACGTAGGCTTGATTCTCAAGCAGGCTGTACAATTGGGCTCATCGACAATAACGAAGACTTCTTGGTTCTTGGTTATTCAATTTTTAATGCTGTTTGTGAAAAAATTAAAGCAGATTTTAAAAAATAGATTTATGTTTTAGATCAGTTTTAGGGCCACAGAGAAATTGAACAGAAGTTATAGAGATTTCCCATATATTCCCTGCACCTACACATGCATAAGCATAAATATATATTTTTTATTTTAGAAACCATACTTATGTATTTCTTTATTTTAGAGACAGGGTCTCACTCTGTCACCTAGGCTGGAGTGCAGTGGTGCAGTCATAGCTCATTGCAGCTTTGAACTCCAAGGCTCCAGTGATCCTCCTGGCTCAGCCTCCCAAGTAGCTGGGATTACAGGCATGAGCCACCACACTTGGCTAAGCAGATTATTATTATTATTTTTTGAGATGGAGTCTCACTCTGTCACCCAGGCTGGAGTGCAGTGGCACAATCTCTGCTCACTGCAACCTCTGTCTCTTGGGTTTAAGCAATTCTCCTGCCCCAGCCTCCCGAATACAGGTGTGTGCCACCACACCTGGCTAATTTTTGTATTTTTAGTAGAGATGGGGTTTCACCGTGTTAGTCAGGCTGATCTTGAACTCCTGACCTCAAGAAACCTGCTCACCTTGGCCTCACAAAGTGCTGGGATTACAGGTGTGAGCCATTACACCCCACCCTCCTAAGCAGATCCTTTTTAATGTCATTTTACCACACTATAGAAGCAAGTAATCCTGTAAGATAGAAAGTTTGGAAACTCTAGTAAAATATATACATTTTTAAATCCCTCATTCATGACCCCAACTCGATACCTTTAACACTTTAATTTTCCATCAGATTATTTTTCTGATGCATTTTTTTTACATGAGCGTGATTGTATTCTACATGCCTTTACTACTCAAAAAGTGGTATGTAGACCAGCAGCCCTGGCATTATTTCTGTTAAAAAAGCAAGAGTCCCGGGCATCACTTTAGTCCTCCTGAATCAGAAGCTGTATTTTAACAAGATCCCCGGGTGATTGATTAGTATCACACCATATTTACGTATATATTTTTATTCTGCTTTTTTTCATTTAAACCAGCAATAGAGGTGTTTTTCATTTAATTGAAGATTTCACATAAATATAATTTTAAATGCTGGATTTATCATTAGTTTACATAACCATTCCCTTTTCACACTTAGGTCGTTTCCAATTTGTCATTATTAAAGTAGGACTTGGATAAATATCTTTGAATATAAAACATTTTCCATATTTGAGATTTTCCTTAAAACAAATTCTTAGAACTGGAATTACTAGTCCAGAGGAAACTAGTTTTTAAGGCGTTTGATATCTTGCCATATTGACACAAACTGCAGTATTCGAACGGCAGCTTAGTATAGAACAATGGTTTTCAGCTGGGGCTTGTTGCATTAGCTACACGTGTCAAAAGTTTTCAAGTCATCTATATCACTCCGCACCACCTCCTTTTTGACACTGAGAATCGCTGGTAAGGAAGAAGGAATATGACGTTGGGGCAGTGATTTGCTGGCGAATGTTTAACAACAGGCCCTCAGGAAAACAAAAGGTGCCTTGATTTGTAGCATTTGAGATTTCTATGGTGTAAATACTTTCATTCTGGCTAATTTTATTTACTTACTGTTTTCCTGAGACTGAGTTTTACTCTTGTTGCCCAGGCTGGAGTGCAATGGTACGATCTTAGCTCACTGCAACATCTGCCTCCCGGGTTCAAACGATTCTGCTGCCTCAGTTTCCCAAGTAGCTGGGATTACAGGTGCCCGCCACCACGCCCAGCTAATTTTTGCATTTTTAGTAGAGATGGGGTTTTGCCATGTTGGCCAGGCTGGTCTTGAACTCCTGACCTCAGGTGACTTGCCTGCCTCGGCCTCCCAAAATGCTGGAATTACAGGCGTGAGCCACTGCGCCCCACTCTGGCTGATTTTTAGTTACCAGTGTGATGTTACTAAATGCAGACCTGGCAAGAAATGTGCACAATCAGCTCTCAAAAGCTGGTAGAAGCTGACTCCAGCACACAATCAACACACCCTCAATGCATGGCATGGCATGCCATTATGTCTCTTACATGTATGTTTATATGTATGTATTTATTCATTGCCTTCCACCCACATTCCAAGCTCTCATTCTTTTGCCCTATAAGAGGTCACTGTAACTGAATTTGTATGTGTCTATGTAAAACATATAAAGTATATTTTTATTGTATGTAAATGTTATTATATAGTTCCTGTTCTTTTTCTTACTCTTTTACTCTGCAGTGTACTGTGAAGACTTATTGATATGCATACTTTTAGTTTGATGTTTCTAATTGCAGCATGTTATTCCATAGTGTGCATCACCATATTTTATTGATCCATTCTCCCAGTGATGGTCATCTGGATTGCCAACAATGTCCTGCAACAAGCATCTTTATACAAGTACCTTATGGATGTGTGGCAGTTTCCTGGGATATGTACATGTGAGTAGGATAGCTGGGCTATAAGGTGTATGCATTGACTTGACTAAGCACTGCTAGGATGTATTTGTGTCTCTTAGGTGAGCCTACATTCTCCATTGCCTTATTGGTGTAGACAACACTAGAACAGAATTATAGCTATAGCTGTATTCCAACTTATAGCCATCATTAATATTCAGCAGTCGATTGATGACATTAGTGGTATTAGGCAATGCATTTATATAAAGCAATACACAGGTTTTTAAACCTATATATTTTATATTTTACCAATATAGGTCTTCAAATTTAGCAGAAAAGCCTAGCAATATCTATATGAGTAGTGAAAACATTTTGGTACAAGCAAGTGGAGCAAATTCACAGGGTGTGCCTGAGACTGTCAAGCTTTCAAGGAATGACCTCATATGGACTCTTCTACCCAATTCAAATCAAATAAGCCAGGTGCAGTGGCTCACACCTGTAATCCCAGCACTCTGGGAGGCTGAGGCAGGCGGATCACCTGAGTTCAGAAGTGCGAGAGCAGTCTGACCAACTTAGCGAAAGCCTGTCTCTACTAAAAATACAAAATTTAGCCAGGCGTGGTGGCAGGTGCCTGTAATCCCAGTTACCTGGGAGACTGAGGCAGGAGAATCACTTGAACCCGGGAAATGGAAGCTCCAGTGAGCTGAGATCATACCACTGCACTCTAGCCTGGGCAACAGAGCAAGACTCAAAAAGTCTCAAGTCTCACAAAAACAAAAACAAATATATTTGGAGTAATGAGTCCTGTGACATCAGGCAACTTCATTATTAATGATAGACCACCCTTTCTATTTCCAGGGAAGCAAAGAGAAGCTATAAGGAAGGGGCATCACAAGGACTGAGTTCATTCACTTCCTGCCATCATTCTTTAGTGGTCTTAGATGCTGAACCTTCAAATGCTTTCTTCTTCTTGCTGCTTTTCACATGCACATAAATATGAAAAAGTAGTTTTCCATATTAAGCAATCCTCCTCTTATCCTGAATCTTCTGAAGTTTACTTCCTCTCTCTTCTTTGAGAGCTGGACTTTATTAAATGGTTATTTCATACTTACTAGGTTTCAGGCACTGGGCTAGGCACCACAAAAACAGTAGTGACTGAACATAGGCTTCTCTATGGAGCATATAGTTTGCTTCTTGGAAAGAGACTTTTAAATTTATTGTCTTTACCCTTTTACCTTGTATTCTTGATTCATCCCTGGTGTCCTACAGAGTTTTGTTCTTAGGTTTCCCATTCTCTCTTGGTGATCTCATCTGTGCTTACATCTTCAACTATTACTTACTCCTGCGTTGGTGATTCAAAGTGTATAATGAACACATCTCTTGAGCCCCAGAAACATCTATCCAACTATTTACGAAAGGTATCCACCTGTATGCATTAAAGCCAATATGTTGAAAGTGCTCTTCCCTTTTGCGACCATCACCGAAGTGGGAACAGCCAAAATGAAATTCAATCCCTTTGTGACTTCTGACCAAAGTAAGAACCACAAAAGGCACTTCAGTGAACCCTCCCACGTTTGCAGGAAGATAATGTCTTCCTCTCTTTCCACAGAGCTGAGACAGAAGTACAATGTTTGATCCATGCCCATCTGAAAGGATGATGAAGTTCAGGTTGTATGAGGACACTATAAAGGTCAGCAAATTGGCAAAGTCAGCCAGGTTTACAGTAAGAAATACGTCATCTACATTGAATGGATGCAGCGGGAAAAGGCTAATGGCACAACCATCCATGTAAGAATTCACCCCAGCAAAGTGGTTATCACTAGGCTAAAACTGGACAAAGACCGCAAAACGGTCCTTGAATGGAAAGGAACATCACACCAAGTAGGAAAGGAAAAGGGCAAATACAAGGAAGAAACAATAGAGAAGATGCAGGAATGAGGTAATCTTATATACAAACTTTCATTAAAACTTGAAATGAAAAAAAGAAGGCAATATGTTGAAAGTAATTGAAGAATGTACCAGAAACCAATAAAAGTAATACTTGTTGCAGGTGGTAGTTTGGGGTGGATAGAGTCAGGGTAGAAAGCATGATTCCTTAATATGTATCTTTTTATATATTTAAAAAATCTGAGGCCGGGCGCGGTGGCTCAAGCCTGTAATCCCAGCACTTTGGGAGGCCGAGACGGGCGGATCACGAGGTCAGGAGATCGAGACTATCCTGGCTAACACGGTGAAACCCCGTCTCTACTAAAAAAATACAAAAAACTAGCCGGGCGAGGTGGCGGGCGCCTGTAGTCCCAGCTACTGGGGAGGCTAAGGCAGAAGAACGTCTTGAACCCGGGAGGCGGAGCTTGCAGTGAGCTGAGATCCGGCCACTGCACTCCAGGCTGGGCGACAGAG